>NW_027492943.1:0-451312 GCF_021521415.1 Bidens hawaiensis | reverse complement strand
GTTGATTCCTTTACTGTTATGAGTCAGAATCTTTTCAATTGCTTCAGCAGTTTTAACAGGAACAGTTGACTTTTCAACTACAATTTTGTCTGATTTCGACACATCAGCGATCATACGTGCAGCACTTTCCCAGTATGTCAGATCTGCAGCTTTGCCAGCACCAAGACCTCGGGTCTTGGTCGGGGTGTTGACCGACACAAACACGATGTCGGCTTCACAAACGTGTTTTTCAACATCAGTGCTGAAAAGAGGTTCTTGCCCCTGCATTGCTTCACAACATCATCAAGGCCCGGTTCATAGATCGGGAGCTGATCACTGTTCCAGGCATTGATACGCAGGCACGGAAATGTCAACCACCGCCACTTCAATGTCGGGGGCATTTGAGTGCTATGACCCGCCATGGTGGGGCCCACCGACATATCCGGCTCCAATGCAGCAGATCTTCACCATTTCTGCAGGTTCCAATAGACATAGAATCTTATGTTTAATTTGTGCTTATAATCATTAGACCAGATCAAAGTCAAAATCATAGAAATTATGTTGACTTAATTTGTGCATAATCAATATTAGGCTGAGGGGTGTGGGGCTTCAACGGGGGCGCTAGAGCCCCTCCGCTCGCGCCCCCAGGCCGCTAACACCACACCCACCGGGCGCGAACCGGGGCGCTAACGGGGCGCTAGCACGAAAAAAGAGGCAGGCGTGATGGGGTTAGCGGCAGAAGAGAGCGTAAAGTAGCCTTGGGAAGGGACAAAGAGCCGTTGGTTTTATTACAAAGAGCCGTTGGCTCTTATTTAATTAAAAAAAAAAAACGTTTTTTCCCTATATAATACCACCATTTCATCCCATTTTTATACCACAACTTCAAACCTTCACCCAAAATCAATTCATCTTCTCAACTTTTTTTAAAAAAAAATGTCGTGGTACTCGTCTGATTCCGACTCCTCCGAAGAGGATGATTTGCTTCTTCATGTAGGGGGAGTTTTGACCGCAACCGTGGTGGATCTCTTGCAAAATCAAGCCCATCAACCTCGAGTCCCGAGGGTTAGAGCACCACCCTCGTGATCGTGATCGATCGGCGTGCTAACGATACTTTGATTAGGCATTATTTTAGCCCTCAACCGGTATACGAGGAGTCAGATTTTCGAACTCGTTTCCGAATGAGCAGACAATTGTTCATGCGTATAGCAAAGTGATTTAGAGGCACGGTATCCCTTTTTTCAACAAAGGGAGGATGCTAGGGGTCTCCCCGGTTTTACCCCTCTTCAAAAATGCAACGGCTGCTATCCGTCAATTAGCGTACGGCATCTCGTCGGACGCTTTGAATGAGTATTTACAGATGTCGAAAAGGGTTGCACGTGAATCCCTTCATTTTTTCTGCCAAGGTAAAAAACATTAATTTTAGTTTTTATTAAATATTTATTACATTTTGTAATATATATTATATGTTTATATATTATTTTATATACGTAGGAGTCATATCGATTTACGCTCGGAGATATCTGCGTAAACCTACAATGTATGACATCCAACGCATATATGAGGTGCACGCAGAAAAACATGGTTTTCCTGGGATGCTAGGTAGCATCGATTGTACGCATGTTGGATGGGCTATGTGTCCAACGGCCTGGCGAGGTCAGTTCCACCGTGGTGATCATGAAGGGCCCGACCCTTATACTTGAGGGCGGCGGTGTCACCAGGATCTTTGGCATGCTTTTTTTGGTGTTGCTCTGGGTCAAATAACGACCTTAATGTTATCGATCAGTCACATTTGATCAACGACCTTATCGACGGGGTTGAACCCACCTCAATCTTTTGTTGCAAATGGAGAACTCTTCAAGTACGGGTACTATCTGGTCGATGGTATTTACAACGAATGGGCTTTGTTAGTTCAAGCTTTTACAGATCCAATCGCCGACAAACGGAAGTATTTTACGAAGAAGCAAGAGTCTGCTAGAAAAGATATTGATAAGAGCTTTTGGAGCTCTGAAAAAACAATATTATATACTGGCGAACCCGATACGTTATTGGACTCGGGAGAGGATAACGGACGTCGTCTACACGTGTCTGATCCTACACAAACATGACGTTAGAAGACGAGGGCAAAGCTATCTGCCAAAACTACCAAGGTGACATTCCGCCACAACCGTCCACAATCAGTGATCAACAAAGACTTCATAACATAGCAAATATCAAGAGCCGTGAGATACACGGGAATCTTCGACATGAGTTGGTTGAACATTTGTGGGCGAGGCGACCCGATGATCTTGTATTAGATTAGTGTTATTATTGTTTGTTTTAATTTTTAGTATGTTTTTTTTTGTAATTTGAATTTTAGATATTAATGTGTTTTTTTTTATTAATGTGTGTTTTTTTAATAATTTATGAGTTTTTTTAATAATACGTGTTTGAATATATTTATAAAAAAATAAAAAAAAAAAATTCGCTGGAGCCCCTGTTAGAGCCCCTCCACACCACGGGCCAGGGCTCCAACAACCCCCCTTATCCAGTTTCTCTCTCTGCCACACGTCATAATATTATTGGCTAGAGCCCCCCACTAAAGCCCCCCATTATAGCCCCCCCACACCCCTCAGCCTTAGACCAGATCTGAATTCATAATAAACATCTAATTACAGATAAACATTAGTTACACGCGCTCGAAAGCTCGAACCGACAGAGAAATTGTTAAAATTATCAAAAACCATTGCATGCATTAAGAGAATAAACTCAGATCTGCTTGCAATTGAGCAGCTAGAAAATCACAACATGCAGTAGAGATCATAATATAAACAAATCTATCAACAATTCAATCTAATTTAACCTAAAAGCCACAGATCTAACTCAAAACACTTCCGATTCACAAGAGATGACCTAAATTGAGCATATTAGATCATAAACAAAAATATAATGATAAGATCTTAAATTAACATGATATAAACTAGATCTAATCGAGAAAAAGTAAAATTAACAGCACACCTAACACCAATTCGATGAATCAATGACCTAGATCACCAATAACATGAATAATATATAAGAGTAGAAAATGAAATTGAAATTAAGTAAGCATGAGATGATGAAGTGATAATAATATTATTACCTGCTAGGTTGATCGTGGATTGAAAGAGTGTTTACTTGGTGTTGTAATATGAATAATGAATAATGAATGGAATGGAAGAAAGCGGGTAGTTGTTTATATAGGTGTCGAAATGCTGCTGCTGGATCTACCTTTGAGATATTTAAAGTGGATGCTAATTATTAAATTATTGTTATTTAAAAGTATTGAGTATTTTATACGCTGAGATCTTCTTTTTACTAGATGAAACACTTTTTATATTGTTTTAATTTATAAAGCTAGTTTTTAAATACGTAGATTATTTTATGTGTCAAATGATAATAAATCATTGTAGCGTATACACAAAGAGAAAGTCATGTTGTTGTCACCTGTGATACCATAAAATAATATACTTTAATAGTCTAGATCTTTACTTGACTCAACTATGAAATTCATTATGTCCTCAAGGTGTGCTTTTAACATATTGAAGCTACGTCAATATCATTCCCTATGTATAGATTTGTATTGTAACATTTGTTACTATATATGTGTTATAAGTTAAGAATGAATTTTCATTTTCATGTGTAAAGACACATTAAAGCAATATAAGTTTTGGAAGGAATGCAGGGCATAATAACGTGCATTCACAAAAGTAAGAATGAGGTATCAAAGCCTATAAATAAATAAAAGTAAAGAGTTCTGATAATTTAAACTGGTTTACAACACTATATGTAAAATGACATATTTTTTATATGTGTGTATAAACTCAAAAGTTGAATACCTAAACATCTTTGGTTACTTTGAAAAAATAAGCACTTTCCCAACTATTAATAATGCTTTAAAAAACAAAAACCATGAATTAAACTTAAAATTGATCTATTAAACTATCTACATTCACAAACAATTGGTTCTTCGCTTAAAATCACACAAGGTATCAATTCGATCCATATTGGCCAGTTTATGTAATAGCCCATAAATTAATCTTTGATGTAAAATTTAATTATATATCATTTGATGTAATATTTAGCATATGCTTAAGTTTTTTTTCCACTAATAATATTTGTTGATGTGTCATAATATTACAATCTTTAACAATTTGGTTAAGATACAAAACACGCACATGGCACAAACATGTAATATCTTTTATGGGTTTGAATTTTGATGATATGACACCCTTTGACGATGATGTGATAACTTATATGCTTGCTACATGATAAAAATGTGATAACTTACATGCTAATTTTATTAATAACTTCTACATTATATATAAATTTGGTTTACATCAAAAGTTAAAATAATAGTTCATTAAAATAAAAGTTGGTATATACCAATTTTCTTATATGTAAAAAGGGTAGGGGCAAAAATGTAAAGTAGAAGAAAGTTTGGCTAGTAAGTTAGGCAGATAATTTATATTTATAGTTGAGTGCAAATTGCGATTTGACCAAACTGACACGAGCGGTTGGTGGGCGGGGGCATAGCATATTGACAACCATTGACACGGAGAGCTTAACGCGTCAACCAGACACATTTGGCGGAAAAACACGTCAGGGGTAATATCGTAACATCACTTTCTGCTTCTGTGGTAGGAAATGGAATATTGTTTTTTTTTTTTGAAAATTCTCAAAATGACCATTTTGAGAGAGACCAATTGTTCCAGCCTTTTTTAAAGATTTCTAAAACATCTCTGTCAAACTCGTTGGATCTGGCATGTTTTTGAACAAATCCGTCGGCGCTGGCAAATTTTGAACCAAATTCGTGAGCCAATAAAAGCAAGCCAAATCTATCGAATTAATAAATTTTAAACCAAATCCGTTCACATCGACATGTTTTGTGTCCTACCAAATCCGTCGTCACCAACATGATTTAATCCAAATCTTGTCGTCGTACGTGCCACATTCTCCTCGAGAATTGAAGCTAAAAATATGTTGAGTTTTATTTTAGTATCATATTATTATAGTTTTGACTTATTTGCTTATACTTTTATAACTTTTAAAGTATATACTTTTACGAAATGTAAAATATAACATTAAGACATGCTTATTTTTATCTACGCGTTGACATAAACTATACTCAAAACCAATTCAGATCAAATTTTTATTGAATGTTTCGATATAACTTTAATCGGGTTAGGTTTTGAACAAAATTTATGTCGGCAAGTAGATAAAAATAAGGACGTCTCAACGGTATATTTGATATTTTATACAACTTTATACATTAAAAGTTATTAAAGAAAAATGCATTATAAGTAAAGTTAAATAAAATTATATTATATTTTAAAAATTAGAATTTAGGGATCAAATGGGATGACGACGGAATTGAGTTGAAATTGGTCGGAACGGATTGAGTTCAAAATTGGTCGAAGTTGACACATGTTGTCTAGGGCTGTTCACGAGTTGAGCCCGAGTCGAGCCAGGGTGGTTTCGAGCTTGGGCTTGAAATTAAACGAGGCATCTCAGCTAAGACTCTAGCTTGATTTTGAAGCTAAACGAGATTTAAATCGAGCTAATGAGCCGAGCCATGATCGAGCCGAGCCTAGGTCGAGCCGAGCTTGGTTACAAAAATGAGCCAACTCAACTCAGAATGTTTCAAATCAAGTTTTTTTAGCTAGTTTTATTCGAGCTTTTATCGAGCGAGCCACGAGCCCGAGCTTCGAGCCTCGAGCTTTTTGAACAACCCTAATGTTGTCTAAGCGTTGGATACACAAACTTGCGGCGTCGACAAATTTGGTTCAAAATTTACCGGAGCCAGTGAGTTTTGAAAAGAATGTTTCGGAATCTTCAAAAACTTATGGACATTTTTTGGGTTCTTTCCCCCTCAAAATGGCCATTTTGAGAATTCCTCTTTTTATTTAACATATGGAAGTTTTGAAATCATCTTCGGTGGTAATACAGAAGTAGCTTTTATAACCTCACGCGTTATGACAAGACTGTTAACAAAAGCCATACGAAAAATGTCGACCCGCGCATAAGCATTTCGGTGTGTTAACTCATCAAATTCAGACCGAAACGTAATCGTAAATGATATTAATAATAATAATATAATTTTTATGACCTCCGTTTTGCGATGGGATCATTAAACCAAAAAATATATGTAAAACATTTAATCATGTAGGAGTGTTACGGCATGTTAACTTGCCAAATTTAAATTCGTAAATAACAGTAATAATAGTTAAGTAAACTTATAAAATATAAGGTTTATATATCTATAATATATATAAACGAAGATCCAAAAATCCTAGGTGTCGCGATGTGGTCGCTCCCCCTTTTTTTGGAGTCACCAGGTTTAATGGAGGCTTCTCATGCATTTGACCTGAATTCATGGGTATGGATCTTACCAAACCCAGATATTCCTTAAACGGGTTATAATATCTCATTAAAAAAAATTATTCTCACCAAATTATTGATGTAAAAATCCTATAAAATAGGATATACTAAAAATTAATATCTTAATTATTTTAAAAAAGATATATATATATATTATTTAAATTAAAATACCAATTTTATTGATAAAAAAATAAACGGGTCTTGGGTCTCATCAAACCATAAGTATATTATTAACTTTCATAAATATTATTTATAATTAAAAAAACCAATTTTGTAGTAAAAAAATAAACGGGTCTTGGGTCTCATCAAAACATATAGCTTTTAAACCGGGTTATTAACATCTCATTTATTTGTGAAAGAATTTATCATCAAACCATAAGTATATTATTAACTTTGATACAATAAGAAAAATATAAATTCAAAAAATAAATAAATATTAGAACAAATAATATAAAACAACCCCCGTAATACGAGGGATAAAAACTAGTATCTATAATATATATATATAAACGAAAACATAAAAATCCTATGTATCGCGATGTGGTCGCTCCCCCTTTTTTTGGAGTCACCAGATTTGCTTGATTTTTAAATGGAGGCTTCTCATGCATTTGACCCGAATTCATGGGTATGGGTCTACCAAACCCAGATATTCCTTAAACGGGTTATAACATCTCATTAAAAAACAAATTATTCTCACCAAATTATAGATGTAAAAATCCTATAAAATAGGATATACTAAAAATTAATATATTATTATTTAAAAAAGATATATATATATATTATTTAAATTAAAAAACAATTTTATAGTAAAAAAAAAATAAACCGGTCTTGGGTCTCATCAAAACCATATGGCTTTTAAACCGAGTTATAACATCTCATTTATTTGTGAAACAATTTATCATCAAACCATAAGTATATTATTAATATTAATACAATAAAAAAATATAAATTAAAAAAAATAAATATTAGAACAAACAATATAAAACAACGTCTGATCAAACCATAAGTATATTATTAGCTATCATAAATATTATTTATAATTAAAAAAACCAACTTTATAGTAAAAAAAATAAACGGATCTTGGGTCTCATCAAAACCATATAGCTTTTAAACCGGGTTATAACATCTCATTTATTTATGAAACAATTTATCATCAAACCATAAGTATATTATTAACTTTCATACAAAAAAAAATATAAACTTAAAAAATAAATAAATATTAAAACAAACAATATAAAACACCCCCCGTAATACGGGGACAAAAACTAGTGTATATATATATGGTAAGGATCCTAAGAGAACCTTTTGCAAATTGAGAACTTTGAGAACCATATTGGACCACTAAAAACACCTTTAAAAAAATCATATAACAAAAAATAACAAAAATTTTAAAAAAGTAAAAAAACCAAAATTCTTATATTTCATTCTGGTTTCATTAAAAAAATAAAAAATAATAAAAAAAAAACATCGTATTATACACATATGTATAATTTTATTTAATCTTTAGTTACGTAATATACACATATGTACAGTGTCATTTATCTTAAATTATACACATGTGTATTAAAAAGTCATGTAAATGTATATATATGTATATACTAGTTTTTATCCCCCGTATTACGGGGGTTGCATTATATTATTTTTTTTAATATTTATTTATTTTTTTAATTTTTATTTTTTTATTGTATGAAAGTTAATAATATACTTATGGTTTGATGATAATTTGTTTCACAAATAAATGAGATATTATAACCCGGTTTAAAAGCTATATGGGTATGATGAGACCCAAGACCCGTTTATTTTTTTTTACTATAAATCGGTTTTTAATTATAAATTATATATATCTTTTTTTTAAATAAATAATATATTAATTTTTAGTATATCCTATTTTATAGGATTTTCACATCAATAATTTAGTGAGATTAGTTTTTAATTTAATGAGATGTTATAACCCGTTTAAGAAATATATGGGTTTGGTAAGACCCATACCCGTGAATTCGGGTCAAATGCATGAGAAGCCTTCATTTAAAAATCAAGCAAATCTGGTGACTCCAAAAAAGGGGGAGCGACCACATTGCGACACGTAAGATTTTTTGGTTTTCGTTTGTATATATTATAGATTATACATATGTGTATATAATTTGGCTAAACCGAGTTTTTTTTGAAACTGGGATGTTAAAATAAGAATTTTGGTTTTTTTACTTTTTTCATTTTTGTGTTTTATGATTTTTTTTTTATTTTTGGGTTTTTTTTTGTCCAAAATGGTTCTCATGGTTCTCAATTTCAAAAAAGTTCTCTCATGATCCTGATCCTATATATATATATATATATATATATTAAAACAATTGAGTTTTATTTAATAAACTCTATTGTTTCCATATATAACAATCACTTTTATGAGAAAATCCAACGTTAAAGTGAGGCACCGGTAACGGGGCATTACAGAATTATTTAGAAAACTCTTTTTCCTTATGGGAATAATATGAATAAATTTTGAAAACATTCCATGTTCACACATATTATTTTACGAAAAAAAAATATATAAAAACAATAACATAAGAGCTTGTAAAATACATACTTAATTTTTCCCTACGGGAACAAATAATCATTATTATTGATATCTAGATTAGAGCCCGTGTTACACACGGTTGAAAATATAAAAATAATAACATAAGAACTTGCAAAATATGTACTTAATTTTTTCAAACACGGGTCATAGTTCAATATGGTTCCAAATGATAGTATTTTAACTAACAATATATTTCAGACCCGGGTAATATTTAAAACGAAAGTACGAAATAATTCGTAGTAGTTGTAGAGATTATAATATTGGATTTAAAATTGACATAGATTGGAAGATAATTTTGAATTTCGATTTGTTAATTTAAAGTCTATAACTTATTTTTGCAAAGTTCATATAAAGGTTGAAAATTATAGTCAAATAATTATTAATTATCATTATTATAAAATAAAGTCTAAATCATATACCAAATATGTATACAATTACCGGAAAGTTAATTTGAATTTGAATTGGGGGAAATAAATTGAAATTACTTATTGTAAATATTGTAAATTATAAACCCATCTCTAACATTTGACAACTATTGTAAATTATTGTAAATAATAACCAACTTGTTAGAATATAATATTAGAATATATATATATTAGAATATAATTCTATAAGATAAATATAAAAAATAACGAACTTGTAAAGTATAATTTTAATAATGTCTAAATTAAACATAATGTGAATGAGATATTTTTGTAATTTATGAAAATACGGTCCTTAACACTATAGTAAAAATTTAAATGTATATTGTATATTGTATATATTGTATACGGTCCTTAGCTTATTAACCTTTATAAACACAATTAGATTAAGTTGTTTAAGTGTAACAATATAGTCAAAATTTAAATGTATATAAAATAATATATTTTAGTCAAATCATTATTATTAATATGGACCATAATTATAAGTTAATGATTAATCATATACCAAAAATGTTTAAAATTACCAAATTCAAAGCATTGAATTTGGTGTAAAATAGTTACTTATGTTAGTCATACATATATAGAAACAATTATGTTTGACAAACAATTATGTTTGACAAACAATTATTATCGCTAATAAATAGAAATTCAAATTTAAATAATGTACAAAAAATGTAGAGCAATACCATAAAGAAATTCGAGACCTTCATTTACTTATTTATATAAATTAGTAAACTTATTATTATATACCGATTATGGACCATTAATTTTAGAGAACTTATTATTATGTAAATTATGGATAGTTAATTTCAAATTAATTTTTTATGATATACCAAAACAATATACTATTACGGTAAACAAAAATAAAGAATTGAAGTTATGAGTTGTTTTAACATTTAGAACGAGTTTTGAATTTGTAATAGTATGAACGGTAACTTGTAAATCGAAAACATGTTGATGTATATTCCACGTAAATGTTGGTCAAACCATTATTATGGACATTAATTATAAATTCAAATTTATGGGAACTTATTATTATGTAAATTATGTATTATTAAAGTATATAAATTATGGGATAATTATTATGGGATAATTAAAGTATTAAATTATATAAATTACAATAAGGAATGTTATTTAAACAATTATGGAAAGTCAAATTATGAGATAATTATGATGTTAATTCGGTTATTTAAACAATTAAGAAAAGTCAAACTAAATAATTTGTATTAATGAGATAATTAAATATGTATTTTATTAACACACGCCGGAAAAAATACATCTCCAATATACATGAACAAATTAATGAAAATGAATATACGTGACTATTCAAAAAATAAATATACATCGATATAAAATAAATACATCTTATAAAGTCATCATCAATCCTTGAAATTAGATAATATGAGTGGGACAATAACCTGAAATAATAAAATCGAATATATTTTTTATGGATTTTTGAATTATAAATAATAACCGGAAAATTTAAAAGGTGTTACCGGAAATACGATATTGTGAGAATTACCATGGAATGCCGGATTTTTTTGTAGAATTTCAAAAAAAATGAGGATCTATTAGTCTTGGCATTGACCTGAAATTATAAAGTAGAATATTAATATTGATATTATGGAACATTTGATTTTTAATTTGTAACCGGAAAAAATGAATGTCTTACCGGAAAATAAAAATATCGTTTTTAACCATGAAATCTCCGATTTTGGTTAACCTACAACATAGATTAACAACATGTCAAACAAAAGAACACGAAAAATAAAAAAATACAAACAAATATAAAACAATCATTATTATAAGTGTAACACATAAGCGGAAAAAATTACCGGCAATAGTTGCCGGAAAAACGTAAACATGTCCAAATATTATAGACATCGCCGTTATTTATTTACAACCTAAATTGATTTTAATAAAATCAGTTAACAGTGAAAAGAAACATAAAAAGATTAGAGGAAACAATAACCTGAAGAAAATATAATATTGCCGGAAATACATATATAAACAATCGGAATAGGAAGTTTAATATATAATAGAAACTTACCGGAAAATGATTAATAAAAATATAGATTTGGCCGGAATATGGGAGATGATGAAAGAAGATCCGGCTATTAGAGAAAGAGAGAAAAAAAATATGATTATGGTAAAAAATTAAGAAATGTTATGGTTTAAATATAGGTTAGTGGATGAGTTGGCATTAGTATGAAAGGCAATGGTGACTTGACATTGAGGTGGCATTGAAGTGGAAGGGCTAGAATGTTGACAAGTGGAAACCTCATTTTGCTTTAATAGTATGTATAGATTGTTGGTGTACCTTGAATGGAACTTAATTATTTGAATTGTTGGTATTATTTGCAGATCATCTTATATGTTGCACACATCTTGCTGCTACTTAGGTGGGTCAGATCATGAAGTTTGAGGACCATTCGGAGACTAGCTCGAGCCATGGTAGGACCTGGTCACCAAATGCGTGTTCTGATTGATGTAAGATTTCTAGAAATTCATATTTCGAGTTTTACTTTTATATGTTGAGAGCTCCCTCTATTCATATTTATAGTTTAAGAATCATTTGGAGACTAACTCTAGCCATGGTAGGACTAGGTCACCAAAGTTCCACCTGCTCCTTCCAAGATTCAATAGACATGTTAAAGGTTTTGAGATATGCGAAAATATTGTTGATTTATTTTCTTATCGAAATTATTATGATAATTATTCCGATTACATCAATTGATAATTCTTACTAATTTTTTCTAATAGTTCAGTGTATCTAACATTAATTTATTTTTAGTAATTTCAATTTATGTCCTTCCAACTTGGTAGATTGGCTAATAGCATGGAAAAAGTATTTGACGGAGATTAGGTTGATTATGTTTATTCTGGTCATTGCGAATGCATTTTAGTTGTTAATTTTCTGTCATTTTTTATTTTATGTAGCTTAGACAATTCATGTAAATTAATTCATTTTTATAAGAATGACAATCTTTATTTTCTGTGTTACAATTTTTGAATCTTATCTTGAAAGTTTTTTATAATAATATTTACAATGATTTATTTATGCTTTTAAAATTCAAAGCTGACTACTATTGCAACAATCTTTTGTAGTTTTTAGTAGTATTCAGTCTCAACTAACTTTCCATCTTTTATATTTGACCAAATTTTAATTAGCATAAATGACAAATTTAATGTAACTGGAAATTTTAAATAATTTGCTTTTGATTATACTCGAAAGTTAATAAGTTTTGTATTAAAAACTCATTAATTTATTTAACCAATTTAATATGTGGTGTATTACTTATTTCAAATTTACATTTAAAAAATCTTAGATATTTACTATAATTGCTTATTTATTTTAAAATATTCATCATCTTTAATTTTAATGATACATTTCAATCATTTATACATTAATTTATTTTTGTTTTTAATTTAATTGATTTTAAATAAAATAATGATGTTAAAGAGTTTGAAACATAATTTACAGCATATTGCAATCACTTAAATTAAATAATAATTAGGGAATGACCTTTATGTAATAAAATTAAAATTAACCGGTTTAATTTTAATTATCTATATATTTTATTTTAATTATACTTAATTAGTGAAATTAGTAGAATAAAAATTTATTGCTTCGATTTAACTTAATACATTTAACTAAAAAGTATTTGAATCGAAATAAAAAAAAGTTTAAGTACAAAATAATTTATAATAAAATATACCTTTATTTATTTATTAATGTTGAAATGAAACTCATAATACCTTAAAACTTTAATTGTATATTTAATCAGGTTGCCATGGTTTATTTTATTTTTTAGATTGTGAATTTTTTTTTGTGAAATTGATATGGTTTAAAATATACATGTTATTATATAGATTTTTCCTACATTTTCAAGTATATTGAGCCAGTTTTTATTGAATATATTTCTATTTAGCTCATAATTGGATTTTAAAGATTAAATTTTTAAAGGAGCTAAATTAAAGTATTTATACTAAACTTGAGACCACAATGGCAACAAAGTAATAATTGATGGAATAAATGGCCACATATTTTATGGAGTTTCATGTTCACATCCTTAATAAAAAATAAAATTCCATGTTATCCATGCTCCAATTACTTATGATTTTTATTTATTTTTTACAAATTGCAGGAGAGCTCGTTGAACTATTTTAAATGGACTCCAAGGCTAAGCAAGGAAACAAAAAGAGAAAGAGAATTAGGCCTATGAAATTAAACTTGTTGGTTAAGTTTGAAGTGGGGCTCAAGTTTTATTAATTATAGAGAATTATTAAAACCCTACATTATATACATAATAGAAAGAGACGGCAAAGGGAATAGAAGAAGAGAGAATTGGTCGGCTACTGTTTTTTTGGTTTTGGTCGAGGAAGGTGTAAAGCATAATTCACCATCCTAATATATAAATTGAAGTTGGTGAGTCTCCATGCAAAGAAAAGGTCAGTGAAGAAAAGAATATATCTTTTGAGTTTTTTTTTGTTTTGGGTGGAAGCAAATCAGACGAAAAATAACAATAATTTATATATATATATATATATATATATATATATATATATATATATAGTAGAATCTTGGGTGTGCTACTGTTTTTTTGGGTTTTGGTCGAGGAAGTCAACAGAAAAAAATATCATTATTATTGGTGAGTTGTAAGCCTACTCATGAGTTTTATCATATATATTATTTTTGTTTCGTATTTGATTATGAGTAGCTAAACTTTTATACTGCCTAGGTTTTGGTTGAGTACCATGTTATATTAATTGTTTGACGAACTATTTATTTGACATTGGTTGATTTGATGCTATGGTAAAAGTTTTTTATTGGTTTGGTCATGATATTGTTGTGTAATAGAATCTAGTTTATTACTTTAATATTTATTCCACTTGTGTTTAATAGTTTTTTTGGAGATTGTTAGGCGCTTGATTAGGTTGTCTACTTTGTGTTTTCAACTTGTTTGCGGTTTATGGTCGAAAAAATCATAGGAATAAGTATTGAAAGTGGTTTAGATTTTATTGTTCTATCACTAGAGAGGCCGTGAGGTAATTTAGTGTTGTGTCATCTTTGTCTTTTACGGGTTTGGGTAATAATTGCACGGAAGTGGGTTATCCTAGGTCCTTAGATTATTGTGATACAAGTTTTGTTCAAGTTAATTAAAAATACCCCATTTATCTTAATATATATTGTATCCGAAAAGACCGGGAGGTGATTTGGGTTTTGGGGTACCATAGTATTATTAGGTAAGGTGAGACCGGGAGGTGATCCAACCCTTTAACAATTGAGCTTCACATGTCATTAGAGTTATAGGGTGTCGTTGGTGAGACCGGGAGGCGATCTAGCGTATTTTAGTGGTCTTTAGTGTCATATTTTTTTAAGATATTGTTTTTCAACCAAGTCAAGTTCGTTAGCTATTAATTTAACT
The DNA here is from genome assembly GCF_021521415.1 of Bidens hawaiensis. Classification (NCBI taxonomy): domain Eukaryota; kingdom Viridiplantae; phylum Streptophyta; class Magnoliopsida; order Asterales; family Asteraceae; genus Bidens; species Bidens hawaiensis. The sequence continues at coordinate 436,520 of NW_027492943.1, read as the reverse complement.
AGTAGGACTCCATTACCTAGGTAGTCGTTTCTCATATTTGTTTTAAACACAATTTTTATAAAGTTTTATTTTTAGTTAATTAGTTAAGTATTATTAGTATAATTAATATAAAAAAAATTCTAAAAAAAACAAAAGAAAGTCTAGGTTAGTAATCTTTTAGGTTTAATAATTAGAGTTTACCCATAGTGTCCTAGGTTCGATATCCATTCTTACTTGCTAATTACATTGCGACCGGTACACTTGCCGATTGTGTGTTTTTTTAGGTGAATTCGGTAAAACTTGGTTTTTAATATTATATACGTTTTTCACACATCAAGTTTTTGGCGCCGTTGCCGGGGACACTAGTAGATTCTTTGTTTAAACCGAGATGATTATCTGATCTGTTTAATTGTTTATTTGCTTTTTAGTTGTTATTTTTCCTTTAGGTACCTTTACTTGCTATTTGTGCCTTTAGGTTTAGTTTTCCTTAAAAAAAATAAAAATTAATTAATTAAATTATTTTTTTCGTTTTAGTTTATGCATAATACTCGTTCTCAAGGCCCACCTTTATTCATTGCATCAAAAGAGCCTGAGAGAGAGTTTCAAGAGCGACTTAAGGAGACTACAGATAGCGAGAGCGATTCACCCGACATCCAGGTTAGCGTCTCTACTCCTAGAATAGATATGGGTGACGCCGTTCCACCACCGAGACAAACCGTTCATGCTAGAGCCAGCGATGGCATCATGGGAGCCCGATCTGCAATTGTCCGACCTCCTGCAACTAATAACCAAAACTGGCAAATTCCCTCTCACGTCATGATTTCTATCACTAATTCTGCTCAGTTCCACGGCTTGGATGACGAAGATGCTCCGGGAAACCTGTCCCGATTCGTGCGGATCTACGAAACTTTTAATATTAATAATATCTCATTCGACGTCATTCATCTTAAGTTATTCCCGTTCTCACTTTCTGGTCGTGCTGCTACATGGTTTGACTCTCTTCCAAACGCCTCAATCGCCACATGGGCCGACATGCAATCCAAGTTCCTTAGGAAGTATTTTCCTCCATCTAAGGCCGGACGTCTACGTGAGCAAATCCATTCTTTTCATATGGACCCCGACGAGTCCTATTATTCTGCGTGGGAGCGTTTCCAAACTCTTATAAGCCGTTGTCCTCAGCATGGCCTAAACGATTGGGCTGTGGTTGAAAAATTCTATAACGGTCTTACTCCCAAAACTCGACAACGGTTTAATGCCGCTGCCGGAGGAAACATGCTCGATAAACTCACTATAGAGGAGGCTGAAGAAATGTTCAAGAGCATTGCATTAGGGGATCAGCATACACCGAGTAGAAGGTCCGTCTCGGCTGCCAAGGCCGCAACAATCTCAGCATCACGTGGAGTGCATCATGTTGATCAGAATACGAGCGTGTCAGCAGATGTGGAGGCATTGAAGAGGGAAGTTAAAGAGCTTAGGTTGCAAGCTCGTAGGTGCGAGATATGTCGTGGAAATCACGAGACAGCCGATTGTCCCGTTGATTCTCAGGAGGAGGTAGATTTTCTTGCTAATCAAAACCGTACCTTCAATTCTGGGTGGCGAAACAATAATTCTAACTGTCGGGCAGGTAACACCGGTTATCGGCAACGTCAGAATCTGTTCCAAGAACCCGCCCCCGAACCTGCTCCTGTACCAAATAGTACTTCTAAGATCAAGGAGATGTTGGCTAACTAATCTCAATTGTTAAATCAGCTCTTACAAAATGATGCCAACACCAAATCCACTCTTTTGCAGCATGAGACGTTCATGAAGGACAACAGGTCGCGTTTCAGAATCTCTAGGCTACGTTTGGTGAGTTCTCCGCAAAGATTGATCAACGACCCTCGGGGAGTCTTCCAAGTAACACCATCCCTAATCCTGGCCCCACCTATTCTAAACCATTTCAAAATACTCAGGCCAAGGCAATGACCACCCGAAGTGGGAGAGGTGTCTTTAGAAATACACCAAGTGAGGAGGAAGTTGACGAGGAGTTGGATATGGAGACACCGCTTGATAAGGTGAACCAGAGGCGAGGCCCAGCAAGTACCTCACGGTTAGGCGGTGCGTCAAGATGAAGCATGTTGAGAAGGAACCGGTGCGCGTCTATAAGCCAAAACCGCAATATCCTGGTCGTCTAGTGAAGAAGAATGATTCGGAGCAGTACTCTAGGTTTTTAAACATGCTTAAGAAGCTCCATGTGAACATTCCGTTTATCGAGGCTCTCGCGAACATGCCAAAACACGCCAAGTTTCTGAAAGATTTGCTCACTAATAAAAAGAAACTTGAGGAGCTTTCGACTGTTACTCTTAGTGAGGAGTGTTCTGCCGCCATACAGAACAAGCTTCTGATGGTCGTGTATTTTGTATATATATTAGTGTATTAATTATATAGTTTTATTGAGTATATTGTTAGAACTTTGGTACTTCATATGTGCTTTTGTATTTCAGGTAATTGATCGTTAAAGATGCTAAATGCGAGACCTGTACGAGCATGGAATGATATCTCGGGAAGACCGAAGCTTGTAACATCCCGAAATTTCAAAGTGATATTAATTATATTACTTACAAATAGAGGGAAAGTTTACTCGGGTTATCAGGAAATAAATAATAGAATAGGAGTTGGTATGGGTCGGGCTAGTGTTGGGTAATGGATGTGGGTTATGGACTTGGATTAATAGAGATGGGTTAAATGAGAATGGGCCTTAGGTACATGGGATTTCAGGGATATAAATACCCTAGCACCCCAAAATATCTTCATTTCTATCATTATCCAAACACACTCCAAAAACACACACATACACCACAACTTAGCCGGCGGCCGGAACCGGGCAGATCCGAGGAGAGGAACGGGCAGATCCGAGAGAGAGAGAGAGAGAGCGATTAGTTGTGTTAACAAGTTAAACGAGATCCAAACAAGCTCAAAGGTATGATTCTTGATCTTTGAAGTTTAAAGATCCAAGCTTTTTAGTGTATAAGCGACCGAAAATGGTCGGGAAGCGTAGTGGGTGATATTGAACCATAGAAAGGGTGTTAAAATCGCTCAAAATGCTGGAAAGAAACCGAACAGCGGCTGTCTGGGCAACTTCGCCTGCATCTGGGCAACTTCGCCTTCAAAGCGATGAACTTCACCTGCAAGCTAAGTTCGCCTGATGAACTTCGCCTGCAAGCTAAGTTCGCCTGTTGGCAACTTCGCTGTAAAGTTAAGTTCGCCTAACTGGTAACTTCGCCTGAGGCCAAGTTCGCCTGATGACAACTTCGCCTGAAGCCAAGTTCGCCTGATGACAACTTCGCTGTAAAGCTAAGTTCGCCTTAGGTTTAACTTCGCCTAAAGCCAAGTTCGCCTGAAGTTTAACTTCGCCTAAAGCCAAGTTCGCCTAAGGTTTAACTTCGCCTAAAGCCAAGTTCGCCTGAGGTTTAACTTCGCCTAAAGCCAAGTTCGCCTGAGGTTTAACTTCGCCTAAAGCCAAGTTCGATTAGAAAATAAATTAAAAGCGATAAGTTAAAGTAAGCTAATACTAGGCCACCAGATTAGATCAGGCGAGTATTGATACGTGTAACTTGTACAGTCAGCCGAGCTCAAGAAGGGAATAACTATTAACGGAGAGCGTAACAGGATTCAGGTGAGTTTCTAGCCCCATTCCTTGTTATGTTTTCGGGGCTGTGTGCATACTCAATGTGATAGTTAATACACTTACCTTAAATGGTAAGTGTATGCCGTGTATGATATATGTGATAGATACGATTGATTGCTTGACGGTACGTGAACGATCTTCGGATATTGCACGTACTGTCAGGATATAAATAAAGATATTAATATTGTATGTAATGTAAGGATGACGTATGAACATTATGAATGAAAGCTTGTCGGTACGTGAACGATCTTCGGATATTGCACGTATCGTCAAGGGAAGTGATTAGCTCCTTACATGGATATTAAATAATAACTTATAGATAGTGTTCTTTCTATGGAAAGTACAGTGTTCCTTCTATGGAAAGTATAGTGTTCATTCTATGGAAAGTACAGTGTTCCTTCTATGGAAAATATAGTGTTCCTTCTATGGAAAGTATAGTGTTCCTTCTATGGAAAGTATAGTGTTCCTTCTATGGATAGTAAAGTGTTCCTTCTATGGAAAGTATACAGAGTGTTCCTCCTATGGAAATTATATATAGTATGGTAATGGTAATGGTTCTTTTAATAGATATTACGTGACGATCCTCCTATGGATATTTATACGAGGTTAAGGTAGTATTATGTGTCTTCGGATACGGGAAGAAATATATGGGAATAAATTGTATGTTGCCTGATTAACTAGAACTCACTCAGCGTAGCTGACTTTTAGTATGCACGCAGGTGAGTAGGAAGAGGCAGCTCGCTTGAGGAGACACGTGGCACTGAATAAGAGGCTGGCATCGGAAGACTCAAGACTTTTAAGTTTAATGTTTCGTTTATTTTGAAAGACAACATGATGTTTTAAGACAAGACGTGTTTTGTTATGAAATGTTTAATGAAAGCTTTTATATTCCGCGAAGTTTTAATGAACTCTGATTTGTAAGAACTGTGTTTATGAGTAAATCCGACGCTAAAGTAAGGTTACCGGGTTCGGGGCCTTACAAGTTGGTATCAGAGCAAAGTTCGAGAGATTTAAGCATCCTACATGCTTAGACTCGAACAGAGAATGGGATTAAAGTAAGAAATGAAAGAAGATGCCAGTTCAAGATAGCCATGTGTCACACAAGCAAGCTCGGTAAAGGTAAAAGTATATGATTAATTTCATGTATAACGTAAGAATGTGTAAGGAAGTTAGCTTAATTGCTATAGAAAGAATGTTTGAATGTTAGCTAAATTGCTAAAAAAGGAATGTGTGTATGCTAGCTTAATTGCTAAGGATAAGAATGTAGGTTATATGTATGATTATGGTTGTGTGTGAAGTAGAAACTAGCACAAGTGAAATCACAAAGGGAAATATGTAGAACCTGAGGAGTAATGTTAAGAGTTAATTACACTTGACCACTGTCATTAACTATTTACCTTACGAATCATGTGCTAAATAATTCCTAGAGAGATAACGTTTGTGTTTCCTTAGAGATAAGATAGATGACCGATACAAAGGAGGTCGTACTGGACGCTGTGGTAAAATACGTTCCAACCAGACACCCTTTTTGAAGAGGGTGACAAAGCGATGTACGAAAGCAGCAGGACTTCAACTTTAGGAAGTATTGAAGAAGGACCACACTTGGAGCTTGTAGTAAAATATTAATGGAGTTGCTAAAATTGTATCACACTACAATGCCAAAAATGTTCTCTGAAGCATCAAATGCAGCTCGAACTGGGAAGTCCAAGTGGAGGCAACATGAAAGAAACGGAGATAAGCCAACTAGAATGAGTCAAGAAATGTAGTATGTCTGCAATGGTTAACTCCATAAAGGAACTTGCTGGGATCGGGAGTAACGAAGCGAATGATGAGGAAGCGGAGGTGATTGAGAAGGACGGTGATTGTCAAGATATCCTGAGTAAACATGCATGAAAGGATGAGGCTACATAGTGTAGTGAATATGAAAGAAGACGCTAAGAAGAATCTAGTTGTGTACCTGAGACCATATGGAAGAGACCACTAGCGATACTTTCGTTAAAATATGAGGAGGGTTAAGAATTGTAAGGTAGAATTAGAAGGATGTGAGTTCCTTGCTACTCTTTATGATTGACCTTAAGAGAGTTCGATGTCGTTTGGGACTGGATTTGACGTTGTAAGAATGAGTTGATAATGTTTAAGTCTTTGGATGACGGTACAGTGACGGTTTATGAAATTAAGGAAAGTTCAAGGCTTAACGTCATTCCGTTGAAAAAAAAAAAAAAAAAAAAAAAAAGCTGAAGGTTTGTTAAGACGAGGGTGCAGTGCCTACCTGGTGTATGTTGTCAAAGCTATGGCTGACATGAAAGAAATGAAAGATGTTCCTGTAGTGCGTTACTAACCAGAAGTGTTCCCGTAGAACCTTCCGGGGTTGCCACTGGGAAGAAAGGTAGGATTCCAGATAGAGTTAATACCAGGAGCACAACTCGTCCCGCACGCACCTTACCGCATGTCGTCGTTTAAGACGAAAGAGTTAATGCCCAAACTGCAAGAACTCCTCGACAAAGGTGCTTTAATGTAGAGTATTTCCCTACGGGGTGTACTGGCGATGTTCATGAAGGAAAAAAAAAAGATGAAAGTATGAGGATGTGTATAGATTTCTATGAGTTGAACAAGCTTACTGTGAAGAATATATATTGCCACAAATGGATAATTTGTTTGATCAAATGCAAGGTGCGAGTTGGTCCTCGCAAATAGACCTCAGAGCAGGCTATCATCAGTTGAAAGTGAAAGAGGCAGACATCCCTAAGACAACATTTCAAACGCAATATGAATACTACGAGTTTCTCGTGATACCGTTTAGATAGATGAATGCTCAAGCAACATTTATGGTTATGATGAATTAGGTATGTCATCCGATATTAGGACGAGTTGAAAGATAATACTTATGATGTGAAAATCAGATTTGGTCACCTGAGGATTCCACGTCATGGGTATCCTCGAGGCCAAATCCTAGATGAAGGTCATAAGTCTAGATGTCGGTTATAATGAAGGCGTATACTAATGGAAGTCACATGCTTAAGTAGAAGTCAAATGAAGATGAGTCCATGGTATGTGACAGCTATGGATATACTTGATACTTTGCATACACAGATAAGAACAACCCCATGTGTTACGAATATGGAGCCGACGGTCACACCGCAAGAGGATGCTAGAAACCAGGGACAAAAGGTGGAAAGACATGCAAGGAAAGCGTAGATATGGTTTAGACGAGTCTTGGCACAAATGATTAGTGAGTAATTGATAATCATGTGATCATGGAAGGAAGTCCTCTGGAACGGAAAGGATAGAATGGTATTATAAAAGAAAGTCAAGACATGCCAGAAAGGAAGTCGGTTAAGGTAATTGGTTACGATAGGTCAGGCAGCCTGATATGCAACGGCAAACAACAATGGATTCATAGGACAACGCGAGGCTTGATTAGTCAAGAAAGAGGGAGATGTATTATCATGGACTTCATGATCAAGCTACCTTGGACAGCTATAACTCATGAACCTTACATGTTGATGCAGAGCTGAAAATGAAAGAAGGTATAGGTGGTGACTTAAGGAGTTCTCCGACAAGTTATGCAATGGATGCGCTTAAGAATTGCAAGAAGTGTTCTCTCTCAAGGAATAGACGAAGGGATTTCTAAGAAGTGACCATTAAGAAGAAACTGAAGAGGTTTCCTTTTTTTTGGAATTAATATGTTTTGAACGTATTGCAAAGCAGTATATTTGCTAAAGGTTGTAATGGGACGGAATGATCATTCAGTGCTAAGTGTAATGATAGTAAGTGCAATGTTTCTATTTAAAGGATAAGAAAGAAGAGTATGCTTGTGGAAGCGATATGCACTTGCAAAGTCTGGATAAGAAAGTGTATCACCAAGGACTTCATGGACAGGCTACCTAGGAAGCTAAAATTAATTAACATCACTCGTTGATTGTAAGACAAAGGATAAACCGGTAAGTTAGGGAGCTAAGTCGGTTCAAGAAAGAATGTGAATACAGGAAGTATTCCTTTTACAAGGATTAAGCAGGTTTCGAGGACGAAACCTCTTATAAGGAGGGTAGACTTGTAACATCCCGAAATTTCAAAGTGATATTGATTATATTACTTACTAATAGAGGGAAAGTTTACTCGGGTTATCAGGAAATAAATAATAGAATAGGAGTTGGTATGGGTCGGGCTAGTGTTGGGTAATGGATGTGGGTTATGGACTTGGATTAATAGAGATGGGTTAAATGAGAATGGGCCTTAGGTCCATGGGATTTCAGGGATATAAATACCCTAGCACCCCAAAATATCTTCATTTCTATCATTATCCAAACACACTCCAAAAACACACACATACACCACAACTTAGCCGGCGGCCGGAACCGGGCAGATCCGAGGAGTGGAACGGGCAGATCCGAGAGAGAGAGAGAGCGATTAGTTGTGTTAACAAGTTAAACGAGATCCAAACAAGCTCAAAGGTATGATTCTTGATCTTTGAAGTTTAAAGATCCAAGCTTTTTAGTGTATAAGCGACCGAAAATGGTCGGGAAGCGTAGTGGGTGATATTGAACCATAGAAAGGGTGTTAAAATCGCTCAAAATGCTGGAAAGAAACCGAACAGCGGCTGTGTGCGATGAACTTCGCCTGCATCTGGGCAACTTCGCCTTCAAAGCGATGAACTTCGCCTGCAAGCTAAGTTCGCCTGATGAACTTCGCCTGCAAGCTAAGTTCGCCTGATGGCAACTTCGCTGTAAAGTTAAGTTCGCCTAACTGGTAACTTCGCCTGAGGCCAAGTTCGCCTGATGACAACTTCGCCTGAAGCCAAGTTCGCCTGATGACAACTTCGCTGTAAAGCTAAGTTCGCCTTAGGTTTAACTTCGCCTAAAGCCAAGTTCGCCTGAAGTTTAACTTCGCCTAAAGCCAAGTTCTCCTAAGGTTTAACTTCGCCTAAAGCCAAGTTCGCCTGAGGTTTAACTTCGCCTAAAGCCAAGTTCGCCTGAGGTTTAACTTCGCCTAAAGCCAAGTTCGATTAGAAAATAAATTAAAAGCGATAAGTTAAAGTAAGCTAATACTAGGCCACCAGATTAGATCAGGCGAGTATTGATACGTGTAACTTGTACAGTCAGCCGAGCTCAAGAAGGGAATAACTATTAACGGAGAGCGTAACAGGATTCAGGTGAGTTTCTAGCCCCATTCCTTGTTATGTTTTTGGGGCTGTGTGCATACTCAATGTGATAGTTAATACACTTACCTTAAATGGTAAGTGTATGCCGTGTATGATATATGTGATAGATACGATTGATTGCTTGACGGTACGTGAACGATCTTCGGATATTGCACGTACTGTCAGGATATAAATAAAGATATTAATATTGTATGTAATGTAAGGATGACGTATGAACATTATGAATGAAAGCTTGTCGGTACGTGAACGATCTTCGGATATTGCACGTATCGTCAAGGGAAGTGATTAGCTCCTTACATGGATATTAAATAATAACTTATAGATAGTGTTCCTTCTATGGAAAGTATAGTGTTCCTTCTATGGAAAGTATAGTGTTCCTTCTATGGAAAGTACAGTGTTCCTTCTATGGAAAATATAGTGTTCCTTCTATGGAAAGTATAGTGTTCCTTCTATGGAAAGTATAGTGTTCCTTCTATGGATAGTAAAGTGTTCCTTCTATGGAAAGTATACAGAGTGTTCCTCCTATGGAAATTATATATAGTATGGTAATGGTAATGGTTCTTTTAATAGATATTACGTGACGATCCTCCTATGGATATTTATACGAGGTTAAGGTAGTATTATGTGTCTTCGGATACGGGAAGAAATATATGGGAATAAATTGTATGTTGCCTGATTAACTAGAACTCACTCAGCGTAGCTGACTTTTAGTATGCACGCAGGTGAGTAGGAAGAGGCAGCTCGCTTGAGGAGACACGTGGCACTGAATAAGAGGCTGGCATCGGAAGACTCAAGACTTTTAAGTTTAATGTTTCGTTTATTTTGAAAGACAACATGATGTTTTAAGACAAGACGTGTTTTGTTATGAAATGTTTAATGAAAGCTTTTATATTCCGCGAAGTTTTAATGAACTCTGATTTGTAAGAACTGTGTTTATGAGTAAATCCGACGCTAAAGTAAGGTTACCGGGTTCGGGGCCTTACAAAGCTTGATGTCTTGGGAAGTGTTACAAGGATTCGGGAAGAGTATGGATGAGAAATCATAAGCCAATGCTAAAACTGAACAAGATGGGATGGTCATATGGCCATCGCGTATCGCGATGGACACAAAAGACGGGAAAATTAGGTTTTAAGCATATTATTCATGAAAAATAACCCTAACTCCGTTTTGACGACCAAGAGGCGACTCCAGCAGTCCAAGAAGGCGATTTTCACTATCTTAGCTCGTGCCAAGACCCTACATATGATTCATATCATCCATATAGAAGATTCAATGATGTCAAGGCTCGGCTTATCTCCTAGAATCGCACCCGGGATGTATAGTTTGTAACCTTTTACAGTTTTTCTCATGTGATTTAGAACACTTGTGTATTGTTATTGATGACTGATATATGATTATTGATGTTTGGTAATTCTGTGTGTTCGGTCAGTTTAGGTTTACGTTGGTCTGACGATCTGTTACCAGTTGCTAGATAATTAGTCATATAGCTGTTTTGTTAGATTGAATACGATAAAACATACAGTTGCCCTTAACTGAGTCACACTGGCAAGGACTGTTTGATAACCAGTGCCGTGTGTAAAGTAATTGTTGATGTCTAAGGTTTTGTCTGATTGATCAGTTTTCAGTTAATCGTTAATAATTAATCTGTTAGGTTGCATGAGATACTGTTGGTTGCTTACTTGAATTCCCGGGTGTGATTTGCTTTGTTAACTTCTTACAACTCGTTTATTTGTTCGTTGCTTAGTTCTCTACATTTACTTAAATTGCTTGTGTGATCAGCACTAAAAATCCGTCACTTCATAATTAGAAATCCGTTACACGAATACATTGACCACATACTCCTTGTGATATGATACCCTACTTGCTCTAACTATTTAGAATAATTAGGTTTTTAATTGACTCAAACGACGGTCATCAAAATGGTGCCGTTGCCGGGGAGTTAGTGCGCTTAGTGTTTTTCGTGTTATTTGATTTTTGTGTTTAATTTTAATTTTAATTTTAGTTTTAATTTTGTTTTCAATTTTTAGTTTAAATTTTATTTTTCTATATTTTACGCGGGTTGTGTTAGTTGTGCAGATTACAGGTTTATGCACACCCGCCATTCGGGCCGACAGTCTTCGTTAATTTATGAGCCCGAAATAGAGAGGTTAGCTCGGTAGAACCGAGTACAAAACAGAAATTCAGAAATGGCAGACCAGAACCAGAACCAGAACCAAAACGAAAACCAGAACCAGAACAATGACCAAAACCAAGACCCATTCCCACAAACTAACGCGTTTCACCCGGCCAACATACCTGACCTACCAGACTTCAATAACCAAAATGACCAAAATCACTCAGCTAGTGCTTCCAGAACCCGAAACCATAACCCAAGACGAAACCTAAACCTCAACTTTGACCTACGCTGGACCATCCGCTCCAAATAATAACCCCAACCGCTGAGTTCGGATAAATATCGATGATTTTCTACCGAGTGTTCCGACAGAAGAGGAAGACGAAGGGGAAAATAATAATGGAAACAAAGGTTTGGAGATTGATAATGAGGTAGACAGATGGGTTAGAAATAATCGGGCAGTTGAGCCCGAGAACGAAGGTTTTGAGCAGGAAGATGTGGGTTATGGTAATTAGAGTGAAGAGGTAGAAGAGCCGGTTAATCAAAGACAGGCTGAACCAGTTAACAGAAATGGAAGGGGTCGAGACAGGGTGAATCGGGCGGAACGGCTCGAGAGAGTTCGCGGTATTCCGGTTAACCGGGGCGGTTTGGGAAACCCCAGGGGGCTTAGGAGGAATTATATGGCTCCGGTTCACGGTGTTAACAGTCGGTTCAGACCGGCTATCTCGGACAAAGCATCCCCGTTGGTCCCACAGGAACGAGTGCAGGGACAACAAACTTTTAAGTCCCGGCCATCTTACATTAACATCGTTCCTCATTTCCACGGGTTAGCTTCGGAAGACCCGTATTCACACTTAACCGATTTTTCGGCTATTTGCGGGTCTACTGGTGATGGTACGTTTGATCAGGATGAAGTCCGGTTGCGATTATTCCAGTTTTCCCTGAAAGACAAAGCAAAACTCTGGTTTAATTCACTGCCAATGCACAGTATCAGAAATTGGGCCGAGATGCAGCAGGTGTTTCTAAACTAGTTTTATTCATAGTCGAAGACTACCGAGGCTCGTTCAGACATTCGCAACTTTTCACAGTTCTCTGTTGAGTTATTTCATGAAGCTTTTACTAGGTATAAAGACATGATCAGGAAATGCCCACATCACCAAATCGAACTGTGGGAACTGGTAAAGTGCTTTGTTAATGGGTTGTCATATGAGGACCGAAAGCATCTTAAGGCCTCGTGTAATGGTCTGTTGCTGAATCAGCCTGAGGAAGATGATTGGGATTTTCTAGAGTTATGTGTGAAGATTCGAAATCTGAAGCAGCGGTTGAAAGACGAAGACGGGGTAATTCATCAAGGTCAGTTAAGTCAGTTGCTAGTGAGTCTGAAAGAATTATTGAGTTGGAACGTGAACTGGCTGAGTTGAAAAAGGTAAGAAAAAAGAGGTCGGGAAAGTTGGTGTTAAATTCCCGGTTTGTGAAGATTATGGTGAACTCGGGCATAAGGCAAAAAATTTCCCCAAGTATTATGATGAAGAGGAGGATGACACCGAGGAAATTAATTATACTTACGAGGATTCCAAAGGCCAAGGGATGAATTCAAACATTTATCACCCGGGCTTGAAGAATCACCCAAACTTTCGCTACGGGAACGCATCTTCACAGTTGAACCCGAACTTTCAGGGAACGAGCCTGAACAGGTCGCAGGGTAATTACAGCCAGGGCGGTTATCAGCAGAAAGGGTATTCGGGGAATTCGGATGAGTCGGTGCATTCAAAGTTGGATGTGTTGTTGAAAGTCATGACTGATCATAAAACCGAGACGAAGCAACAGTTTGAGTTACGGGATAAGTCGTTAGAGGCAATGATGAAGTAGATCGGTCAGCTCGCTTCAGATGTGGCAAAGTTACAGAAGAACACGATCCAACTCCCGAGCGACACCACAGTCAACCCGAACCATTACTGCTCAAGCTCCAAGAAGGGAAACAATGTGCACATCAATGCGGTAAGTCTTTTACCTAATTTTGAAATTTCTAGTGTTGAAGTTAATTCACCACCACAGTTTGTTGCAGGGGTGGTGGAAGATGTTAGTGATGAGAGTGATTGTGTTGGTCAAAATGAAACGATTTTCCAAAATAGCTCAAAATTAAAAGCAAATGAAACATCTTTTTGTGAAAATTGTTCTTTTGATAAATGTTTTAATGAAAAGTTGACCAACATGAGAGATGAGGATGTGGAGAATAATACCACCTCAAGTAAACTCCAAGACCCGGGAGTGCCACTTTTATCAATTCAAATTGGGAAATTTAAAACTGATCGGGCACTTCTAGATCTTGGAGCATGTGTTAGTATTATGCCTGGTAGTTTATATGATCAGTATGAATTTGGCCCATTAGAAAGGGTAAACACCACTGTGGTGTTGGCGGACCAAACTCATACACTTCCCCGGGGCATGGTGACTATTGTAATGTTTCAGGTAGAGGAATTTTTCTACCCAGTTGACTTTCTTGTACTTGACTATGCCAAACGTGTGAATAATACGCAGCCGCAAGTCATATTGGGTAGGCCATTCCTTGCCACAACACATGCGGTAATTGATTGTGCTAAGGGGATATTGGAGATTAAGTGTGGGGATCGTGATAAACGGTTACAATTGTTTGAAAATGCTACTAACCATGTTGTTGACAAGTGTGAATCCTTGAGAAAGGATCACACAAAAGAGAAATTTTTTGTGATTGACAGAAATGAGCTAAGGAGTAGTATGAAGAAGAAAGGATGAAATGAGATGTTGCATGGAGTTAGAGATGGTGAGGAAGCAACTACAAGAAAGGGAAAGAAGACGAAAAAGAAAGATGTAAAGAAACAGCCAGACGTAAATGAAAAATGGCAGGATCATGTCGTTCCAAAAGGTTGGGAGGAATCTCTTGAGGAGCGTGCATGTAACGAGAAGGCTGCACGGGGGCAGGCTAGACGCCCACCTTGAATGTCATAAAATTTTCAAAAGAGTGGTATTTGTATATTTTGTATATTTTTAGTTTGCATTTATTTATTTATTTATTTATTACTAATTGTATTTCAAGCGTACCATCATAGCAAAAGCTAAGTGTGGGGATACCGCTCCACGAAAAAATGAGGTTTCAGTTAAGCGACCCAGAGTGCTTTCATGTTCATTTTGCTATGGTTAATCCAGGTACGTGTATATTATGTTGTAACCGAACTTTGTGGGTGTAGTTCACTATAAACCCTCACGAGACCCCACTCATCCTCCCGGGCTACCGGGAGGTTTCCAGGGCTTTTTGCATATGCTAAATGCAATCGTGATTCCTACGAAAGCGAGTTAGGTCTTTTATCGTTTTTAACTTGTTTAACAAAATTTATTATGAAATGACTTAATTTGGCTCGGTAATTGTTTTAATAAAATTAACAGAAAATCATTTTCATAACTCATAAAAGACCTATGTCTTACACTTGTGAGAAGCTTGCTTCTACACGTCTCGAGATTTTGCAGGTTCGGTTGTCAGTTTGGTACTTGGTCGAGACGAGAGTATACGAGTGTTTATGAGAGTTCACGAGCAGACTGGTCCTTTTCCAATTGATATCAGGTGATTTCGGTTTCATAATTTATTTTATCTTATTAGTTTAAATGTTAAAAGTGTAATTTTATATTTGCTAGGATAACCATCACATTTGAGCCCCGAATTTTTAAAATTGTTGAACAGTCAAAAAGTCAATTTCAACCCCGTCCCTCAAATGTTCATTAATCTTTTTATCTATTTTAACTTTGAGGACAATGTTAAGTATTCTTACATTGAGGACAATGTAAACCTCAATTGTGGGGATGGGGGAAATTTAAAAAATTTTAGCCCGATAGTACCTCGAAGAGTGTTCAGAAACCAAAGTTATTAACTGTTAATTATAGTCATTAATGCCAAGTTATAGGTTTCTGGTCATGGTTGGTTTTTCAGCTTCTCTATAGTTTTACTCACGAATGTTTTCAAAAAGAGAAGTTGAACATGGGGTCGTTTAGGCGGGGATAACGAGTCAAGGGGACAGGTATACATGTTTAATATCGGCAACCCATTATTCCAGACATATTGTGAGATGGCCCCCTATACTTAATACACATACTATGTAATAGATATAAAGCATGTCTTACGCCATTGATTGAGGGAAACCAGTATGTTTTACAGAGTTAGAACTTGCTTGTCACATGCTTATCGAGATCTTAATACCACCACCTGTATGGAGATTAGGACTTTAGAAAACCCTTACGTACACTTTTCCCCCCACTAAATAAATTTCCTTACCCGACATTATTCCCCTAGGAGCCCATTTGGACCATATTCCTTTTCATTTATTAAACTGAACATTACACTCCATTTCAGCCTTGGCCTTCACTTTATTTTAACCCTGTGTGATGAAATCCAGTTCGTTATCGAGTTGTATATAGTCAGTTGTTGAGCATAGTACACAATGTACGCATGTCTCGGTTGAGTTGTAAATATGTGTTTATCAGATTTGTATATTTATTTGCTTCAGTATATTGTCTATCAGCTGCAAACAAAAAAAAATAAAAATCAGCAAAAAGCCAAAAAGAAAGTCAGTTCTTATTCAGTTATGTAATTAGCAGTCTGTTTATTTTTGGTTAGTTTTTTGTGTATTTATGCCTATTTCGCACCCAACCTAAGCCCCATCAAAACCTTAGTCCGAGTCTTTATGCAACCGGTGGGTAATAGGTGGAGATAAGACTGGCCTGCAAGCTTATTAAGTTGTGACTCATATTTGGTATTTGAGGGCAGAGACATATACTGACACATATTTTGCTTGTCCAGATATTAAACCGAGAGGAGTGTTGATAGTGTGAGGGGTATGAACATGTATGCTTTAACCGGAAACAAAGTACACTTGTCTGGACGGCTCTATTGTTTTTATTATAGCACTTAACCGTATTTGTGGGATGTTAATCTTGAAAGTGTCAGTCTGGGAAACTGGGTATGACCTTAAACTTACTAGTATTAATGGCGATAATTCACATACCTATGATGGAGGTTAATGTTTACTTTAGAGTTTTGCTTGAGGGCAAGCAAAAGATAAGTGGGGGGATGTGATGGTTGGGTATTTTGTATATATATTAGTGTATCAATTATGTAGTTTTATTGAGTATATTGTTAGAACTTTGGTACTTCATACGTGCTTTTGTATTTCAGGTAATTGATCGTTAAAGATGCTAAATGCGAGACCTGTACGAGCATGGAATGATATCTCGGGAAGACCGAAGCTTGATGTCTTGGGAAGTGTTACAAGGATTCGGGAAGAGTATGGATGAGAAATCATAAGCCAATGCTAAAACTGAACAAGATGGGATGGTCATATGGCCATCGCGTATCGCGATGGACACAAAAGACGGGAAAATTAGGTTTTAAGCATATTATTCATGAAAAATAACCCTAACTCCGTTTTGACGACCAAGAGGCGATTCCAGCAGTCCAAGAAGGCGATTTTCACTATCCTAGCTCGTGCCAAGACCCTACATATGATTCATATCATCCATATAGAAGATTCAATGATGTCAAGGCTCGGCTAATCTCCTAGAATCGCACCCGGGATGTATAGTTTGTAACCTTTTACAGTTTTTCTCATGTGATTTAGAACACTTGTGTATTGTTATTGATGACTGATATATGATTATTGATGTTTGGTATTTCTGTGTGTTCGGTCAGTTTAGGTTTACGTTGGTCTGACGATCTGTTACCAGTTGCTATATAATTAGTCATATAGCTGTTTGGTTAGATTGAATACGATAAAACATACAATTGCCCTTAACTGAGTCACACTGGCAAGGACTGTTTGATAACCAGTGCCGTGTGTAAAGTAATTGTTGATGTCTAAGGTTTTGTCTGATTGATCAGTTTTCAGTTAATCGTTAATAATTAATCTGTTAGGTTGCATGAGATACTGTTGGTTGCTTACTTGAATTCCCGGGTGTGATTTGCTTTGTTAACTGCTTACAACTCGTTTATTTGTTCGTTGCTTAGTTCTCTACATTTACTAAAATTGCTTGTGTGATCAGCACTAAAAATCAGTCACTTCATAATTAGAAATCCGTTACACGAATACATTGACCACATACTCTTTGTGATACGATACCCTATTTGCTCTAACCATTTAGAATAATTAGGTTTTTTATTGACTCAAATGACGGTCATCAGCTTCCTAGGAAGATGACAGATCCAGGCAGCTTTATCATTCCTTGCTTGATTGGTAATCTTCATGTTAGCAATGCTTTGGCCGACCTCAGTGCAAGCATTAACCTCATGCCTTATTCTGTGTTTGCCAAACTAAATGTGGGAGAGCTGCTTCCCACCCGAATGAGTATCCAGCTGGCAGACCGATCCGTTAAGTTCCCAAGGGGCATTGTGGAGAACATGTTGGTACAAGTGGACAAATTCATCTTTCCGGTCAACTTTGTCATTCTCGATATGGATGAGGACTCGAGCGTTCCGCTCATCCTCGGTCGTCCTTTCTTGGCCACAACACGCGCTCTCATCAATGTTGCCGATGGCAAATTGACTCTTTGATTTCATGATGACACGGTCACATTCGACGTGCAGAAATCCGTGAGGCATACTCATCAGCATGATGACACTCTCTACTTCATTGATACTTTCATGATGCATGTAGGCGACTATCTTACGAAGGTCTGCCAGAGAGACACGTCCGACACCTAGATCATCGATGTGAAAAATCAGTCATTCGAGATGACAGAATTTGATTTTGAGTTGCAGGAGAAGGAGGAGCAGCAGTTACTTTAGACAGGAGGACACGAGCCAATCATGAGTTCCCAAATATTTACTAATGTCCTTGCGGTTGAAGAGCGAGAGTTTCCGATCGAAAAACCATATGTTGAGAACCCCCCATATTTAGAGCTAAAATATTTACCATCTCACCTCGAGTATGCGTTTTAGGGGAGGGGTCTCAACTTCCTGTCATCATCTCTTCGAGTTTGGAGACCGAGGAGAAGGATAAGCTGATGGTTGTTCTGAAATCTCATAAGCATGCCATCGCATGGAAGCTTATGGATATCAAAGGTATAAACCCGTCATTTTGCACGCATAAAACTTTTATGGAAGACGAGTTCAAACCTGTGGTTCAGCCGCAGAGGAGGCTAAACCCGAACATGCAGGAGGTTGTCAAGAAGGAGGTTATTAAGTTGCTCGATGCTGGTTTGATTTTTCCGATCTCCGACTCCGCGTGGGTTAGCCCAGTCCAGGTGGTCCCTAAAAAGGGCGGTATGACAGTTATCACGAATGAAAAGAATGAGTTCATACCGACACGGACTGTAACAGGGTGGCGAGTTTGCATCGACTACCGCAGACTTAACGAGGCCACACGAAAGGACCACTTCCCGCTTCCGTTCATCGATCAGATGCTTGAGCGTTTGTCAGGACAACAGTTCTACTGTTTTCTTGACGGCTTTTCCGGTTATTTCCAGATCCCCATCGCCCCGGGTGATCAGGAAAAGACCACATTTACATGTCCTTTTGGCACATTCACGTATCGACGCATGCCATTTGGATTGTGTAATGCTCCAGCCACATTTCAGCGGTGCATGGTGGCAATTTTTCATGAGTTAATTGAGGATTCCATGGAAGTCTTTATGGATGATTTTTCCGTTTTTGGGAATTCCTTCGATGACTGTTTGCGTAACTTAGATCGAGTGCTAGCTAGATGTGAAGAGAAGAACCTTATGCTTAATTGGGAGAAATGTCATTTTATGGTTCGTGAGGGTATTGTTTTAGGTCATAAGATTTCTAGTGTGGGGATTGAGGTAGATAGAGCTAAGGTAGATACCATTTCTAAACTTCCACCGCCCACTTCCATGAAGCCTTTTCGTAGTTTCTTAGGTCATGAGGGATTCTACCGCCGATTTATTAAAGATTTCTCGAAAATCTCCCGTCCGATGACCCAGATTCTAGAGAAATATAGGCCATTCGATTTTAGTGAGGAGTGTGTGAGGGCCTTTGAGTTGATTAAGGAAAGGTTAGTGAGTGCTCCTATTCTTGTTGCTCCCGATTGGAATCTTCCTTTTGAGATCATGTGCGATGCGAGCGATTTTGCTGTTGGAGCCGTGTTAGGGCAGCTTCGAGATAAACATTTTCATCCCATCTATTATGCTAGCAAGACCTTTAACGATGCTCAGGAGAATTACACCACGACAGAGAAGGAGCTTCCTGCGGTTGTTTTCGCGTGCGATAAATTCCATTCATATCTTGTGCTTTCTAAGACTATCATTTTCTCTGACCATGCGGCACTACGGTATTTGTTCTCTAAGAAGATGCGAAGCCTCGACTCCTTCGTCGGATCCTTTTGTTCAGGAGTTCGATATAGAAATTAAAGATAAAAGAGGATCTGAAAATGTCGTTGCTGACCATTTGTCACGGCTAGAAAATTCCGACATGGACAAAACCCGGGAACAGGGAATTGGTGATGATTTCCCGGGTGAGACTCTACTGTATGTAAAGGCGAGTGATGAGGGGTTTCCATGGTTTGCTGATCTTGCTAATTATCTATCCACTGGTGAGTTAGTGCCCGGACTGACATATCAGCAAAAGAAGAAGTTCTTTGCAGATATCAAGTTCTACATTTGGGAGGATCCGTACCTATTCCGTATTGGTTCGTATCAGGTGATTCGGCGATGTGTTTTTGGTGATGAAGCTCGTAGTATTCTTCGACATTGTCATGAGGGCCCGACTGGTGGCCATTTTGGTGCGACTTATACCGCCAAACGCGTGTTTGATGCGGGATTCTATTGGCCAACTATTTTTCGTGATGCGCGTGAGTTTGTTCGTTCGTGTGACGCATGTCAGAGAGCTGGTAACATCTCATCCCGAAATGAGATGCCCCAAAGCCCCATCCAGGTGGTTGAGATTTTAGATATATGGGGAATCGATTTTATGGGTCCGTTTCCTATGTCTAGAGGGAACATATACATACTCATTGCTGTCGACTACGTGTCCAAATGGGTGGAGGCTCAAGCCTTACCAATAAATGACGCGCGGGTTGTAGTGGGATTCCTTCGAAAACTCTTTGCTAGATTTGGTACTCCTAAGGCCCTGATCAGTGATTGGGGTACCCACTTTTGTAATGCTCAGATGGATAAGGTTCTGAAACGTTATGGGGTCACCCATAGACTTTCTACGGCCTACCATCCTCAGACTAGCGGTCAAGTGGAAAACACCAATGGTGGCATTGAGAGGATCTTGGAGAAAACAGTTGGGAACAGTCGCGGGGATTGGGCTGAAAAGCGACATGATGCACTCTGGGCCTTCCGTACTGCATTCAGAACGCCTATCGGGACCACTCCCTTTCGGCTAGTTTATGGAAAGGCGTGTCATCTCCCCGTGGAGTTAGAACATCGTGTGTATTGGGCTTTAAGAGCCGTAAATCTTGATTTATCTGCGACGGGAAAGAGTCGGTTTCTTCAAATTCACGAGGTTGAGCAGCTACGGAACGAGGCGTATGAAAGAAGTTGGGGGTATAAGGAGCGGACAAAGGAACGTCATGATAAACATATTAAGGGTCCCAAAGAGTTTAAGTGTGGGGATAAGGCTATATAATTCCCGGCTGAAGTTGTTTCCCAGTAAATTGAAATCCCGATGGGCTGGTCCGTTCGTTGTGAAGGAGGCATTTCCGTATGGAACGGTTGAGATAGAGGCTGAGGATGGACATTCTTGGAAAGTGAATGGGCATAGACTGAAGCATTATGTTGGAGGTCCACTTGGTGAATGCGAGGAGGAGGCGATCTACCTTGATCCGCCTGGAGAGTAGAGGAGGAAAGCATACTCGGGATTTTGCCCGAGTTGTAGAGTTTGTAGGAAACTTAGTTGCATTAATTTCTGTTATTTTTATTCTGCTTTATTTTATTTTATTTTTCTTAGAGTCTGTTTTAGTCCTTAGAGTCCGTTTGATGTCTGCTTTGGGTTGTTTTGAGTTTTTTTTTGTAGGATTGGATTTTCTCGTTCGTACTCAATCTCCATTCGGACGAGGATTTTTCTTAGCCTATCATATTGTAGATGACACCCAGAAGCTGCGGCCGCGAATGAAATGCTATACGGTCGCCTTGGAACGAGACTTGTGAAGATAACTGCATAATTACCAGGGGAGTCTGTTACAATTTCTAGTTTTATTTGCTTACATTTTTTATTCTGCTTTATTTTATGTCTTTTTATATTCCTACATTGGGGACAATGTAGATTTTAAGTGTGGGATGGGAACTGACGTTTTCTTTTGGTTAAAAAATTAAAAAAAAAGTAATAAAAAAAACAGTTTCAAATTTTATTAAAAAAAAGAAAAAAGAAAAAATATATAAAATATAAAAAAGTTAAAAAAATGTCCCGAAATTTTAACGATTTTTTTTTGCAAATAATGGAAAATGATAGAAAAATTTGAGATTGGTTTTTAAAACTACTATTATATATGAGATTAAATAAAATATAACGCACTAAACTTGGGATGTGTCGGTAGGCCCAACTAGCTTTGATAGTTCCCTTTAGCAGTTTTTATATATCTAATAATTTAAAAAAACGGTGAAACCGAATTTCGATGCTTTGGGAGGATTACCATAATCTGAAAACTTTGAGATGGTAGGAATTAAATGCACTCAAACCAGCACATCACCACATGTCCAGCTTTTTAAGAACTTAGAAATAGTTATATACTTTAGGGTGATATAAAAAAAAGAAGTATGTTTTGAAAGTTTGTTATGAAAGTTATGTATTGTATTATCAAAATTTGTTCAAGAAAAGCAAATGCTTGTGAAGAAAGTTATGTATTGTAAAATGCCAAAGAAGCATTTTTTAAAGTTAGAAAAAGAGGCCAAAGATGCACATACTAGACGGGACGTAAAGTTTACGTGTTATCTTGGGGATGGTGACTCTGAGGATACACTATTGGGGCTCGAAGGTTCTTAGTTAATAAATATTAAATTAGGAATTTATAGGACAAAGTCCAATAATATTTAGGAATAGCTCGTACGACCTCCACAAGACCATTCATCCATCAAATTTCACCGAATGCATCTAATTAGTACCATCAACGAGTCCTTGGCTTATGGTGATTTGTCAAACCAGTTTGCTTTGACTCTAGTTTTTCTAGCTCTCTCTGTATGAGATGGGGTAGGTGTAGCCGTGGTTTTTGAACTTAAAGCGCTTAATGCAATTGGGGGCTTGATAGGCTGGTGGCTGAGTTTAAGTGGACAACAATATCGACAATTGCAGTTTTTGCGTTTATCTGTGCTTAAAAGATAACCTATATGTTTTGAAAACTAGTCTTGAATTCTGATTGCATTGCAATATATATATATATATATTTTTCGGGGACGAAAAAGGTTTAAGTGTGGGGATATTTGATATGGTTTAAAATATACATGTTATTATATAGATATTTCCTACATTTTCAAGTATATTGAGCCAGTTTTTATTGAATATATTTCTATTTGGCTCATAATTGGATTTTAAAGATTAAATTTTTAAATGAGCTAAATTAAAGTATTTATGCTAAACTTGAGACCACATTGGCACCAAAGTAATAATTGGTGGAATAAATGGCCACATATTTTATGGAGTTTCATGTTCACATGCTTAATAAAAAATAAAATTCTACGTTATCCATGCTCCAATTACTTATGATTTTTATTTTTTTTTACAAAGTGCAGGAGAGCTCGTTAAACTATTTTAAATGGACTCCAAGGCTAAGCAAGGAAACAAAAAGAGAAAGAGAATTGAGCCTATGAAATTAAACTTGTTGGTGGAGTTTGGAGTGGGGCTCAAGTTTTATTAATTATAGAAAATTATTAAAACCCTACATTATATATAATAGAAAGAGACGGCAAAGGGAATAGAAGAAGAGAGAATTGGTCGGCTACTGTTTTTTGGGTTTTAATCGAGGAAGGTGTAAAGCATAATTCACCATACTAATATATAAATTGAAGTTGGTGAGTCTGTGCAAAAAAAAGGTTAGCGAAGAAAAAATATATCTTTTGAGTTTTTTTTTTGTTTTGGGTGGAAGCAAGTCAGATGAAAAATAACAATAATATATATAGTAGAATTTTGGGTGTGCTACTGTTTTTTGGGGTTTTGGTCGAGGAAGTCAATAGAAAAAAATATCATTATTATTGGTGAGTTGTAAGGCTACTCATGAGTTTTATCATATATATTATTTTTGTTTCGTATTTGATTATGAGTAGCTAAACTTTTATACTGCCTAGGTTTTGGTTGAGTACCATGTTATATTAATTGTTTGACGAACTATTTATTTGACATTGGTTGATTTGATGCTATGGTAAAAGTTTTTTATTGGTTTGGTCATGATATTGTTGTGTAATATAATATAGTTTATTACTTTAATATTTATTCCACTTGTGTTTAATAGTTTTTTTTGGAGATTGTTAGGCGCTTGATTAGGTTGTCTACTTTGTGTTTTCAACTTGTTTGCGGTTTATGGTCGAAAAAATCGTAGGAATAAGTATTGAAAGTGGTTTAGATTTTATTGTTCTATCACTAGAGAGGCCGTGAGGTAATTTAGTGTTGTGTCATCTTTGTCTTTTGCGGGTTTGGGTAATAATTGCACGGAAGTGGGTTATCCTAGGTCCTTAGATTATTGTGATACAAGTTTTGTTCAAGTTAATTAAAAATACCCCCTTTATCTTAATATATATTGTATCCGAAAAGACCGGGAGGTGATTTGAGTTTTGGGGTACCATAGTATTATTAGGTAAGGTGAGACCGGGAGGTGATCCAACCCTTTAACAATTGAGCTTCACATGTCATTAGAGTTCTAGGGTGTCGTTGGTGAGACCGGGAGGCGATCTAGCGTATTTTAGTGGTCTTTAGTGTCATATTTTTTTAAAATATTGTTTTTCAACCAAGTCAAGTTCGTTAGCTATTAATTTAACTAGTAGGATTCCATTACCTAGGCAGTCATTTCTCATATTTGTTTTAAACCCAATTTTTATAAAGTTTTATTTTTAGTTAATTAGTTAAGTATTATTAGTATAATTAATATAAAAAAATTCTAAAAAAAACAAAAGAAAGTCTAGGTTAGTAATCTTTTAGGTTTGATATTTAGAGTTTACCCATAGTGTACTAGGTTCGATATCCGTTCTTACTTGCTAACTAAATTGCGACCGGTACACTTGCCGATTGTGTGTTTTTTTAGGTGAATTCGGTAAAACTTGGTTTTTAGTATTATATACGTTTTTCACACATCAGAAATGTCGAAGAAGTTGATGGTGGGCTAATATGATTATAACATGTTCATGTCTTCGTTTGGTTTTTTAGTTTAGGTGTATAGTAAGTTTGTGTAAGTATTAATTTTTATGTACACAAGTTAAATGCTTAATATTTTGGTTACAAACTTATGTTAACTATTTGTGCTGGTTTAAAATGTTAGCTATGAAATTTTATGGTTGTTTATATGTTTTCAACCCATGTCTAGCATGGGCTACTAATCTAGAAATATATTGGTGGATTAGAAACTTTTACATAAATGAATTTCTGATCATTTATGTCGATTCAAGTTAGCCGATAGTCTACATATCTAGTAGAGTAAGTTGTGTTATTGTTGTTTCCTATGTAATATTTTTAATTTCAATGTCTTTAATATCTTTATGAACACCAAATATAAATAACCTATAATTGTCACTAAAGTTAATAGTATTTGGTTTCGCAGTTTTCTAATTTTTCTGTTTTATGTATTAAAATCCTTCATTAAGTCAGCAAAATTGAATCAAGATGCTCTATAAAATTCTGTTTTTATATTTATGTTGTTCATCGTTTTCATATGCTAACCATATAATATTTTATCATAGATTTGTTCAAAATTAAAGAAAACGGAATTTTTGGGTCATACAACGTCTTCCAATAAGAGAAGTTATTCAAACGGTTAGTCATTTTAATATTTTTTTAGTTACCCTTTAAATGTTTTTTAAGAATGCATTTTTTTTAAACGTGCAACTTTAACACCAAGAGAACTAGTTATTAGCATTTTGAAAGGTAACATTTAATTTAAACGTGTTAATACACTATATTGTATTAATATAATTTTTTTATTAACTAAATTATAGTAAATAAAAATTAATATATTATTAACCAAAAATTAGGCACTTGTAACATAAACTTATAAACGATTTTTAATATATTTATTATTAACTACATTATACCTTTTTGATAAACAAAGTTTTAATAACACTGAATATATGTTTAGACATTTCTTTTTTCTATTTTAGAAATGATACGAAACATAATTTTCAGTTATCCAGTACTATTTTATTTTCTTAAAAACCAATTAAATATGTGTTTTAATTAAGATGTGTATACGAATCAATTTATGTTAATTAGAGGCGCAAATATACTTCTCCATTATTTTTTACTTATATTTGGTTTACTCAATTTATATTGTTTTCAAACTTAGCAACAAAATTCACAAATTTAGTTGTGGTCTATATAAAAAAACAGTTTTTTGATTTTTAAGTAAAATCATACAAATTATTTTTTATATTTTAATTTGAACTAAAACTTTCATAAACACATTATGCTAAATAAAATCAAAAAGATCGAAATTATTTTGACTCATAGGTTGGTTTTAAAAGTCGGTGTGCCAATAATGTTACTAAGCAATATGGATCAGAATAACGGTTTGTGTAATGAAACTAAATTGAGAGTAATTAATTTGGGTAGGCATTTTGTTGAAGTAAAAGTTATTTCAGATACTAATATTGGTTATCACACTTATATAATTCGTTGTGGTCTAACACATTCAGATAAGAAACTTTCGTTTAAATTGAAGAGAAGATAGTTTTTTCCAGTTGTAGTCTGTTTTGCAATGAACATTAACAAAAGTCGATGTCAATCTCTAGCAAAAGTTGACATATATTTCAAAGACCTGGTGTTTACACATAGACAACTCTATGTAGCTTTATCAAAAGCGAAGAGTGATATTAAAATTCTTATATTAAACAAGGAAGACAAAGTAATAAATAAAAAATAAATATGGTTTATAAGGAAGTCTTTTTTGTAGCTTATAAATTTTACATTTTTAACCTTTGATTATGTTTTCTAAGATTGTAATTTGAATGTTATTTGGGTTTATCTTTGTGTTTCACAATCATTTGTTTTCGTACCAATATCATTTACAACTTTAAGTATGTTGTTGTCCCGAATAACATATAACAACTTATGTTGTCCTTTCAAATGACATGTGTTTGTTCGAAAATATCAATATTTCCACTCGTGTCGTACACGGGTTAATAAACTAGTTTAAAGTAAAGCATTAGGGTTATCTTATATTTTATATGTAGTACAATTAGTAGCATCACTTTTGAGTTTTATTGGTCCACATCATATTTTATGGACATTTGATCAATTTTAAGAGGTCGTGATGATATATTTCAATGCACGCAAGTACAATGAAGTAAAGTTAAGATTATCCGCATCTTGTCTAGGCATCCGGGATATCACATGAGATCTGATTAACTTTAGACCTTCACATAGCAACCGGTAAGTATGCAACTATGACAGTTTCGTCCTCTTTGTTTGATTGTTTACAAATTTGAGCCTCAAGTTTGTTTTATCCCCACTTTAGATTATATAGTGACGATATAAAGTGTTATAAACGAGTATCCAATACATGGGTTATTAGGGTTCAATTTACGTTAGGGATAAAAACATAAAATTTGGTAAGCCTTTTGTTTTAACCATCAACATCTTGGTATAATGTGGCTTTGAGTTTTCATATAAGTTGGAATATAATTTCATATACTACTGAGTACTGTCTACTGAGATTCTTCATTGCAATCAATTTGCAGATATTGGACTCGTAGGTATAGGTATCTGCTATGACATTCATTTTCAGAAACTTGCCATAATTTATGCAACTAGAGTTTTGTTAAAACCAACAAATTATTTCTTTTTACATTTAGATATGTGTTTATATTGGGTTTATCATGCAATTACTTTCGCATTACTTAGTATATACATGTCAATTTAACTTCCTAATCAACTGGTCGAGATAATACCAAGTTAAGCAAACTTGTTGTTGAGTTTAGTGAAGTCCTTGGGCTCGGTTCTATTGAACTTGATTATTTTGGATGTTTAGAATGCCATGTTGGTTTTCTTGTTCACCATGCCTAAAACACTATATTAGTCTTTATATATATCATGTATATGTAATTGTAAATCGTGCACTGAAATAATATAAGATCATTAGTTGCATAGGGTGGATGTATGTCTCATTAACCAAACCACTATAAATTCTCGTGTTCGTGTTTCTTTATTTTTCTCGTTTATTATTGCGAGTTCGCTGTGAATCGGTAATTCTACTGTACAACTTTGGTTCCTAACACTTCATTTCCAAATTAAATATCTTTATTTTTTGTAGATTGTCATCAAATTCTTGGATATAAAGAACGTGTTAACGTTGATATTGTAACCAATTGATAACTTGATAGTGTATGGTGGAGTGAGAGTATAATCTATGAATCTTCATCATATAGTATGATCTTTTATCTTTCATCATAATTATTAATAGGTTTATTGGATTTTAATAATCTCCATTGAATGATATTGTCCGATAATAATCCTCATTCATTTTTAATTTTTACTTGCGGACCCAAATTTAAAAAAAGTTGGGCCCCAATGGTCTCCTATTAAGGGGGTGTTTGGCCTAGCTTTGTTATTTTGGCTTATGCTTATATTTTAAAGTAGCTTATAGCTTATTTTCTATTATTTGATAAGTTATTTTTAAGTGTTTGGATTAGCTTATATTTTACAAGTTAATTATGTGTCTTAATAAGTTTTTAAATCCACAATTCTTTAATTTGTTAGAGTAATTAGTTGCTTCAATAATTACTAATCCATCACCATTTGAAGGAAAATGAGTAACATACAACCTTAAACAAATAAGTTTATTCAAATAAGCTAAAAAACCATCTTCACAAAAGCTTCTCTAAATAAGCTTATATAAGCTCATAAGCATAAGCTTAAAAAGCTAAACCAAACACTAAACTAAGCTTATTTTGTAAAAAAAAAAAGCTAAAAAGGCTATAAGCTTTGTTACAAAAGCTAGGCCAAACACCCCCTAAAAAATACTTAACGACGTTATACTTTTTTCTGAATTTCAAACTAAAGTTGGGCTTTTGGTAGGAAGGGGATACAAGTCATTTAATATAAAACCTAGTTCGAAACGATACTTCAACATACATAGATATACTTACACCGCATACAAACAACCTCATACTCTAATGACCTCAAACATACTTGATTAAGGAAATATAGTTACAACAAGCGATGGAGACAATTTGATATTCAGATGAGCTATGCCGATCGATGATGTTAATAAAAATTAGATGAATGTTGTTTGTTGATGAAGAACCTTGATGACCATAATGATGAACTGTGATGGCTACTGTTTAGTGACGATGAGCCTCCACGATGTTGATGAGCCAATGATATGATGATGTTGCTGGATTTTGCCGAACAATGGTGTTGATGAACCCTTGACGTTGATTTTTAGAAAATATCAATATTCAATCTAAAGCTCAAAAAAGCATTTTATGTTCTTATGAATGAAAACAAAAATGAAAATCTATTCGTTTTTACACAAACACGACTCTACACAAAAGCTTAATGGATTGTTCATGTTTGTTTTACAACCCACGACTAAAGTATAACCCAGTCAAAACACGAAATATTATTTTATTTTGAAACTTTCTCGGATATTATATATCCGAGTACTTGTTTTATAAATCGTGTTTAAATATTGTTTAAAACATTTTAATAATAAAAATTTGAGTCATCTCTATCTTCTAAGCATCTAATAGTGGCACCTGGTAAGAGAGAGACTTGATGTTTCATGTGATCCATGTTCAATTTCTGTCCACATCATTAAGTTTCGGCGGCATCAAGTGATGATAGAAGATTAAGCGAGTAGGTGGCGTTCAGCCGTTCACTAGTTTGATAATTAAACTGAATGAGTTTTATCTCACCACGTTGTCGTGCCTTCGGCCGAGTTTATGTGAGGTTATCCCAATGTGATGAATTTACCTTATGTGAGAATCATCTATTTAAGTATTTCTTTCTAAAAATCAACAAAATGACAAGTAATTATTATTTTACCGTTAGGTAAAATTAAAACCACCAGCCCGGCTCGTCAACTTTTAAACGGACGAACCCCATTGACCAACGACCCGGCTCGTCAACTTTTTAACGGAATCAGATTAGTAGATCCAAATCCACCCATAAAAAAATATATATGTAATATTAATTTGAAAACAATCAATCAATACGACACCGTTTCAATCGCCGAAAGGAGCCGTTACACACAGCGCCCATATATCAATCACTAATGGTCGTCAGTTATCTCCACTCAGCCGTCACGTCGATGTTCATCCATTTCCGTTAATCACACAATCTCACACACAAACCCCAACTTTCCGATGGAATCCAACGTTGCCGTAACACCGTCGAAGTCAAAGTCAAAGTCAAAACTACCGGAGAATGTAAACCCTAACGTCACAAGCCCTAATTTGAAGCCTTCAAAATCAAATTCACCAGCAGCACTCAAATCCCCAATCAGAAACAAGATCTATTCACCTCCTCTGAAGAACAGGATTCGCGAGAGGAAGTTTGTCGTGGCGAAGAAGAAGAATTCGAATAAGGATAAGAACAAAACCCTCGTTTCGGTTAATTGTAAGTGTAAGGCGGGTGCCGATTCCAGCCGGTGTGTGTGTGTGGCTTATGAGACACTTAGGGCTTCACAGGAGGGGTTTTTTAAAAGGCAGAAGATTGAAGGTAGTGTGCAGGAAGAGGAAGTGATTGGAAACCCTAGTTCGCCGGTTATTGAGACCGAGACGTCAGGTGAGAAGAGAAAGAAGATTCCGGAACCGGGATCGGGTAGAGTGATGCATTTGGTCAAGGCGTTTGAGAATATTCTTACGTTACCGAAGACGGGTGATGAGGATGATGAGAAAGACAAGGAGGAGGAAGCTGGAGATGGGGAGGAAAGGGATTCGAAATGGGAGTTTTCATCTGATTCGTTCGGGGCGAATGAGCTTTTACTTACTGCGGAGAATTTGGGGTTGTGTTCGCGTGTTTCGTCGTCTTTGGATAGTAACCGCGGGAGGTTTGTTGTTCCTGGTTAATTGAAATGAACATGTTTAAGTTTATGTTAAATTTGGTTGATTTTTGATTCTGAATTGTTTGTTGATCTGTTTTGTTATAGCTTTGGGAAAAGGACAACAAACGGTGGGAGGCAAAGCAGACGCAATGTGAGTCGTTATTTATTAGATTTTGTATAGAATTGGGATTGTTTCTTTTGGTGTGCGTTGATTCGGTAACCGGGCTTTAACTCTTGTGATACAGAGCTCTGAGTCCGCTTCAACTTTTGGTGGAGGCAGATGGAGGAGGAGGACAAATAGGGCTACTTCCCAGCAACCCTTCAAGCTCAGAACAGAGGTTAGCATTTGCCTATTTGCCTATGGCTGTGACTTTGAATCATTTAGATCTCTAGAGTTGTTAAGAAAAGCCAAGTATATGGTGATCTCTAGATCTCTAGAGTTGTTAAGAAAAGCCAAGTATATACACAGTAGACTCAGTTTATGTTCAATTGCTCTTTATGACATATATTTCCATACTTATTGAAAATCATTTACTACTGCATATTTGCATACTATATCCTTTGGCATCTTGACAAGAACAATATTTGATTAGTGTCAGTAAGCCAAATCTAATGGTTACAAGAAATTCATTTTGTAATTAGTAAATCGTGCTCTCTAGTTTGGAGGATAGAATATTTTTCTGTATAATTGCTCTTTTTGACATACAGTTTCATAGTATTTGAAAATGATTTATTATTGCTTATTTGCATACTATCCTTCGGCATTTTGACATGAACAAGTGAACAACCCAAAAAAAATCCATAGAAATTTCCGGTTTTTGACTTCAGATGCTGAAGCAGATAGCAATAACATTGCTGTTTAATACTTTAATTCATTTCTTAAACATATTCCTTCATTCCTCCCTCTTGCAGATTCAGTAAATTGATAACCTTTCCACGTCTGGTTATTTGTCCACCATCATCGTTATTAATATATACAAGAACCATTAGTTTTGCCTCCATTAAGTGAGCATTTTAATTGTATTTTAAAAGTCAAAACTCTAGTATTATAGAACTAGAGTCGAGTGGTCATAGAAACAGGTAACAGCCAGTTCAAATAATGCAATACATTCACTATCAAAGTTTCATAGATGTATTCAAAGAGTTCTTACTGCTGTCACTAATTAACAACAATATGTATTACTTATCTGCAGCAAAGGGGAAGGTCGAAACAAGAAGAATTTATGAAAAAGGTTCAGGAGATGATGATCGAGGAAGAAAAGCAAAGGATCCCCATTGCCCAAGGCCTGCCATTCACCACGGATGAACCAGAGGTTAGGAACTCTTCAACAACCATTGAAATCATCATAGGATTTTCTTATATCCCACTACTTTGTATTAATGTTTACATCCTTTTGATCAATTATCAGTGCCTGGTGAAACCACCCGTTAAGGAGATTACAAGACCAATTGATTTGGTGTTGCATAGTGATGTGAGGGCTGTTGAACGAGCCGAGTTTGACCATCAGGTAAAATAACACTAAAATAGTAGGTCTCACTCGATTAAGTTCAAAATAATATTACTTTTGGATAACTTACTGTTTTTCTAACACCAGGTGCAAGAAAAACTATCTTTTATTGAACAATACAGATTGGAAAAAGAAAGATTGCAGAAGGTAAGCTGTCATAGTTCTATGTTTTTATCATTTATTGTTATTCGTGCTTGAAACCGAGCCCGCTAATGATGCGTCTTTGTCTTTGTTGTAGTTGGAAGAAGAGGAAGAATTAAGGAGGCTAAGAAAGGAGCTTGTACCAAAGGCTCAACCTATGCCTTACTTTGACAGACCCTTCATCCCAAGAAGGTAAGAAAAACATATTGATTAGGGGTGACAATCTTGACCTTGTCAATTTGAGTTGTTTTAAAAGTTAAATGAGTTGGTTTGGGTAAAAGTAAGGCATAGGTTGAGTAATTTTCCATCCTTTTATTTTCGGGTCAAAATGGGTCGACAAGTTCAAAGAAATGGGTCGATGTGGGTTAGTGTCCTAAGGAAATGTGACAGGTTTCTGATCGGAACGGGTTTTCGTACAAGACAGGTTTCGGCACGAAACGGGTTTCAGATTGGAACGGGTTCGGTTCAGGTTTCAAGCCAACACGAGTTTTCACCCGTGACGTGTTGGGTTTTGGTTTCTTTTGTTTCTTTCTGGTCGATTCAGGACTCGTTTTTGTTCGTTTTTTCAATTTTGTTCGGTTTGAATTTTTTTAGTTTCGTTTTGATTGATTTTTTTGATTTTGATTGATGTGGTCCGGTTTTGCCTTTTTGTTTCTTTGTTTCATTTTCGTCGATTCTTTCGGTTTCGGTTCGATTCTAGGTGGGTTTTTTTTTTATTTTTTTATTTTTTTTATTTTATGAAACGAGGACAATGTAGGAAAACATTTTAGTGTTTTTACTTTTTTTTGTTTATGATTTATATTTTGAGTTATAATTTTTTTATTATTATTTTTGAATATTTTTTTGAGGGTTTTTGATCTTAATAGAAAACCCCTAAAAAAATTCACAAAAAATAATAAAAAAAATCATAACTTAAAATATAAATAAAAAACGAAAAATCTAAAAAAACTAAAATGTTTCCGCCGTTATTCTCGTTCACAAAAAAAAAAAAAAAAAAAACTCAAAACCCGGTTCGAGCCTAACCTATTTCGACCCAAACCAAAACGACTCTTTTTTTAATTGACCCGTTTTGACCCATACTTGTTTTGACCCATGACTTAAAATATAAATAAGAAACGAAAAATCTAAAAAAACTAAAATGTTTCCGCCGTTATTCTCGTTCACAAAAAAAAAAAAAAAAAAAAAAAAACTCAAAACCCGGTTCGAGCCTAACCTATTTCGACCCAAACCAAAACGACCCTTTTTTTAATTGACTCGTTTTGACCCATACTTGTTTTGACCCATGACTCATTTCAACCCATGACTCGTTCGACCCAACCCATTTGCCACCTCTAATATTGATTATTGTCACTAAACAGACACATAAATGGCTGTGCAACAGTAAACTTACGGTTGTTTTGTTATGCTGCGTGATTTGTTTATGTTAGGTCAGAAAAGCAACCCACAATACCAAAAGAACCAAAGTTTCACAACCACCCTCAGCATAAGAAGATCAAGTGCTGCAGCAGCATGTCGTCTTTGAGTGAC
The DNA here is from genome assembly GCF_021521415.1 of Bidens hawaiensis. Lineage (NCBI taxonomy): Eukaryota > Viridiplantae > Streptophyta > Magnoliopsida > Asterales > Asteraceae > Bidens > Bidens hawaiensis. Next base: position 403,264 of record NW_027492943.1, on the reverse strand, counting down.
ATGTGTGCTCAAGCCCAGTGACATAGACGGGCTCTTGTTGGGAACTGCTGCTGGTGAACAAGCTTCTTTTTTACTGAAAGAATATTCTTTTCTATTCAATTTGTGTAAATGATGCATAACTAAAACTGGCTGCGGTTTTGGACGAACAATGTTGGATTTATTACACAGGTAATTCGCCTGTGTCATTTTCTTAATGAATCTGGGTTCCAGCTTTCTTAATGTTTTTTCTTTGTTTTTTTTGGTTGCCTTTAAATGGTATTTGTGGCGGGAAGCTCAGACCCTATGGACTAATTGGTTTTAGATCACACTACAATTTGCCAAACTAAAAATACCACAAGTTTCATTTACTGAATTTCTAAACTGATTGAAGCAAAGTTCACCATGTGAGTTTTGAATCTTTGAGTGATATGGCCAGAAATTAGTACAAAGTAGAGGTGCACAAAATCGGGTATTGTTAAAAACCGGAACCGGTTCGGAACCGGTTTTTTTCACACTGGGTAGAAAATGGGACCGGTTCCAGTCAGGAACCGGGTCGGTTCCGGACCCGAACCGATGGCCTGAAATGTCAACTTTTAGGAACCGGGACCGGGTATTACGTAAAAACCGGTTCCGCCGGTTTTTTTGAAATTCAAATAATAGAGCCGTTAGGAATCAGTTCCAACGGCTATATAGCCGTTTTTGACCGTTGGAACCGGTTTTTTTACTATATAAAGCTTACCAACATACTATAAATAGCAATGTGTTGTGTGTTGTTAGTTAAACCACTTTCAAAACTATATATAAAACACACTCTAAATCACAATTAAAGGTTAAACAAATAGCAACTAATGACGACGTTGTTATGGTGATCGAAACAACACGATGCCCCGATGTCTTGGTTGCGGTTATTGGCGACGATCGCAAGAACTTGTGGGTCATCTATAGCACGACCGGGTTCAATAAAAACACTCTTCTTAGCCTTTTTGTTAGTTTTTTTGGTGGGTGCCATAATAATATTGAGTCGGATGGTCGGGTTTGCTAAAGGAGAAGTATTTTAGTTTGTTTTTAAGTTTGGTGGTGAAACAAGTGGCGGAAAACAAGTTATATATAGGTTTCGGGCATCAAAAACCGGTTCCAACGGCTATTATTTTCTCAAAAACCGGTTCCAACGGTAGTATAGCCGTTGGAACCGGTTACAACGGCTATAATTCTCTCAAAAACCGGTTCCAACGGCTAGTTTGACCTGCAGCTGACTTTTTTAAAAAAAAAACCCGCCGGAACCGGTTATTTCGGGTAGGAACCGGACCGGGTACAATTTGGAACCGGGTAGGAACCGATTGGAAATATAATAAGTGGAACCGGGTATGGATTTCGGGTATAAAAATACCCAAACCGGGTATTAGGTCAATCGGGTACGAACTGGAACCGGTTCCGGGTCGGTTCCACCGGTTCGGTTCCGGAACCGGTATTTTTGTGCACGTCTAGTACAAAGGGTCTTTTGACTTGTAAATTAAGGGTCTATGCATGTAAAAATGAAATGCTACGCTGATTTAAGCAAAATTACTGAGTCCTGAGTTTTGAATCTTATACCTGATATGACCATAAATTAGTAAGATCAGGTCAATGAGCACAAAAAGGTTTCACTATGTTTGGCTTTCTAGGTGAAAATGTATGACGAGGCCTTTATTTTTTATGTTGCAATAGTTACATGAATGCTTAACATAACTCTACAGAAAACATATAACATCCTTTATATTTTCTAGCTATTGATCTGACTATTACCATGCTTTAACGAATTTGAAGCTCAATACATTTTTTTTCATACCGGATAGAATACCGAAAATTTCTCAACTCTTTAGAATGATAAATTTTATTTTGCGATAAAAACTCGCATGATCTATATAAATAAAGTGATCCTCTTTAATATAGTCATTAGAAATTTTATAGTTTCTGTAACATTTGTCATTTTTCAGTTTTACTTGCATTTGTATTTGTATCAAAAACCCGACCCGTTTTGATCTTTCGGATTCGTCGTTATTAATAAAATGTTGGATTTTATATTCGTTTATGTTTCACAAATGTCGGGTCCAGAAAACATCCTTTTTAGTATGTTAGAACACCTCTTTATGATAAAAAATAACTTAAAACAAACTTTATGAACTATTATTGTCAACTATCAAAAGCTTGTTTGACCATTTTAACCAATCACATGCAATTTCCCCATATGAATGAACCATACTCTTACCATTATAAAAGCAAGGTTCCATACACCATTTTGGTTGTTCATCTTCTCCAAACTCTCTCTCAAATCCAAGTATTCTTTCTTCAATGTTCTTAATAATCAAACAACCATTCTTTAATTTTGTTTTGTTATTTAGTAATTGAAGCTTGTGGTACAACATATATATAATATGCACCCCTTGTTTCCTTCGCGCTTGACTAAGAAGATAGAAAGGGCTTTTCTCGCTTGGTTAGTAAAGTCAAGTTTTTGGCCTTATCTTGCAGGTGACGACGACGTCGAGTTGACGGCAGAGAAAGACTGGGCATTCAGGCGAGCCGCCCGGTGGTGTGGTACGTAGTGGGTTTAGTACGCCCCGCCGTTTCACCTTCTCCGGCCATGGTCGGTTGAGGTGATATGCTACAAGACAAGGCTACATGGAGGACTCATTATAGTCCTTGATTATACTATATTTCCTTTAATGCTTACTAGTCTTGTTTATATTGTAAGTAGTTTAGTTTGTAATTCATGTTTAAAGAGTTCCATGGTATTGGGTATAAAGTCACTAGCCTCTGTTTTATCCCGAGTTGAGTACCGAATCAAAACCGAACTCTTGTTTACTAGTTTTGTTTAAATAGTTAAATAAACATGTTTATGTAAGATTTGAATATTATAACTTCTAAAATCATTTTTATAGTTCTATGGTATTTGGGTATGTGGCAACCATCCTCGGTATCATTCCGAGTCAAGGACCGAACCAAGACCGAACCAAAACCGAACTAAACCGAGTTCACTCCTTATGACACACAAGTGTGTTTCGGGCTACCGAAACTCATCTTTTCTTCAAGAATGTATATTAAACTAATTTTAAGTTATTTTCTCAACATACTTGGTGTGTCGGAATCCAACTTGATCTTATAACAAGTTTGGACCGGTGAAACTAAATACTCGCTTAACGGACGTTAAGGTTCTTCACAATAGAACTATATACTTGGTTAAGTATTTTAATTTTTATTGAGTTATCTCATAACATTTATCACTTTGGAAAGTTGACTTTGAGTTTAGTTGTAAGGCCCCGTCACCGGTAACCCTACTTTCTTGTTGGATTTACTCATAAACGCAGTTCTAAATATCAGAGTTAATTAAAATATTCGCGGAATTTAAAAACTTTCATAAAACATTTCATAACAAAACACGTCTTGTCTTAAAACATCATTTTGTCTCTCAAAATAGACGAAACATTAAACTTAAACGTCTTGAGTCTTTCGATGCCAGCCTCTTATTCAGTGCCACGTGTCTCCTCAAGCGAGCTGCCTCATCCTACTCACCTGCGTGCATACTAAAAGTCAGCTACGCTGAGTGAGTTCTAGTTAATCACATAATCATACAATACATTCTTACATTTCATACTTAACCTCTTAACTTTCTTTCGTACACACCTAAGTGCATATACTTTCATTCTTACCTTCGTACTTTCTTTACATACATAATCATACGTTTTAAAGAGCCTTTCGCCCTATAACCTCACAGATATTATAAGGGTCTTACGCCCTATAACCTCACAGATATTATAAGGGTCTGGTCCCTAACATCACAGATATTATAAGGGTCTGGTCCCTAACATCACAGATATTATGTTAGGGTCTGGTCCCTAACATCACAGATATTATAAGGGTCTGGTCCCTAACATCACAGATATTATAAGGGTCTGGTCCCTAACATCACAGATATTATAAGGGTCTGGTCCCTAGTTCTCGAATATTAGTAGGGTTCGATTCCCTCTTCGTTACCATACAACCATACATCATACCTCGAGTATTATTAGGGCTCGGTACCCTTTTCGTAACCATACAACCATACAACCGTCTTTTCCTTCTTTTATTAACTTTATTACATTCATACACATAAGCATACATATCATACTTACCTTATACATAGCGTTACAACCTGACAGTACGTGCAATATCCGAAGATCGTTCACGTACCATCAAGCAATCATTCATACATATCACATATGGCATACACTTATCACTTAGGATAAATGTATTAACAACACATCGAGTATGCACACAGCCCGAAAACATAACAAGGAATGGGGCTAGAAACTCACCTGAACACGGTTACGTTCACCGTTAATCGTAATCCCTTTATTCAGTTGTGCACGGCTGACTGTATAACAAGTATACGTATCAATTAACTATCACTTCTCATATTGCATTTCTATCTTTATATGACCCACAACGAATGGGGGTCCGGGGGCAGCGCCCCTGGCAGCGGGGTCTAGGGGCGGCAGCCCCTAGCAGGGTCCAAGGGGCAGAGCCCTGGCTGGGGTCGAGCTGCCAGGTCAGCTTGGAAAAATTTTATTTCCATTAACTGTCTTAACACATTTTTCATTAGGTTTTTAATTTATTTCCTAATCGAACTTGACTTTAAGTGAAGTTAAACCTTAGGCGAACTTAGCTTTAAGCGAAGTTAAACCTTAGGCGAACTTAGCTTTAAGCGAAGTTAAACCTTAGGCGAACTTAGCTTTAGGCGAAGTTATCAGTTAGGCGAACTTGGCCTCAGGCGAAGTTACCAGTTAGGCGAACTTGGCCGTAAGCGAAGTTATCAATTAGGCGAACTTAGCCTCAGGCGAAGTTACCAGTTAGGCGAACTTGGCCGTAAGCGAAGTTATCAATTAGGCGAACTTGGCCGTAAGCGAAGTTATCAATTAGGCGAACTTGGCCTCAGGCGAAGTTATCGCTTTGAAGGGGAAGTTATTGCTTTGAAGGCGAAGTTATCGCTTTGAAGGCGAAGTTGCCCAGTTCAGCCGCTGTTTGGTTTCTATCAAGCATTTTTGGCGATTTTAACCCCCTTGTTATGGTTCGACATCACCCACTACGCTCCCCAACCGTTTTCGGTCGTATAAACACTATAAAGCTTGGATCTTTAAACTTCAAAGATCAAGAATCATACCTTTTTGTGCTTGTTTGGATCTCGTTTAACTTGTTTAATCACAACTAATCGCTCACTCTCTCTCGGATCACGCTCGTTCCTCTCCCTCGGCCGCCGGCGGTGTGTGTGGTGTGGGTGTGTTTTGGAGTGTTAGAGAATAAGATGGAATGAGTGATGTTTTAGGGTTTAGGGGATATTTATATCCCTTAAGCCCATGGACCTAAGGCCATTCTCATTTAACCCATCTCAATTAATCTAAGTCCATGATCCGCTCCTTACTCGATATTAAATAATCAATAACGCGAAATCACTAAACATAACTTTCTTTATTCAACCTTAAAATTTTAGGATGTTACATTAGTTAATTATCTGGACTCAAATTGACAAATCCGAACACTCGATTAAAACCTCGTTTTGATATTTATATAACCAAGGGTCATGCAATATTGCATAATAAACCACAAAATTACTTGACATAGGTTGAGTAATATTTATGAATGGAATACCAAGACCCGGTTTCGGATAAAATTATTATTTTAGAACATGTATTTAATTTCTCAAATATTTACATTTTAAACCATAAAATTCATTTATTTACTTTACTTGTTATATTTTACTTTAAACCCTTTCAAGACTACCTACTAACTTAAGACCCGTTTAATCTAGTTTGCTCGTTAAACCGATCTCCGATTATTCACGAATCAATCTTTCAAGTTACTTAGTTAACGTGAGTAAATTTCATCCCCCGTTGTCACTTTTATATTTTGGGGGTAACATGCATACTTATCCAAAACAAGAACGATTTATAATACTCAATCTTTAAACCACAAACTTTAGGGTGTATAATACTTAAAATACTTGCTCTATTGTGTGTTATATGTTTCATATGCTTTACGTGCTCAAGTGTTTATTTTTATGTTGTTGTGGAACGCTATAAGTATGATCATACGCACCCTTAACTACTTAGCCTTGTGCAAGTAGCATAGGGCATCATTATCCGAGTATGTCTATTGTTACCGATTAGAAATGATCCTCATTTACATATGTTCTATATACCACGATCGATGCTTTTATTTATAGTCTCATATACGTTTGTGGATTTCGCTCATATTATGTATACTCAAAACTATGAAATTGCTCACCAACATACGTGTTGACAAATATTATTTTATGAATTGTTATAGGTTTGATTATTACTTGACTTGGAGCTTGAAGACGTCATTCTATTTTGATACCGCTAGGTTATTAGAAGAATGAACAATATTTATTTCTTACATTTGATGTTTATTTGTATGAACAAGATGTGTTATTTTGGTAATTGAATGAAATTAATGAGTTGTTTAAATATTGTCACTTTAATAGTGTCTTGTGTTCTTGAGCAATCCGTTGCACCCCGGCATGTTCCGCCGCCTTTGGTCGGGGTGTGACAGATTGGTATCAGAGCCAAGACTATAGGATAGACGGTTAGATGTAACGGCCTAGTATAGTTTTGCTTTAGGGTCCTTATACGTGTTACCCTACTTGATTGTTCATTACACTTATATATTTATTTCCTTATTTATTTCGTTTAATCTACAAAAATATACACATGCACACACTCTCATAGTATTCCAAGGTATCCTTACCTTAAACGCAAAAACATTAGTTTTTATATTGTGTTTAATGGATGACAAACTTAATTTGGATCCCGTTATTTAAGATTCCTTAAAGGTTGCATTTATATCGGGTTTGTAACCATCATAGAAAGCGAAACACTATGAAACGACCATTTCACAAAAAGATTCCAAGAATCGAAGATGATTTACTTACCTGGGATGGTTGAATTGTAGTGTTCGTTTTCTAGGCCAACGAACCGTGTTATACATGTCAATACTTTGAGTTGTTGAATGCAAGCGTTCCGGTTGCCTCCTTATATTTTGGTGTTGAAAACACAAAAGCCACGATGGTTCGTGGACAAGTGTTTTTAACATCTCGTTGTATCTCCGTTTTTATTATATGTTATTATCGCCATTTGAGTCAACAACATGAAAGACGCGGTGGTACGTGCACATGTTCGACTCCACCTATTATTTTATACAAGTTTTATTGGTCGGAATATTAAATCATGGTGGTTCTTGTACGATTTTCTCGGCTATATATATGAATTTCAATATATCAAAACCTTCAATTTTGGAATACCAAAAGTTTGAAACTTATATATATATATACATACATTTTATCTTTTGATTCAAGTACAAAATAGTTTTTACTAACATTCTCATCCTCATAACTCTAGGATTCACAATCACTAAAACCCTATATTTACTCACTTCCCACATACTTATATCAATTACCCCAAACTTATATCATTTCTCTTTTATTATTTTAGAATGCCTCCACTTCGTCGCCATGGTTCGAGAAGATGGAATGTGTGTTTACTCTTTGTGAATGCCCCAAACTCTAGAAAACCACGCATGCGTCAAGCATGTTCGAGGATACCGCACGCACTTGGTGGAATAGCGAAAGATAAAGGAAGTCATGATGAAAAAGTTTTGCCCAAAACATGAACTTCAAAAACTCGAATCCGAATTTTGGGAACTTAAGCAAGAGAGTGGTGACAACTCCGCCTACTCCAATCGCTTTCACGAGCTTAGCCTCTTGGTTCCCCACTTGGTCACTCCCCTCGAAAGGGCTATTGACAAGTATGTCAGCGGTTTACCTATGCAAATCCGCGACTCGGTGATGAGTAGCAAACCGCAAACCCTTCATGATGCTATTACCTTAGCCGGTGCTCTTTCTGAAAACCATGTCACAGCCGGTACCCTCACCATCAAAAGCTCTAAGAAAACCAATGAGAAGAGTACACCCGAACCATCAACCCTAACCAAAGTTGACCCTCAACCTCAATCCATAAACTACTCCAATTCCACCCACCACGCAAGAAAGAAAAGCAAACCCAACTATCGAAACTATACCGTCACCCACCCATCACAACCTCAAACATAATCCCAAGTACCCCAAAACCGTAAACCGTATTCTAGCTCTCACCCTTTGTGTAGCACTTGCCAACACCATCATCCTGCTTACTTCGCTTACCGTCAATGCACTAAGTGTAACTGTTATGGTCACACTAGCAACATGTGTCGAGGAGCCTCTCGTGGGCAACCCGCTCCACCAAGATTTGCTCCAACTAACCAAAATCGACCTGCACCATTTTCTCAAAACCCTCCTCCCCAACCTAGGGTTTGTTTCAATTGTGGAGACCCAAATCATTTCCGCAATGCTTGTCCTCGACTTGCCTTTGTTAACCAAGCCCAAGTCATACCCACCCTACTATCAAACCCAAGCCTACCAAGTTCAAACCTATCAACCTCAAATCCCACAACTCTTGGCCCCTCCCGCTCAGCCGCTCCAAGCCATGCAAGCCCTTCCTCCTCCACCACACCCGAAAGCCATGCAATCTCTCCCTCCTCCTCCAGCTCAACAAGTCAACCACGACAACCAAGGGTGTGCCTTTATGATGAATGCCAACCAAGCTCAAGTTGCCAACGATGTGGTGAACGGTACGTTTTTAGTGAATGAGCATTTAGCTTCAATTTTAATTGATACCGGAGCTTATAGGATGTTTTTTTATTTTAAATTTGAATCTATTCTTTCCGTACCCCGCACTAAACTTTCTCGCCCATTTTCTGTCGAAGTCACCAATGGTAGCTCCATCACCATCGATTCGGTCATTCGAAATTGTATTCTCACACTTTTCAAGCACGAATTCTCGATCGACCTCATCCCGATGCAAATGGGAAGCTTCAACATCATAGTAGCCATGGATTGGTTAGCTTTGCACCATGCCGAAGTCATTTGTTATGAAAAATTCATCCGAATCCCGCTCGTCAAAGGCAAAATTCTCAAAGCCTTTGGCAAAACGATCCCCAAGAAACTCAACCTCAAGTCTTGCTCTCAATCTTGTAAGTACTTACTCCAAAAGTGCGTTCCATTCCTAGCCCAAGCGGTGGTGAAAGATCCCAAAGAAGAGAAAATTCAAGACATTCCTGTTGTTTGTGAATTTCCCGACGTTTTTCCCGAAGACGTCTCTGGTCTCCCACCCATTCGTCCTGTTGAATTCGAATCGACCTTGTGCCAAGTGCTACTCCCGTAGCCAAGGCTCCTTAACATTTAGCTCATTCGGAATTGCAAGAGTTATCGAACCAACTTCACGAACTCTCCGATAAGGGCTTTATCCGTCAAAGCTCTTCTCCTTGGGGCGCTCTTGTCCTCTTCCAGAAAAATAAAGATGGCTCGTTTCGCATGCGTATCGATTACCGTGAACTCAATAAACTCGCCATTAAAAATCGTTACCCTTTGCCTCGAATCGACGACCTCTTTGATCAACTTCAAGGCGCAACTTGCTTTTCCAAAACTGATCTTCGATCGGGTTATCATCAATTGCGTGTTCATGAAGACGACATTCCTAAAACTGCTTTTCGTTCTCAGTATGGACATTACGAGTTCCTGGTTATGCCTTTCAGATTGATCAATGCACCCGCTATAATTAGTTTTGTTTCCTGAAAGCAAGTGAAATAGATTTCATGATATCTTCATACCACTATGAAAAACCTTATCTTCTATTTTTTTTGTATGCATTTAATTTTGGATTTTTCTTTTGAAGCAAACTCTCTTTGGATAATATTATGTAAGTTGATTTGAAAGCACATGTACCTAAAGGGCAAGGTTAAAGACTACAAAGATTCTTGAGTGAAAGTAACTGATTTGTTTTTATTCTTTTTGAAATTGTTTCTAACTTTCACGTGAACCTGTTGCTAAATGTGTAAACATTGTACCACAGTGTGGAGGTAATAAAATATATATTTACATATGTTTAAATTTTTGTCTGTATGTGCACATTCAAACTATTACAATCAACGTTTTGAAACCCGGCCCGGCTTGTCAGAACCTGCTTTTTCAAAATTGATCTTCGATCGGGTTATCATCAATTGCGTGTTCATTAAGACGACATTCCTAAAAATGCTTTTCGTACTCGGTATGGACGTTACGAGTTATTGGTTATGCCTTTCGGATTGAGCAATGCACCCGCTATAATTAGTCTTGTTTCCTGAAAGCATGTGAAAAAGATTTCATGATATCTTCATACCACTATGAAAAACCTTATCTTCTACTTTTTTTTGTATGCATTTAATTTTGGATTTTTCTTTTGAAGCAAACTCTCTTTGGATAATATTATGTAAGTTGATTTGAAAGCACATGTACCTAAAGGGCAAGGTTAAAAGGCTACAAAGATTTTTGAGTGAAAGTAACTGATTTATTTTTATTCTTTTTGAAAATTGTTTCTAACTTTCACGTGAACCTGTTGCTAAATGTGTATACATTGTAACACAATCTGGAGGTAATAAAATATATATTTACATATGTTTAAATTTTTGTATGTATGTGCACATCCGAACTATTACAATCAACGTTTTGAAACCCGGCCCGGCAGGTCGGAACTTGCTTTTCCAAAATTGATCTTCGATCGGGTTGTCATCAATTGCGTGTTCATGAAGACGACATTCCTAAAACTGCTTTTCGTACTCGATATGGACGTTACGAGTTCTTAGTTATGTCTTTCGGATTGAGCAATGCACCCGCTATAATTAGTCTTGTTTCCTGAAAGCATGTGATAAAGATTTCATGATATCTTCATACTACTATAAAAAACCTTATCTTCTACTTTTTTTTGTATGCATTTAATTTTGGATTTTTCTTTTGAAGCAAACTCTCTTTGGATAATATTATGTAATTTGATTTGAAAGCACATGTACCTAGAGGGCAAGGTTAAAAGGCTACAAAGATTCTTGAGTGAAAGTAACTGATTTGTTTTTATTCTTTTTTAAATTGTTTCTAACTTTCACGTGAACATGTTGCTAAATGTGTATACATTGTAACACAATCTGGAGGTAATAAAATATATATTTACATATGTTTAAATTTTTGTATGTATGTGCACATCCGAACTATTACAATCAACATTTTGAAACCCGGCCCGGCCGGTCGGAACTTGCGTTTTCAAAATTGATCTTCGATCGGGTTATCATCAATTGCATGTTCATGAAGACGACATTCCTAAAACTGCTTTTGGTACTCGGTATGGACATACCGAGTTCTTGGTAATGCCTTTCGGATTGAGCAATGCAGCCGCTATAATTAGTCTTGTTTCCTGATCTTCTACTTTTTTTTTGTATGCATTTAATTTTGGAATTTTCTTTTGAATCAAACTCTCTTTGGATAATATTATGTAAGTTGATTTGAAAGCACATGTACCTAAAGGGGAAGGTTCAAAGGCTACAAAGATTTTTGAGTGAAAGTAACTGATATATTATTATTCTTTTTGAAATTGTTTCTAACTTTCACGCGAACCTGTTGCTAAATGTGTAAACATCGTAACACAGGTTGGAGGTAATAAAATATATATATACATATGTTTAAATTTTTGTATGTATGTGCACATTCAAACTATTACAATCAACGTTTTGAAACCCGGCCCGGCCCGGCCGATCGTAACTTGCTTTTCCAAAATTGATCTTCGATCGGGTTATCATCAATTGCGTGTTCATGAAGACGACATTCCTAAAACTGCTTATCGTACTCGGTATGGACATTACTAGTTCTTGGTTATGCCTTTCGGATTGAACAATGATCCCGCTATAATTAGTCTTGTTTCCTGAAAGCATGTGAAACAGCTTTCATGATATCTTCATACCACTGTGAAAAACCTTATCTTCTACTTTTTTTTTTGTATGCATTTAATTTTGGATTTTTCTTTTGAAGCAAACTCTCTTTGGATAATATTATGTAAGTTGATTTGAAAGCACATGTACCTAAAGGGCAAGGTTCAAGGCTACAAAGATTCTTGAGTGAACGTAACTGATATATTATTATTCTTTTTGAAATGGTTTCTAGCTTTCACGCGAACCTGTTGCTAAATGTGTAAACATCGTAACACAGGTTGGAGGTAATAAAATATATATTTACATATGTTTAAATTTTTGTATGTATGTGCACATTCAAACTATTACAATCAACGTTTTGAAACCCGGCCCGGCCGGTCGGAACTTGCGTTTTCAAAATTGATCTTCGATCGGGTTATCATCAATTGCATGTTCATGAAGACAACATTCCTAAAACTGCTTTTCGTACTCGGTATGGACATTACGAGTTCTTGGTTATACCTTTCGGATTGAGCAATGCACCCGCTATAATTAGTCTTGTTTCCCGAAAGCATGTGAAAAAGCTTTCATGATATCTTCATACCACTATGAAAAACCTTATCTTCTACTTTTTTTGTATGCATTTAATTTTGGATTTTTCTTTTGAAGCAAACTCTATTTGGATAATACTATGTAAGTTGATTTGAAGCAAACTCTATTTGGATAATTTATGTTCTAAAACGAGATGGACAACTATATTATCGTAAGTGATATATTTGTTGATAAAAAAATATAAAAATGTTGGCTTTAATGTCGTTTTAGTTATTTATTAACATATAATATGAAGGTAAAAAAAATATTATTAGAACATTTATTAAAAGTTGAGTGAACAAATTGAACTAAATTTAAAAGTTGAGTAACCTAATTGAGAAATATTGAATGTTGAGTGATTAAATTAAGACAAAATTAAAAGTTGAGTGACCTAATTGAGACAAAATAAATATAAGTAATTTAATTACAGTAAACTTGAAACTTAGTTACTATTTTACAAAGTTGTCCCCTCTTTTTTTTTCAATAGTTATTTTTTTGTTGTTTTCTTTCTAACTCCTTTACAATATATATATATATATATATATATATATATAAAAAAAAGGAAAGTGAGAAAAAGAAAGAAGAAAGTGATCAAGGCTCGACGGCTGAGGATCACTTGCATGAGAAAACCAAGAAATTAAAAATACACGAGGGTTGTGATTTTAAAGTATTCAAGGTTTATAATCCCAAAGAGTTCCATGGAGATAAGGGAGCGATAGTTACCCTCCGTTGGTTGGAGGAAATGGAATCGATTGTATTGATTAGCAAATGTACGGAAAGGGAGAAAGTTCAATATACCTCTCAAATTTTTAAAGGGGAGGCACTTGAATGGTGGAATACCCTGATTGGAATCAAGGGTAGAGAGAACCTGTATAATTTGGATTGGACAACATGTAAAGCCATGATATTAAAAAAGTTTTGCCCGATTAATGAAATGGAGCAAATACAAACTAAGTTATGGAACCATAAGGTTGTGGGAACAAACCTCAAGGAATATAACACCAAGTTTCTTGAGTACTACAGAATTGTACCTCACTTGGTCACTCCTGAAATCAACAAAGTGACACGATACATTTACGGGTTACTAATCGAAATTCGTGACTTAGTTTGTTCACATATTCCGTCTACGAAGGAATTTGCTATGGAATTGGCAGGATACTTGATGCATGGGGTGATTAGGAACCGGGATGAAAGAAAAGATATGATGGCAAGACGCCAATTGGAGGAAATGTTAGGAAAGTGGAGAAGAAGAGGGAAGGGGCGTTCGTGTATACTCGCCCTGTTTGTAAGAATTGTGGTAGAAGACATTTTGGAAGATGTCAACGACCCCTAAATACCATCGTATGTAATTTCTGTAAGAGACTGGGTCATGTTGAAGCTGACTACAAGAAAAAGGCAGTGGTGTGTTTCGATTGCGGTGAAAAGGGGCACTTCAGTACAAAGTTTCCGAAAAAGAAGCCGACAGTGGCGGTTGGTGCAAGTGGCAGCGGTACCAAGACCGATGCCAATAAAGGAAACGCTCGTGTCTTTATGCTAGACACCCAGAAGGAAGCTGATATACCGGACGTGATCACCGGTACGTTTCCTATTAATAATGTTTATGCTAGGGTTTTATTTGACTCTGGTGTGAACCAAAGTTTTATAGATTATAAATTTTGTAGCCTATTGAATGAACCCTTAGTTAAACTAGATAAACATTATGAAGTCGAAACTGCTGATGGAAATGTGAGTAGAATAACTGAAGCTTTAAATAATGCCACAATTTCGTTAGCCGATCACATCATACCTATACGACTATTACCTATGACGTTAGTAGGTTTTGATGTAGTCTTAGGTATGGACTGGTTATCGTCTAATCACGCACGTATCTTATGTAATGATAAGGCATTGACATTCGAACGTCTAACAATAAAACCATTCGTATCACCGGAGACAAAGAAGCAGGAAAAGTAGGAATCATTTCTAAGATAAAAGCAAGTAGTTGCTTAGGTAAGGGATGCCTTGCATTCATGGCCTATGTAACTAAAGAACCCGAACCCAAGAAGATAGGAGAGGTGCCAATCGTGTCCGAATTCCAAGATGTATTTCCTGATGAGTTACCAAGAGCCCGGCCAGATAGAGAAGTAGAGTTTAGGATCGACCTCATGCCAGGAAATTCACCGATAGCTAAATCTCCTTATCGTCTAGCACCTACGGAGATGAAGGAATTAATGAAACAGTTGGATGAGTTATTAGAAAAGGATTCATACGACCGAGTTCGTCACCATGGGGAGCTCCAATTTTGTTCATAGAGAAGAAGGACGGATCGATGAGAATGTGTATAGATTATAGAGAACTTAATAAGGTTACGATCAAGAACAAGTATCCACTTCCAAGAATTGACGATTTGTTTGATCAACTCCAAGGAGCAAGTTGCTTTTCAAAGATTGATCTTAGATCGGGTTACCATCAATTGAAAGTGCAATAGGAAGATATACCTAAAACGGCATTTAGAACCCGATACGGACATTATGAGTTCACCTTTATGCCTTTGGACTTACTAATGCTCCGGCAGCTTTCATGGACATGATGAATCGAATTTGCAAGCCACATCTCGACAGTTTGTTATCACCTTCATTGATGACATTCTTGTTTACTCAAGATCCAAAGACGATCATCAAGTTCATCTCAAGATCATACATGAAACCCTAAGGAATGAGAAATTGTACGCCAAAGTCTCCAAATATGAATTTTGGTTATCCGAAGTTCAATTTCTTGGTCATGTTATAAACGAAAAGGGTATTCAAGTAGACCCATCAAATATAGAAGCTATAACCAAATGGGAGAAACAGAAAACACTGACTCAAGTCCGAAGTTTTCTAGGCTTAGCCGGATATTATCGAAGATTTATTCAAGACTTCTCCCGAATAGCCGTTCCATTAAATTCACTAACAAGAGGGGACCGAAGCAAGAAGAAGCATTCGAAACACTCAAACAAAAGTTAACCAATGCACCTATTCTTGCTTTACCAAAAGGATTAGAAAACTTTACCATTTACTGTGATGCTTCGCACACGGGAATGGGATGTGTTGTAACACCCCGGCTAAAGCGGAATACGCCCGGGTGCGACGTGCAGATTGCCCAAAACACATGTAACACTATTAAGTGACAATATTATCATTAATTCATTCAAAAGCATCAAGTACACAAGTTTATCAGATGAACAAACACAAAGAGGAAGGAACAAAACAAACATCTTCTTGTTTATTATTTAAATAACCTAACTTCTAGTATCTTCGTCACTTCATCCTCTAATGAAAGTGCTTGTAGCATATATATATAAAATAAAGTCAACTAATTGAATAGCTGGTGAGTTCACACAAGTTTGGACATAACTATATAAAAATCTACAATTCCATGAAAACTCATGAAAAGCAAATAAAGTCCTTTCCAGTTGGGATTGCGCACCAACGTACTCGGATAATAGCGCAAGTAAGTGTCTTTTCTGTTGGTAAAAACCGACATACTCGGATCGGGGGTCCCTATTCCACTAATAACATCGAGGTCCTGAGTGCATAGGGGGCGTATGATCATACTTAATGAGGAAACCATGAGCACGTAATCTTTGAGCAAGTAAGCAAGTAAAAACACAAGTCCTTGTAACGAATTGTAGTTTGTAGATAATAAATAAACGAAATTGAATTGTTGATAGGATATATATGCTACCCCCAAAATATGTAAAACGTTAAAAAAGGGGTGTGAGAAAATCACCTTGATGTTAAAGACGAACTTGAAATAAAACCGTAAGTACGTAAATGAAATCGAAGCAATTGAACGTCACGAACTAGAATTAAAAGCATAAAAATTAATATTAACTAACAACTTATAAAAAAGTAGATATTCGTACAAGCACTATAAGTATTTTCTAAGAGATTCCTGGAATCCTTAGTATCCAAACAATCCCACGGATTATTAAAAGTTTGACCAAAGTTTGACTTTTCGTTGACTTTGACCAAAAGGTCCAAGTTGTTGACCATTGACTAAAAATATTGACCGTTGACCAAAATATTGAGCGTTGGCCCTAAATGTTGACTGACGACCCGTTGGTGACTTTTGACCAATTATCTAGACTTAAAATAGTCATAAGATATTCATAGTCGCAACCTAATAATCGATCATGTAACCTGCAGTTAATCATTTTTTTCATGCAACCCTATGACTAAGTCACACATTTACCAATTTCATTTCTCATAGGTAAGACTAACCACTTAGTCAAATAGTTCTAAGTTGACCCATAAAGTCAAAATTCAATTTACCACAATCAATCTATTACAAATTACAATTATTTTCACTAACCAATATATTGATCATCCTTAACAAGTTTTCAATCATCAAAACTGATTTTTCCAACCAACAAAAACTTGTGATTAAATTACCAAATAATTCACACATGTTCTTTTATTTATTTTGTATAACATATATTTTTCTTATAATTTTTCAATTCACACAAATATACAAAATATTCACACTCTACAACAACCTAATTTCAGTCTCTGTTTTAACATAGCAGTACACAAATATTTGCCAAAATTCTATATTTGTCCAATTGATTCAATACCAATTGGATTAGATTTCTACTTCAACTTATAACATTCTAGAAGTGGAATAACACTCATATCTATTTTCAATCTCAAGTTATACAATTTACAACACAGCTCAGAAAATTTCTCTTTCAATCAGGATTGCAACCCGATTTTGTAAATTAATAAACACTAGTAAAACAAAGTCCAAAAATTATGATTCTTGACTTTTTGAAAACTAGATTCAAAGTAATTAATCATAGTATCACAAATAAATCAGAAACACCAACGTATCATCAAGTTATACAATCTACAATCTAAAACATAGAATCTGTCAACAAGAAGATTCAAACCAAAAGTCACAAAAATCCTGAATCTTATATCCTTATGATCTTTAATCACCAAGGAACCATTTTTTATAACCAAATCTCATATATTTCATTATTTTACTGATTTATAAAATAATATTTATGTACAAAAGGTTTCTATATTTTCTTTTATGACAAGACACACAATTTCTTTTAAAACCATCAACTTGATCATCTTTTTATTTCTTATGATTACATGTGTTTGGATACTCAATCCCACAATCCCAAATCAAATAAACATAAATAAAATATATATTAACCATTCTTACTTACTTGCTTGATCAATGCTAGATCACTATTTGTTCCAAGAATCACCCAACTTGGTTATGATATTTTGAGAGTGTTTTAGAAAAATAAAATGTATGTGTGTCTGATGTGATATGGACGGCCAAAAGGAAGAAAAATAAAGTTATATCCTTAATTGTTATTTACTCATCATTAACACAATAATTAAGACATAATTAATTTTATTAAACTTTAGGTTATGTCATATTTTATTACATGTGACATGTTACATTCTATTATAAACATTTTATAGTAACCGTTTGTTGTGTACTAGTCTTTTTGTTACTTGTCATGTAATATATCGTAGGTTATGTTATTTTAATTATTCACTTCTCCTACAACATATAAGTATACAACAACTAATCATGTAGCATGTAACACAATTTCACCCACCACATATAATACATGTAACATATCATGTGTGACAAATTTATTATAATCTATCATATATTATAACATGTGTGACAAGTTTATTATTCTAGTTATCAATAACTAGTTACTCTCACTTAGATCACCAACGACACCACTGACTCAATGTATGCATACATGACACTATATGCATGGGAGTTCATTAACTTAGTTAACAGAATTAACTAAGTTTACTAACACAGTCAATAGGATTTAACTGAAAATTCCGGGTGTCACATTAGGGATTAGAAATGTTGAATGTATATTTTATTATAGAGTTGGATATTATAATATGTTTTTATACATATATTTATAAATAAAAACCGAAAATTTAAAACGAGTCGGATTATCGAGTTTGAAAAGTAACGAATGTTACATGTGTTTTGATGCAAGGAAAGAAAGTAATTGCTTATGTTTCGAGACAATTAAAGGTTCAAGAAAATAATTACACTACACATGACCTTGAATTAGGCGCTATAATTTTCGCGTTGAAGTTATGGCGACATTACTTGTATGGTGTTAAGTTCATCGTATACACTGATCATAAAAGTTTAAAGCATATATTTGATCAAAAGGAATTGAATATGAAACAAAGGCGTTGGATTGAAACGCTTAATGATTATGACTGTGAGATCATATACCATGAAGGAAAGGCAAACGTTGTGGCTGATGCCTTAAGTAGGAAGGAACATGAGAAACCAAAGAGAGTCCGAGCCCATAGATTGGAACTTAAAGTAGATTTAGCTAGTCTAATCAAAGAAGCTCAGAAGTTAGCATTGGAAGAAGGAAACATTAAAACCGAAAAAGAAAACGGTACAATTGATCAACTAGTCAAAGGAAGTGACGAAATACTAAGACTTGGTACAAGGATTTGGGTACTAATGGTCGGAAATTTAAGAGAAAAGATTCTTGAAGAAGCTCATAAGTCGAAGTACATAATGCATCCGGGAAGTGACAAGATGTATCACAATCTAAAAGATGATTACTAGTGGATCGGTATGACGAAAGATATTGCTCTGTATGTAGCTAAGTGCTTGACGTGTTCTAAAGTAAAAACTGAACATCAAAAGCCATTAGGATTATTACAACAACCAGAAATCCCAATATGGAAATGGGGTATGATAACCATGGATTTCATCATGAAGTTACCCAAAACTTCTCCCCAGAATGATACAATCAGGTTTATTGTAGATAGACTTACCAAGTCTGCTCATTTCATTCCAATTCAAGAAACATGTAGCATGGATAAGTTAGCACATCTATATGTCGAAAACATAGTATCTTTGCATGGTGTGCCACTATCCATCATTTCCGACAGAGATAGCCGTGTCACTTCAAATTTTTGGTCAAGTTTTCAAAAAGCCATGGGGACACGACTAAACCTAAGTACTGCATACCATCCCCAAAATGACGGCCAAAGTGAACGTACAATTCAAACTTTGGAAGATATGCTTCGTGCCTGTGTCATCGACTTAGGTGGAAGTTGGGACACTCATCTTGCTCTAATGGAATTCTCGTACAACAATAGTTATCATACGAGTATCCAAATGGCACCATTTGAAGCTTTGTATGGGAGAAAGTGTAGGACACCTGTATGTTGGTCTGAAATAGGTGATAGTCAGTTGTCAAGACCCGAAATTGTCCAGAGAACTACTGATCAAGTTATATAAATCCGTGAACGATTAAAAGCATCTAGAGATAGACAAAAGAGCTATGTGGACGTTTGTCGCAAGCCATTGGAGTTTAAAGAAGGTGATAGAGTATTACTGAAAGTATCACCTTAGAAAGGTGTGGTAAGATTTGGGAAGAAAGGAAAATTGAGTCCACGATTTGTTGGACCATTCAAGATACTTGATAGAATCGGACCAGTTGCTTATCTTGTAGAGCTACCCGATGAAATGAAACACATTCACAACGTGTTTCATGTATCCAATCTACGCAAACGTTTAGCCGACAAAACTCTTGCCATGCCATTGAAAGATGTTAAAGACAATGAGAAGCTTAAGTTTGAAAAACAACCGATTCAAATAAAAGATAGCATGATCAAGTTTCTCAGGCACAAGCGACTCAAGCTTGTAAAATTCAAATCGGATTCAAGATGAGTACCCGAGAATACGTGGGAGCTCGAGTCAGAAATGAAGAAGAAGTATCCATATTTATTCCAATAAATCTCGAGGACGAGATCATTCAAAAGGTTGGGAGGATGTAACACCGCGTCTTTAACCCTATAAGAATTCAACAAAAGTAACTAACTTATAAAATATAGGGATCAAAATGTAAAAATCTGAAACCTTCATCCATCGCGATACGCGATGGGGCAAGTCCATCGCGTAGCACGATGGCCTTGCACACAAACCCAGTTTTGGGCGGCGTAGCGATACGCGATGGCACACCCTATAGGACAATCGCGTAACGCGATGACTAGGTTAAGTAACCGTGGACACGTGTCCAACCACGTATTAACACGTGGCACGATATGACAGGCCACGTGTCATGAACAGATAAGGCGGTGTCAAAATGCGGCGTAGCGATACACGACGGGTGTGAGAAAACCCATCGCGTATCGCGATGGGTCCCAGAAATCGCCTATAAAAAGGGGGTGACGGGTTTAGATCTATTCTCATCCCAAAACACCTCCACATTCACACACTTAACCTAGAAAGGCGTGCCCTATTGCCGTGTTAAGCCGACGTGCTATTTACTTGAAGTTTGTGCAAGTAACGAAGTCATAATCAAGTAGCAATCACATAAGCGAGTAGATCAAGATCCTGCCTTTTTCTTATTATCATTCTAAGTATCCGATCTAAGCTAGGAGTTAAGTTTAAGTTATTTGAATTATAGCTTAGACAATCAATCAAGGCTATGGACTTTAACCTTGAAAGTATTTTGTAAACATTCACATTCATAAACGAGTTTTCAAAACGTTACTTCATAGCAAAGTAATGTTAACCAAAGATATATTTTGATGGACATGTAGTAAACTGTAAGGGTGATATCACTAGTAGTAAGTTTCTTGCCCAAGGAAAAGTAATTCGTACAAATCCCAATCAATCGAGGGACCCGTTTACTTACCTGGAGAAACTTACCAACGTGTTATAACCTATTAAGCCAAAGCATGAACGTCACATAAAAACAAAGTGTTTTCATTCAAAATCAAAGATAAACGATTTCAAGGTTAAGCTTAGCAATCATAGTGTAACATCCTAAAATTTTTATAATGTTAAATAAAAGAAAGTTATGTTTAGTGATTTCACGTTTTAGTTATTTAATGTCGAGTAAGGAACGGGTCATGGGCTTAGATTACGTAAGATGGGTTAAATGAGAATGGGCCTTGGGTCCGTGGGCTTGAGAGATATAAATACCCATCCCAAGCCCAAGATATCATTTTATTTCCATCTTTCTCTTTTACACACTCAAAAACACACACATACTAACCGATCAAGATTCGAAGCCGAGACCGAGATTTTGTTGATAGATCTGAGTTGGTAAGGTAAGAACAAATCCACCAAAGCTTATATTACTGAAAATGGTTAGGATTTGATGGGTTAACCGAACCCGAAACCCAAACTGCCCAAATCGGACCCCTAAAACGTCGATTTTAGGCCGATTTGATGGTTGGGATTTGTAGGCGCCGATCATACGATTCCGTGGGTACCAAAATCGAGTTATTTGGCTAAGAAACGAAGGAGTTATGGGCAAACAGATCTGCAGCGCGACAACTTCGCCTTCATCTGGGCAACTTCGCCTTCAAGCGATGAACTTCACCTGCAAGCTAAGTTCGCCTGCAAGCCAAGTTCGCCTGATGATAAGTTCGCATGAAGCCAAGTTCGCCTGATGGCAACTTCGCTGAAATGGTAACTTCGCCTAAATGGTAACTTCGCCTAAAAGCCAAGTTCGCCTGAGGTTTAACTTCGCCTAAAAGCCAAGTTCGCCTGAGGTTTAACTTCGCCTAAAAGCCAAGTTCGCCTAAGGTTTAACTTCGCCTGAAGCCAAGTTCGCCTAAGGTTTAACTTCGCCTAAAGTGAAGTTCGCTTAGAAAATAAATTAAAAACCTAATGGAAAATGTGTTAAGGCAGTTATCGAAAATAAAATTTTTCCAAGCTGACCTGGCAGCTTAACCCCAGCCAGGGGCTCTGCCCCTTGGACCCCGCTAGGGGCTGCCGCCCCTAGAACCCCGCTGCCAGGGGCGCTGCCCCCGGACCCCCGTTCGTTGTGGGTCATTTATAGATAGAAATACAAAACGAGTAGTAGTAGTTAATTGATATGTGTAAATATTATACAGTTAGCCGAGCCCAGTTAAAGAAAGGAATTACGATCAACGGCGAGCGTAACAGGATCCAGGTGAGTTTCTAGCCCCATTCCTTGTTATGTTTTCGGGGCTGTGTGCATACTTGATGTGTTGTTAATACATTTATCCTAAGTGATAAGTGTATGCCATATGTGATATATGTGATATGTATGAATGATTGCTTGATGGTACGTGAACGATCTTCGGATATTGCACGTACTGTCAGGTTGTAACGTTATAAATATGGTAAGTATGATATGTATGAATGATTGCTTGATGGTACGTGAACGATCTTCGGATATTGCACGTACTGTCAGGTTGTAACGTTATAAATATGGCAAGTATGATATGTATGAATGATTGCTTGATGGTACGTGAACGATCTTCGGATATTGCACGTACTGTCAGGTTGTAACGTTATAAATATGGCAAGTATGATATGTATGTTTATGTGTATGAACGTAATAAAGTTAATAGAAGAAGGAAATGACGGTTGTATGGTTGTATGGTTACGAAAAGGGTACCGAGCCCTAATAATACTCGAGGTATGATGTATGGTTGTATGGTAACGAAGAGGGAATTGAACCCTACTAATATTCGAAAACAAGGGACCAGACCCTAATAATATCTGTGATGTTAGGGACCAGACCCTAATAATATCTGTGATGTTAGGGACCAGACCCTAATAATATCTGTGATGTTAGGGACCAGACCCTAATAATATCTGTGATGTTAGGGACCAGACCCTCATAATATCTGTGATGTTAGGGACCAGACCCTTATAATATCTGTGATGTTAGGGACCAGACCCTTATAATATCTGTGAGGTTATAGGGCGAAAGGCTCTTTAAAACATATGATTATGAATGTAAAGAAAGTATGTAAGTAAGAAAGAAAGTATGTAAGTAAGAATGAAGGTATGAGTACTTATGTGTGTATGAAAGAAAGTTATGAGGTTAAGTACGTATGTATGTAAGAAGGTATTGTATGATATTGTATGATTAACTAGAACTCACTCAGCGTAGCTGACTTTTAGTATGCACGCAGGTGAGTAGGATGAGACAGCTGGCTTGAGTGGAGGACACATGGTAGAAGACTAAAGCCTGGCATCTGAAGATCTGATATGTTTTATAAGTTATGTTTTGATTTTGAAAGACAAGAGGAATGTTTTAAGACATGATTATGAATTGATATGTAATGTTTTATGAAAGTTTTATATTCCGCGTAAAGTTTTAATTAACTCTGATATTTAGAACTGTGTTTATGAGTAAATCCAACACGAAAGTAGGGTTACCGGTGACGGGGCCTTACACATAGCTTAATCAAAACACCATTCAGATATTTATATGAACCTATTATGTATATGTTAAATATCATTCTCAATCAATCAGTCAAGGTTTTCCAACACCAACGGTACAGGTGAATACGATAATCTTTTCAATCAATCAAAACATATTTATACTCGATAAGATGAACAAGTGTTTGTCTTAACGAATCAGTCAACGTTTACATGAGATTATGTGATCTCTAAAAACATTATAATACAATACAGAAAATAAAAGCAACTCAGACCGAGTACACATGTGTCTGGATCCATACATAATTGTTCAGCCTAAACAATCTAAGGCTAAGTGGCCGCGGGCTAACAGTCATAACTAGTTCTCCTTTCAGGGGCTACCATGGCTCGGGGAACCCTTGTGTGTGTGTAGGATAGTGGTACAAAGCCCAAAAATAAGTGTACAGAATACTATAATTGTATTGTAATGTCATTCAAATGTTTTATAGAGTCATACGTGTTCACCAGCATATAGCTGACGTATTTTTTCCAACCCATTGCAGGTAATTAAGCATAAGTAGCAATAGCAAGGATTGGAGTCTATATGAAGATAGAAGCGTGTTACGAGATGGCTCCATTTTGATAAACTAATCCTTGTAATATGAACACATATTTTGTAAACCGAATACTTGGGTATTTAATTCCCAAGTAAATTTTCAATGTAAATTATTATTATATTCAAACCTAAAGTTTTCCGCTAAACTTAATCCATAACTCTGATATATTTACAAAACAGGTACCAACTTTTGGTCACACACCCAGGCCCTAAGTCGGGGTTTGACAACACCCACGGAAATCCAATCTTTCCTTGGTTTGGCCGGGTATTATTGGCGTTTTATTCTAAACTTCTCTAAAATCGTGTTACCCCTCACCGCACTAAATCATATAGGAAAACCTTATGAATGGGGACCGAAACAAGAAGAAGCATTCCAAACTCTAAAGCATATGCTTTGCAATGCTCCCGTTTTAACCCTTCCCGATGGAAACGACGACTTTGTGGTATTTTGCGATGCATCCAATCAAGGTCTCGGTTGCGTTCTCATGCAACATGGTCAAGTTATCGCATATGCCTCAAGGAAACTTAAGGTTCATGAAAAGAATTACACGACTCATGATCTCGAACTTGGTGCCATCGTTTTCGCTCTCAAAATCTAGAGGCATTATATTTATGGCCCAAAATGTGTTGTATTCACTGATCATAAAAGTCTTCAACACATCTTTGACCAAAAAGATCTCAACATGAGACAACGTCGATGGGCCGAATTACTTAGTGATTACGATTGCGAAATCGCTACCACCCCTGAAAGCGAATGTCGTGGCCTATGCCCTTAGCCGTAAGTGAATGTAAAATCCGTTCTGCTTCATAGCATCATCATCCAAACCAATCTCCATGACCGTATCTATCTAGCCCAATGCACCTCCATTGATGAAGGCAATATGTATTATGAAATGTCATGTGGAGCCGAATTTCAACTCGAAATCAAACCCGATGGCTTGCTTTATTTTCTCAATTGTTTGTGGGTTCCCGATCTTGATGAACTTCGTACTTTCATTCTCTACGAAGCTCATATGTCGCGATATTCCATGCATCCCGGTGCGGATAAAATGTACTTCGATCTTCGATCCATTTATTGGTGGTCGGGGATGAAAAAGGACATGGCACTTTATGTCTCAAAATGTCTTACTTGCTCAAAGGTTAAAACCAAACATCAAAAACCTTTTGGTTTACTCGAGCAACCTCATATCCCCGTTTGGAATTGGGAATTCATTGCTATGGACTTTATCATCAAATTAACCCCCCCCCCCACTCAAAAACAAAATGATAGCATTTGGGTCATCATTGATCGATTAACCAAATCGGCTCACTTCATCCTGATCCGCGAGAAGTACTCTATTGAAAAACTCGCTCAAATCTATGTTCATGAAATTGTATGACGCCATAGTATTCCGTTGACCATTATTTCTGATCGTGATGCTCGTTTCACCTCCCGTTTTTGGAAATCGCTTCAAGAAGCTTTGGGCATTAGCCTCGATCTTAGTACCGCTTATCACCCTCAAACCGATGGCCAATTCGAGTGTACAGTACAAACCCTCGAGGACATGCTTCGATCTTGTGTTATTGACATTGGTGGAAATTGGGATTCCCATCTCCCGCTTATTGAATTCTCATACAACAATAGTTATCATTCTAGCATTGATATGGCTCCTTTCCAAGCTCTTTATGGTCGTAAGTGTCGTTCTCCGATTTGTTGGAACGAGATTGGTGAAACCCAAATCACCGGTCCTGAGATGGTCCAAGATACTATCGATCGTATCGATCAAATTCGCAAAAATCTCCTCGCTGCAAGAAGTTGCCAAAAGAGCTATGCCGACAAACGGCGAAAACCCCTCAAGTTCAATGTTGGCGACCTTGTCCTTCTCAAAGTATCCCCGTCGAAGGGGGTAGTCTGTTTTGGAAAGAAAGGAAAACTAGCTCCCTGTTTTGTAGGCCCATTCAAGATCCTCGAAAGAATCCGAAAAATGGCTTATAAGCTCGATTTACCACAAGAACTTGCCAGTGTTCATCCAACCTTTCATGTCTCAAACCTCAAAAAGGTGCTTAGCCGAAGGTAATCTTCACAAACCTCTCGACGAAGTACGTATCGATGAAACTGTACAAATGATCGAAAACCCCGTTGAAATCGTAGACCGCAATGAGAAACGAAACAAACGTAGCCGCATCCGTTTAGTTAACGTCCGTTGGGAATCACGGCGTGGTGCTAAATTTACTTCGAAACGAGAAGATGAGATGAATGAAAAGTACCCGCATTTTTTTATTACGAATTCATCTTAATTTCGGGACGAAATTTTCTAAAGTAGGGAAGACCGTAACATTTGTCATTTTTCGGTTTAAATTGCATTTGTATTTGTATCAAAAACCCGACCCGTATTGATCTTGCGGATTCGTCGTTATTAATAAAATGTTGGATTTTATATTCGTTTATGTTTCAAAAATGTCCGGTCAAGAGAACATCCTTTTCGGTATGTTAGAACACCTCTTTATGATGAAAAATGACTTAAAACAAACTTTAGGGACTATTATTGTCAACTATAAAAAGCTTGTTTGACCATTTTAATCAATCACATGATTTTCCCATATGAATGAACCATACTCTTACCATTATAAAAGTAAGGTTCCATACACCACTTTGGTTGTTCATCTTCTCTAAACTCTCTCTCAAATCCAAGTATACTTTCTTCAAGGTTCTTAATAATCAAACAACAACCATTCTTTAATTTTGTTTTGTTACTTAGTAACTGAAGCTTGTGGTACAACATATATATAATATGCACCCCTTGTTTCCTTCAGCTTTCACCTTCTCCGGCCATGGTCGGTTGAGGTGATATGCTACAAGGCAAGGCTACATGGAGGACTCATTATAGTCGTTGATTATACTATATTTCCATTAATGCTTACTAGTCTTGTTTATATTGTAAGTAGTTTAGTTTCTAATTCATGTTTAAAGAGTTCCATGGTATTGGGTATGAAGTCACTAGCCTCGGTTTTATCCCGAGTTGAGAACCGAATCAAAACCGAACTCTTGTTTACTAGTTTTGTTTAAATAGTTAAATAAACATGTTTATGTAAGATTTGAATATTATAACTTCTAAAATCATTTTTATAGTTCTATGGTATTTGGGTATTTGGGTATGTGGCAACCATCCTCAATATCATTCCGAGTCAATGACCGAACCAAAACCGAACTAAACCGAGTTCACTCGCTTAAGACACACAAGTGTGTTTTGGGGAACCGAAACTCATCTTTTATTCAAGAATGTATTTTAAACTAATTTTAAGTTATTTTCTCAACATACTTGGTGTGTCGGAATCCAACTTGATCTTATAACAAGTTTGGACCAGTGAAACCAAATACTCTCTTAACGGACTTAAGGTTCTTCACAATAGAACTATATACTTGGTTAAGTCTTTTAATTTTTATTGAGTTATCTCATAACATTTATCACTTTAGAAAGTTGACTTTGACTTTAGTTAATTATCTAGACTCAAATTGACAAATCCGAACACTCGAATAAATCCACGTTTTGGTATTTATATGACCAAGGTTTTTGCAATAGTGCATAATAATCCACATAATTACTTGACATAGGTTGAGTAATATTTATGAATGGAATACCAAGACCCGGTTTCGGGTAAACTTATTTTTTTAGAACATCTCTTTAATTTCTCAAATATTTACATTTTAAACCATAAACTTAATTTATTTACTTTACTTGTTATATTTTACTTTAAACCCTTTCAAGACTACCTACTAACTTATGACCCGTTTAATCTAGGTTTTGCTCATTAAACCGATCTCCGATTATTCACGAATCAATCTTTCAAGTTACTTAGTTAATGTGAGTACATTTCATCCTCCGTTTTCACTTTTATATTTTGGGGGTAACATGCATACTTATCCAAAACAAGAACGATTTATAATACTCTATCTTCAAACCACAAACTTTAGGGTGTATGATACTTAGAATACTTGCTCTATTGTGTGTTATATGTTTCATATGCTTTAAGTGCACAAGTGTTTATTTTTATGTTGTTGTGGAACGCTATAAGTATGATCATACGCACCCCTAGCTACTTAGCCTTGTGCAAGTAGCATAGGGCATCATTATCCGAGTATGTCGGTTGTTACCTATTAGAAATGATCCTCATTTACATATGTTTTATATACCACGATCGATGCTTTTATTTATAGTCTCATATACGTTTCTGGATTTTGCTCATATTATATATACTCAAAACTATGAAATTTCTCACCAACATACGTGTTGACAAATATTATTTTATGCATTGTTACAGGTTTGATAACTTGACTTGGAGCTTGAAGATGTCATTCTATTTTGATACCGCTAGGTTATTAGAAGAATGAACAATATTTATTTCTTGCATTTGATGTTTATTTGTATGAACAAGATGTGTTATTTTGGTAATTGAATGAAATTAATGAGTTGTTTAAATATTGTCACTTTAATAGTGTCTTGTGTTCTTGAACAATCTGTTACACCCCGACATGTTTCGCCGCCTTTAGTCGAGGTGTGACAATTTAATCCCCAACATTGATAACAAGATCATTTACTTTGGTGAATGATTCATTTATCATGAAAACCAACTCATAATACTGCTAAGAGAGTAGGAGTTGAACCATTTTAAAAAAAAAAAAAAAAATTGTTCGTGAATACGATCAACTTTGTGAGATTATCATAATATTATCCTCATCAATATTTTAGGTTCATATACTTGATTTAAAGAAAACCCACCACTAATGTTTTCCTGATCGTTATTTGCGGTTATAAATTTTCGCAATGTTTTTTTTAACTAGGCATGTTATTATTTATGTGCAATAATTTATATTATATTATTAAGCATAAGTGATGGACGAAAGAGTAATTTCATAATTAGATGACGATGATAGAAACGATATTTCACAATTGGGCAGAAAAAGTAATTTGCCGTTACCTCGTTTCATTCTTCAAGCGTATCGTACAAGTTTACGAAGCTTCATGTTTACTATAATTACTCTTCTATCCTTTGTGGATGAAAATGCTTATCTTTAATTGTCCATTTAATTGCTTAGAGTGGGATGCAAAAGGCTACTCATAATAATGATATGAAGGACCGATGGATGTATGTTGTGTTTAGACCTTTCAATAGTTCTTAATTACTCCTTCAATTTTGTTTCTTCAATTCACATCCCTTCAACTGCATTAAAGAATTGAAACCCCTACAATCACTCTGTAATAAAACACTGCAATTAATGGCTGCATTCAATTGCCGGCCATTATCAATTTTGTTGTTTCGGTTTTATGTTGGATGCTTATAAAATTGTGCAATGTCTTTCTTGCTTCTCATCATTGCTGCTTGACTTCACACATCCTCTCATGTAACAATTCTGTGCTCCTCCTTTTTCAGTTTATGTGATTCTGTATTTTCATGTATTCGTAATCAATTCATGTATTGAATTGATCCTCTTTTTTTCAGTTTATGTGATTCTGCAATTTCGTTTTATGAAGAGCTTTCAAATCAAATGGTCAACCAGGGTCGTGTGTTGTGTTGGATCTTTTTGCTTCTGCACATCATCAGGTTCAAAAGTTATTAGCAGACTTTGATCATTATTCATGGGTTTATCCTTTCAAATAATAACATTGTTTTAGTTTGATCGGGTAAAATTTGATTCTTGACATTTTAGTGTTCTCATTTGCAATAGTAGAAGTTGATGTTATTTATATAAAAAGATTAACAAGAAATAGACAATAAATAATTAGCTTAATTGTTCTAGCTTTTTAATTATGCTTTTCAAACTTGAGTTTCACGTATTTGTAGTTGGCTTGCACATTTTTATGCTATTTAAGCCATCTATAAAACTGAAACATGGCAACAACAATTAATATGGATATTTCCTTTATTTTTTTTATCTTGGCTTTCTTAAACGGATCATTTTATATTTAGGTATTATATTTGATTCCCCAATTGTAAGTTTTTACCCTATTTAACACACGTATTTCATTTCATTTATTAAAACACTGCTTTTTTTTATGTTAATTTATATGGATTAGAGTCATTGTTTCTCATATCATGTTCGGTAAATGACGATGTTTCCTCTTATTATCTATTTACATAGTTAGTATAAATAATTGTCACACTTTAAATTTGCAGTTTTAATAAAGCTACAAAGAAAATGGTTTTGGGTCACTTCAAGTATTAGTTGCTTAAAGAATGAAAATAACCAATTAATTACATTAATATAACTTCAAATAATATAAGGTCATTCAATCAGGTTTCTTATGACGTATTCGATTGTTGCCAATAAAATAACTAATCATTTTGTAAGTAATTTCAATATAAATTTTGTGTACAGAAGGTTGAAGAGCATATGACACCACCTGCAGTATGACATAAAAGGGGTTGTAATTACAAAAAGTCCACATGCATAAAAACAAACCTAGGGGGTGTTTGGGATTCCTTATTTTCATTAACTTATAACTTATAAATTTTTTGAAAAGTTAATAAGGTGTATAAGTTGTTTGGCTAACCATAAGGCCTTATGGATTTTAACTTATGGTGAAGGCAAAATAAAGGGGTTTTGAAAAGTTAGGAATCTCTAACTTATTAACTTAATGAGTTTGATTTACCTATTATACCCCTCTATCCCTCAAAACACATTACACTCATTTTAAAAAAAGTGTCCATTTTAGTCATTTTGGTTTTCCCAGCTAATCCAAACATTTTTTTAGAAACTACTTTTCAAAAATTAATAAGTTTATAAGTCATTTTAACAAAAAAGTCATTTTTCACTTAAATAAGCAATCCCAAACACACCCCTAGAATGCTATCAGGTGAATATGGATTAATTCATGTTAGGTGCTCTTTTGTTGTTTTTATTTCCTGATTGAATTTATTTGTTAGGCTAATGTTCAATGCTCTGAAGGATGCCAATATGAAGGATGGCAAATTATTCAAGGCATAAGAGGAGGTAACAAATAAATATTTGTGTCAAATATGATAAAGGCACTACTTGATTGATGATATGAAACAAATATATGAGACAATTTATGGATTACCTAATATGTCAGTTGAAACTTTACCATATGAACTTTGTTTTCACTCAGTTATGCTTTAATGACCTTTATGTTATCACGTCTCCTGCAGATTTTAGTGCCTAAAGGGCTTGCTTTTATGAATATAGCTTCGAAGTTTAGAAAATGTATCATGTTGTTTGTAAATAGTTATCATATAGATTCATTTCATTCTTAAAACATTAAGGCCAATTTTAATGGTATATGTGTAAATTGTAACTTCCATTAAGTTGTTTTTTATTGTTTTGTTTTGTTTTTCTCTTTTCAAAGTTAGAGTACTCTCTAATTTCAGTTCTTTGGCATTTCATATACGACACTAGCACTGTTAATACTTTGCTGTTAACTTAATGCAAATAATTGCATTATAAGCCACTCACAATTTCTATGAGAGAAGACTTATCCTTGAATTTTCTTTTGGTATAGTAATGCTTATTTTTGGGATGCGTTAATATTTGTTGGGAACGAGTCAAAACAATTTGAGCCCGCCAAATTCTATTTTTAATGCGTGTAACCCCTAGATCATTTTATTCAAAGATTTAGATTATTATTTACAACATTCAAAAAAGAATTAACTATCTAACTTTTTTTACAACCTTTTGTAACGACTAATAATTAATTAAACCCATTAAATATATTAAAAGAATTGTAATAGTGAATGAATTGTTGGGTTTATCTATATGTATGTTACCATATAGTGTGGTTAGGAGCGACAAAATGGTCAATTCAAGGACAAAAATAAGACACTGCCACACAAAGCCATGTAGCCGGGCTCCATTGATCAATTCCACGGTCTCATTCCCTTGCACTTAAATTCCTATAACCAAAAGTAGCATGGTCATATTTCAACCCGCCGCGAAGCGCGAGCGCCCTACTATTTTACATGCATTACCCATGTATTATTTATTGCTTTTTTTTTGTTACATTACTAAAATAGTTTTGTTATGATAACGCATAACCAGGTTGAACTTTGAAGATTCTTGACAATAGTATTCTTAATATTAATGTTTTTATTTAGGTCGATGTAATTGTTCAATATAAATTAATATATATATATTTCAAATGCCTACACCTTCTCTTGGAGGTTTTTTTTTTTTTATAAAACTCTATGCAATCTCTTCAAAAGTTAATGGGACCTGAAGACCCATGGATGGAAATGTGAGAACTATTGATTTACATAGTTCTAATATGATTCAAATATGTGTTAACTGATGAAAATCAAATCAAGTCAAATAGAAGAAGAATGATAAATTCCTAACAAATTTGCCAAAGTGGGCCGCTCAAGCAGGTTCGGGTCACTGATCAGAATGATTTCAGGCCAAAATTGGTTTTGGTCAATATGGGTTATGGGTAAAATGAGTTTAGTTTAAACAGGTCAATTAAAAAAAACTTCAACTTGATTCGGGTAAAAACGGATTCACTTAAATTCAGTTTTTAGAGTTCTGACCCGTATCATTTTTTATAAAAGTTGTTTTGATATTAATCAACATGAGGTATCTTAGTAATGAAATCCATTTTAAGGTATTCCCACTTCCAAGTTCCAAGTAGGAATATCAAGAGGTTATATATTTGTCGTATGTTTCTTGTATTCAGCCTTAACTTGTAAGCAAGTGTAACCCTTTTCAATATATGTAACTATGTCATATTTCATACCGGGCTACCAATAGACGTTTTTACTCTCTTGTTTGTATACCTTTATCTGAAAAATGAAAAGACTTAAATGAACATATTTTCTCTTTCTGTTAAATGAGGACCAGTGATGAGTGTGATGGTTTCAATGGTTTTTAATTTTTAGGTTGCATTGATCTTATATACCACATGTTAGTTGCAGATGGTATTTTGATGGTTAATTAACTTTATGAATGGTAATGTTGGTTGGGAGTGTGATATCATTTTGTGAGTTAAGTTAGAATAAATTGGTAACAATCAATTGTTCGACTTTTATTAGTCAAAGTGTATCTCTTGGAAAATCTGTAATTCGCTGCACATTAATTGTAATGGACGTTTTAGTCATACTAAAGTTTGTTGTTTTGTTAATTTTGGATTAATTTGTCTATGAAACAATGAGTTACGGGTTTTTTTATTGGTTTACACGTCAAGTTCATGGTTTGCGTCAGTTAATTTCGGGCTTTTTGGAGTAGTTGTTTTCGGACAATTTGTGCAAGGACAATATTGGAATATCAAGTATTCGATAACCGCATGTGTATATTTTTAAACTCTTTTGCAGCATTACATGTTATATTTTGATTACTAATTAGTCAATAGGGTAATTTCGATTCCACAGGCCATTTAATTTCGGTTTGTTTCGAGTCGAAACAATGGAACAATTTCTCCTGAAAACTGTTATGCGTCAACAAATTGAATCGGGTTAATTCTATTTTGGTTCAACAACTAAGTTGTTAACATGTCAATTCTGTTTTTCCAGTTTAGTTTAACTTTGTATCGAGTTACAAAATATTTTCAAGTGTATAAACATGTGTACAACATTCCTTGCCTCTATAACTTCCTGTAAGTACACTTTAAAATATTAAGTTGTTTTGAATTGCATTTTTTTGCTTAAAAAAACTCTAATAATATTCTTTTTAGATTGAGTCTTTAATAAAATCAGTTTCTATGCAATTTCATTTGAAAAAAAAAATTCTTTCTTATCAAATAAAAGGATAGATAAAATTCGTTTTAATCATTTTATATATAATAATTAAAGAGTCAATTGCAACAAATTCATATATTAGATTTTTTTTCTTTTTCAAATTGCAACAAATGTATGAAGAAGATGCAGAACAAATTGATTCACATGAATCAACACCGTCTCTAAGAACTATTCAGTTCAACAAAGCATACACTCATATGCATCATACAAACTACTACTACGATAATTTTTCGATCGATGGAATAAAGTGTTTAAAACCAGTAATGGATTGACTCATAATACACAACCAAATTGAACTTAACATAAGTTGGAAAATCCGCCGCAACGTGCGGACACTTATGGTAGTCATATAGGTAATTGAGTGGTGAAACTTATTTAATTGTTTTGTTATTCACATAAGTAGGATCATCTGATGCTATGGAACCGGGTATGTGAAAGTATGTATACACACGTAATGACGTAAATGAGTAAATTGTTATTGTAAATGAGTAAATTGTTATTGTAAGAGATTAAAAGAACATGGTGTTTGGTTGTTAAATGAAACGAATCACCTACTACATAACAAATCTCATTTCTTTAAACACATCAAAATCATTCATCAGCGGCTCTACTTTTTTTCTTCATTCCATTCTCTTTTTTACCGTACTTTCTCAACATCACCACCTAACCATCACCAACTGGCAACCACCACCACCACTACTGCTATTATCATTTTCTATTTTTTATTTTTTGTAAATCTTAGAGACAAAAGGTTTACGAATTAGTCACTCTAAGACGGAGTACCTCACTTTGATTTTGGTGAGGTAAATGACAATGAGGACGTTCAGATCACCATTGAAGGGCAAGCGGTCCCGCAGGTAACGAAGTTCAAGTACCTAGGATCATTTGTCTAGTGCGATGGGGAATTAGATAGTGATGTGGCACATCGAGTTCATGTAGGATGGTGTAAATTGAGAGCAACCACATGTATATTGTGCGATAAGAGATTCCCAACTAAACTAAAAGGAAAATTTTATAGGGTCGCAATAAGACCTACAATGTTATATGAAACAGATTGTTGGGTCATCAAGAAGACACAAGTGCGGAAGATGGAGGTAACAAAGATGAGAATGCTACGCTGGATGTGTGGGCACACAATGTTAGACAAAATAAGTCAGGAGAGATTAGGGGTAGCTAGCATATCCGACAAGATAGGAGAGTGGAGATTGAGATGGTTTGGACATGTTAAGAGAAGACAGACAACAAATCATGTTAGATCTGTAGAAAACATTACTATAGAGAGGATGAGGGGTAGAGGCCGACCTAAATTAACTTGGGAGGAGAGAATTAGACATGATTTGCTAGACCTAAACCTCTCTGATGACATGGTTGAAGATATGAATTCTTGAAAACGTAGAATTAAAGTTAAGGATTTTTATGGAGAAAAGAATACATTAGATGCTTCTCTTTACCTTATTTTTTGGGTCGCACACCATTATGTTATTTTCTTTTCTTATATTATCTATTCTTATCTATGTATGTATTCGTATTATTTATTTGTACTATGTCTAATTATATTATTGTTGAACTTTGATTTCCTCTTATATCACCTCATACATGTTTTTAGAGCCGATTGTCTCTTTGGAAGTCACCTCTCTATTTCATTGGATAGAGGTATAGTGTGCCTACACCACCCTTCTTAGACCCTACTTATAGCTTTGCTATTGGTGGGATTCTACTGGGTATAATTGATTGATTGATATTTTTTTATAAATCTTCTTTGTTTTGATGAAACATGGTGGGGGGGGGGGGGGTAATAGTGAAAGATGTAGTATGGAAAGTAAAAGTACAATTATATTATCCATGGTTAATGAACTTATTTACTTTTGCTAAATCACCACAACTTGAATGATGAAGACGGATCTGGCCTCGGTTGATTGTTTTAGGATAGATCAATTCTTGTAACATGTTTTTGTTTTGTTGTGTATATTATATAATATATAGTTACCCTATTTCCTATGCATTATGAAATTTTAAACTTACTTGACTTATCAATACTTGGGATAAATCTATACAAATAATGTGAATTACATATTTTGTATTTTACAAGGATGAGTTAAAATAATAAAAGATCGTCAATGAGCTTTAGCTTAATTAGCATTGACGTGGCAATGGAGATTTGTGTCAGAGACTATAAGGTCTCAAGTCCGAATTCAATTCAACATGCTACCTAACTATGTCTGCTACCATGGGCGTACGTACCATTGAATTACCCCGATGGCGATAGCCAGGTTATATTCAAAAGAAAAAGATAATAGAAGATTATTATTATTATTATTATTATTATTATTATTATTATGGTGTTAAGCCTATAACTTGGCTGAAGATGTTGGGCCACAGTCTAACACCGGCCCAAATTCAGCAACAATAAATAGTAAAGATTGAAGCAGCATAGAAACCCTAGCCAGTTGGTATATCTTCTTGTTCTTGCAGGGGTTCAACGCAGCAGCAGCAGCAGCAATGGCGACGGCGAGAACAGTGAAGGATGTTTCACCTCATGAGTTTGTTCAGGGCTACGCCGCTCACCTCAAGCGATCTGGCAAGGTTATATCCACAGCTTCAATCTATAATCAAGTGTTAAGCATATTTTATACTAACTCTGGTGTTGTGTTTGTTGCAATCTAGCTTTATTATTTTTTATTTCAAAGTTAGGGTTTCTTAGGTTAGAGTTATTGATCTGTTTTATTTAACTAATTAATCAAATTGTGATACATAAATATGTGGTTTTTGGTGTTCTGTAAACAACATAATAGTTGCATTTATTTAAGATAATCAGTTTTTTGAATAATTATGGTTGTTTGTTAAGTGTGTTGATTTAACTTTAAAAGTTATTCTCAGAAATGCATTGTTTGTAATATTTATATAATGTAGACATTCTTAATCGATGTAGTAGGTTTTTTATATGTACAACTGAATGAAGAACACTGGCAAGTCGAAAGCCAAGCGATGTAATGTTTAGCGTTGCCTATGTGTCAGCTTTATGTTTATCTATGACAATTGAATGTTTTTGCTCTTGAAAGCATATAATTTGTGCTGGAAAATGAAGTTAGGTTTCTATTTTAAAGTGTTTTTGATTATTGGCAAGTGCTTATTGTTATTAATCATGGTTTGTCATTTTTAACTTCTAAACATTATAAATACTAGCTACCAAGACATGTCAAGTTTTTTAATAATTGAAATATGCTATGTTGATGATTTTATATTTTGTAGATGGAGCTTCCTGAATGGACTGATATTGTTAAGACCGGTACATTTAAGGAACTTGCTCCCTATGACCCTGACTGGTACTACATCAGAGCTGGTGAGTTTAGCTTATACCAATCTATAAAAAACCTACTACATGTTTGATCTGTCTATGTAAATACTTGATTAAAGACTATTGCGCTTTTCATTTTGCAGCTTCTATTGCTAGGAAAATCTACTTGAGGGGCGGTCTAGGTGTTGGTGCTTTCCAGAGAGTTTATGGTGGGCGCAAGAGGAACGGAAGCGCTCCACCACATTTCTGCAAAAGCAGTGGTGGTATCATTCGCCACATTCTTCAACAATTGGAAACCATGAAAATCATTGATATGGATCCCAAGGGGTAAGTAAAAAACTAGTGAAATGATTAGTACTTGGTTTTAAAATGTTGGTTTGGTATTTTAAATTTTTTTTATTTTGTTGTGTTTTAGTGGAAGGAGGATCACTTCCAATGGCCGAAGGGACCTTGACCAAGTTGCTGGGCGTATCGTTGTTGCACCATGAAGAGCTGAATCATTTGATTCTGGTTATTATTTTTGATGTTATGTAGCTTTTTATAAACTTAGCAAAATTAACAAGTTTTGGTAATTTTTATTTCGAATTGTCTCTGTTTGTTTTCTTGAATTGGTTGGTACTGATAATCTTGAGTTGATCTATAAACTTGTTTGAATTGATTGCTGTCTTCATTTTAGGTGTAGTTTTAAAATTTTCTAGTGGTAAAAAAGAATTTTTGTTACACAAAATATGGGTTGGGTTGAACTATAAATCATATGCTAACTGCTAAGACCAATTGTTGTGGTTTTAACCACCGCTAAAATGTTTCATGTTGCCGCCGTGCCTAAGCAGCATGATCATTAACAAACCAATCTTTTCCTAAGGTTTGCTGATATGGACACTGTATATAGTTCTTGTTTGGTTGTGTAACGTATTGTTTGTGTTGTGGGTTGAGCTATTTGCTTGTCCCCCTTTCAGTAATATTGCTTTTGAAAAAAAAACCTTCAAACATTCATGCCCAAAATTAAATTACAAAAAAGCCCTTGGTGCCCTTTGTTGGCCACCGTGTGGTGGTGTTTTGTGTCGGGGCAAGCTGAAGTGGCAGGGCAATAACGCCCGTTACACTTGGTCTTAGTGCTATTGGAGTGAGCTCAAAAGTTATAGCATTATAAATTTATTTAACTTAAAAAATAGGACATGCATTTTTACTATGGTTTGGTGGGTGTTTGGTCTAGTGTGAATGAGCCCGAGCTCGACTTGTTTTGGCTTTTAAGAGCTTGAGCTTAGCTCGTGGGTTCTTTTTACAGGCTCTAACTTGGCTCGTTTATTATTTATTAATGAACTTATATAAGTTTCTAAATATTTTAGATATTTTGAGAAACCCTTAAACGAGCCTAAGCTTGACTTGAGCTCGTATAGTACCTTAAATGAGCCAAAGCTCGGCTCGAGCTCGGCTATGTAGTGTGAAACTAATATAGAAGTCCAAAGGAGGTAAAAACTTATGAATTCA
The DNA here is from genome assembly GCF_021521415.1 of Bidens hawaiensis. Lineage (NCBI taxonomy): Eukaryota > Viridiplantae > Streptophyta > Magnoliopsida > Asterales > Asteraceae > Bidens > Bidens hawaiensis. The sequence goes on along the minus strand of NW_027492943.1, from coordinate 364,559 downwards.
CAAGGCTCTTGCTCGGGCTCGATACCTAAATAAGCTTTATTTAAGGCTCGGGCTCGGCTCGGCTCGTTTCGAGCTTTCTATTGATATGAGCTCAAGTAACTCGTGTGCAACTCGGCTCGTTTGCACCCCTAGTGACCGGATTATTTATTCTCGGGTATGAATGTAACTATCCTAGTGCAGCTGAACTGCTTAAGCATATGAGCGAGTAAACTGATACTTTTGCACACATTTGTTTCATGTTTCGTCTCGGATCTTCTCATTCTCAAGAGAATAGTTAAATACATAACATTTATTAGACTTGATTCGCAGCCGAAGATCAATTCAGCCAGTGGGTTCATGAAGCCAGAAGCCTTCAAGCCCAAACTATTCTCCTTCCATTCCCTAAATGGCCTCTCATATACTACACTATAGTCACACTTCTAATTTTAGACTTGAAGGATCACTTAAATCCGGAAGTAGATTGAGATTTAAACAACTCAATGAACAAACAACCTATTAATTTCCTCTAATCAACATGCAATGATTCCTGGCTACGCAGTACACACGTCTTATGGTTACAACACTATACTCACCCCAGCCGGTAAAAGATGGTTAGATCAATCACTCTTTTTTTTTGTCAAGACTTTCGCACCATCTAAAACATATAAGAAAGCGATAAGGAGAAGAGCCTAGTGACTCGAAACATGAATCGTCGCTTGACACCAAAGCGACCATCCTGCAACACCTCACAGTCTCCTTATTCAACAACTTGCCTCGACTGCATTCAGTCGGGAACATATATGTAATTTAAACAAAAAAACCCAAATCTGTAATTAACTAACATTTATTCCACACCATTGCACATTGCCAACAGAACCAAACATTAACAGTTAAAAAACAACACAGGTTTTAATTTTTAAACAGCAACAACATATACACGTCCAAGATACAAACTCGAAACCTACTTTACTTCCAATCAAGCATATCCAACAACCAGAGTACTTCCTCCTCAGAATTCGCAGCATCACGGAAATCCATTTCTATCCCAAACACATCAATGTCACCGTCATCACCATCCTCAATAAACAACAAAGCAATCCAAGCACGAATCCCCGACACAAACGGGTAAGCAGGTGAGATCACAAGATAATCATATGCTAGTGCCCGACACGATGACCGCTCAATATAGTCAAATGTCGCGTCATGAATTACAGACGCAACTTTATTAGTATCTTTTCGTGACACAAGCACAGAAACACTAACCGATTGTGAATAAGGAACCGAAAACTGCGGTTTCACAGGCAGTGTTAGTTTGTACTCTGGACCCTCTAAATAATACTTCATAACCGGACTGATCCCAGGTGGCGGGGTCCAGTTGCCCTTCTGGAGGGCGGGCCCCGGGACAACTTGTGAGAAAAGTAAATTCCCGTCTGCCCAGAAGTCGATGTAGAACTCGAGGTCTTGTAAGGAGATTCTTGGAGGAAGGAGGGTTCGGTTGTTTTCACGTTTGTAAAACGTTTTGAATAGTTTGTGATAAGTTATTGGTGGCGGTGAGTTTTTGCATGTTGATGGCCATTTTTTGGCACATACATATTTCCAAAGGTAATCATCTTGAGCTATGTTTTGCCATTGTTTACATACTGCCATACACGCAGCTAAATCAGTGCCTTCAAGTAACGGGAAAACCGCCTTTAGTATCTCATCAGATGCCATGTTAGCGGAGTTTGTGAAAAATCATGAACTCGATTGTTCTTCCTGCAATTATATATACACTTCATGAAAAAAAATGTGCAGAGAGACAATACTGTGTGACATTTTAGAAGCTAAAACTTATATTTAACTGTAGCTGAAAGTTATGACTTATATCAGTAATAATTAACTAGCTACTAAGCAAACATGAACCATACCCGGATGACAATCAACTTTCATAACAAAGAAAGGCTCACAACATTAAAAAGAAATAAAAACTGAAGAGAATAGAAAGTCAATAAGAGCATAAATTAAAAAAATAGGTGAAATGATTTGAGTACAATAATTGAATTAACAAACATCTGGAATCAATGGTGCAAATTTTAATGATTAAAATCGACAAGACAACCTAACTTATTGATGAGTATATATAATTCACAAAATTTGATGAATTGAAGGATACTAAAATTAGAGGAACAGTTATAAGATTACAATCAGCATCGAATTGGGTAGCATATTATTACCGGAGTATATTGGGATCGTAGACAGAAAACCCTAGAATGGCAATTAATCAGAAAAATGGAATAACTATTTTGATACAATAAAAAAAGAAACCTGAAAGAAAGGTACTAGTTATTTATTATTAGATCAATTTCAATTTCATGAGAAGCGATGGAACCTTAGACGAAGAAGATGACGACGACACACCAGACGGAGGAGAGTTGATGGTGAAAACGCCTAAAACTTTAATAATAATAATAATAATAATAATAATAATAATAATAATTTTTCCATAAATAATTATGCAGCCGACGCAAAGCGGCCCGTTCTGTTTTATTATTATTATTATTATTATTATTATTATTATTATTATTATTATATTTGTACATAACTTGGTTAATATCAGTCATTACTAATTAATGTTCTTTGTCACAATTTTTTTTCCCAACGCAAAATACATACGTGTATGCTTCTTGGGGTGCGCAACAAATCGAAAAAACTAATTCGAAACTATAAAACTGAAAATTCAAACCGAAAAACCGAACCGAAACAAAAACCAACGGTTTCATTTTATGTTTTCATAAAAACCGCACTAACGGTTCGGTTTTGGTTTTAAATGTAATAAAAACCGAAAAACCGAACCGAATTCCTAAACTTTTGATTTTTAGATTTTATATTAAGTAAATTATAAGAATTTAATAAATATTTAACTCCAATATTTTTTATCAATTGTATAATAGTCTATTATTTTACAATTAACAAAATTATTTATACCTAAATTCATTATTTTTTGCCAATTTTTTTACAGCCCAAAATTTTCAAGCTCAAATGAAAAAAACCAAAAAAACCGAAACCAAAACAAAAACCGAACGGTTTCAAAAACTCCAAAAACCGAAGTTTTGATTTTCGGTTTGCTTTTAGCCAAAAACCACACCACACACATCCTAATGCTTTTGTTTGTTTGTGTGTTACGTGTGTGTATGATGTGGAGTATATATAAAGACGGGGAGAGGGAGGAGACTTCTGACTCAATAATTCAACTTTTACACAATACGTCACGAAAAGATCTCTCCGTGGGGCATAGGGTACGCGTTGACAATTGATTTGCTACATGCATGTTGCCGTATACCCTATCAGCCACAGATAGATCTATCAGCACCTATGTGTGGATAGTATGGTCAACGACAAACAAATTATATGTTAGATTGTACCCGATACGTCATAGATAGGACTATTTGTGGCGTACTAGGCGGTGCTTGGGTGTCCCTGACACTAAAGTAAAATGGTTGCTATTATTATAGGTGCAAAGTTAATTACTAATTTGTATGTTTTCGGTCTTTACGATCTAACTGATAATATAGAAAAGTATCGATGGCAATGGGGCCATGATAATAGCGACATGTTTACAACTAGCTCATGCATACCGCTTTCCACCTGAAGAGATTCACCTCTAGAGGTAACCAATTATTCCAATCCATAACCAAACTTGTTTAGGTGGATTTGAAGCACTACGTAAAATATCGACATCGGATACACTACTTAAAAGAGGAGTACCGGAAGCACTCAACGTATTGTTAAACGTGTCCAACACCAAATCAGATTGATGGCTCCTAATATCTCGGAGAATATTTAATATAATAATTAGTTTATTATTATAAGATAAGTTAGTCTTATTTTATTTAATCATATTTGTTTTGGATTCAAATTATGCATTTGAGTTAGTATAGGATTAGGAACCATGGGTTTATATATACCATTGGTTCAATGTGTTAGTTAATTATTAAGTTTTTCTCGTTAGTTGTTTTCTTAATAAAAGAGTCGATCGTGTGTTAATCAAATCTCGTGTTCGTGTTCTTGATTCACCCACTAAAAGTTTAACACGTATGTCCATTATGTGAAGATGCTCTTGAATTGGTGGAGCACCTACTGATTTCATGTTATGTTGCCTCGGTTATCTGGCAATTTATAAGTAATTGATGTGGAATTGCCCAAATTTTCGTTTTCGAGGTGAAAGATCTCATGAAAGAACATCTTAATATGAGGACCCAAGACGGGAAGAAGAAGGTAGTCCAATCATTTATTCTCACGACATGTTGGTGTTTGTGGAAGACAAGAAATCATACCTTATTTAACAATACAAGAGCATCAATCGATAGATTAGAAAAAGACATAAAACACGATGGGAGGAATGGTGTAATTTTCGCTTTTAATTTAATCTTATAAATAGGTGGGCGAAGTGATGTGATTGTTGTATTGGTGTTTCTATGTTTTTTGAGGCTAGTTACTTGCTAGTGTCGTCGTGTTTTAATATAATCCGGCCATTCACAAAAAAGTTATTTATATGGATCAGTTAAATACACATAAATAACAAATTAACTTATTTCTATCTAACAACATTTCTTTGCAATTTATGGATTATAGAGCCCATTGCACACTGCTACCTTATAGCCAAACTAGAGTGATCATTCAATAAATTATTTAATACATTGAGCTTATAATATATACAAAACAGTCTTTGAAGTCCTCCAATTATTATTAGAATGATACTCAAAACAATGCATCTCATTCCTGTATCCAGTCAATGAAACTATTGAGATTTATATCAGAGTTAATAGCCATTTTCGTCCCTGTGATTTGCTACTTTCGCCACTTCAGTCCAAAGTTTGAAATTTTGTCAATTTAGTCCTTATAGTTTTAAACATTAGCCAATTACGTCCCCACGTCTAACGGCATCCAACTATGCCGTTAGATTTAGGGGTATTATTGTCTTTCTCCTATTTATATTTAGTTAATGGTCAGTTTCGTCCATGTAGTTTGATACTTTTGCTACTTCAGTCTAAAGTTTGAAATTTGTCAATTTTATGTTTAATTTATTCAGTTTTTTTTGTTTTTTTTTTGTTTTTGCTACTTCAGTCCATGATGGAATTCATTGGTAATTTGGTAAAGTGGTCAAGGTAATTCCCTAAAACCAAACTATATCGAAAAAACCAAAATCGTTTCTCTGATTAATGCATAATAGTTAGGGTTTAGAGATTAACATATCGTAGCAAACATTTGGGTCGAAATCAACATCAGGAGGTCGAATATCCTGTATTTCCATGTTTGCTCAAGAAATTAATGCACTAAATCGCACGTGTGTTCTTCAAATCGTGTATTGTTCTTGAATTCGTCGGATTCAACCCTAGAATTGTAGTCGATATGAAGAATTCAAGAACAACACCACGATTTGAAGAACACACATGCGATCTAGTGTATCGATTTCTTGAGCAAACATGGAAATGCGGGATATTTAACCTCCTGATGTGATTTCGACCAAGATGTTTGCTACAATATGTTAATCTCTAAACCGTAACTATTATGCATTAACCAAAGAAACGATTTTAGTTTTATCGGTATAGTACGGTTTTAGGGAATTACCTTGACCACTTTACCAATGAATTCCACAATGAGGGAGAGTTTAGAAAATGTCTAGAAACTAAATACGAGGGGGGTATGATTATTGTTATCGACAGAGTAAACGTAAACCTGTTTTGGTCGATGCTTGATGGTTTTGGGCTTGGCTTATGCTCTTAAAGGCTATAGACAAAAAAAAAAGAAAAAAAAGCTGAATAAATTAAACATAAAATTGAAAAATTTTCAAATTTTGGACTGAAGTAGCAAAAGTATCAAACCACAGGGACGAAACTGGCCATTAACTAAACATAAATAGAAGAAAGACAAAAATACCCCTTAAACTAACGGCATAGTTGGATGCCGTTAGACTAGAGGACGTAATTGGCTAATGTTTAAAACTATAAGGACTAAATTGACAAAATTTCAAACTTTGGACTGAAGTGGCGAAAGTAGCAAACTTTGGACTGAAGTGACTCTTTATATCAGAATGACCACCTTTGCTAACAGCAACTTTAACCTTTTCTCTAAGATCAGTAGCTCTAAATTCACATTCCTTGTTTCCCAAGAGCCGCTCGATTTTATTCCTGATTTCTTCTCTTGAAACAATACCACTTTCATCTTTTTGTAACTCAAATCCAGTATTCCAAACTCCACAAATGTATCTCTCGTTAATAAACTGATCAGCAAAGTAAGGCCAGCACATAAATGGTATGCCACTACTGACACCTTCCAAAACCGAGTTCCAACCACAATGGCTCACAAAACAAGCCACAGAAGGATGGTTCAAAACCTGTTGTTGAGGCGCCCAACTAACTATCCGCCCACGATCATGCTTTCGGCTCATATATTCTGTTAGGTAGCTATTATTCATCTCTCCAACCATGCCATCGCGTACAACCCACAGAAACGATCTGTTGGTCAGTTCAAGTCCTAGTGCTAGTTCATGAAACTGGTTACGGTCCATAAGTGTGAAGCTGCCAAATGCAACATAGATGACTGAGCGGGCTGGTTGTCGGTCGAGCCATGTGAGGCATGTCGAGTCCTCTTTCCAGAAGTAGCCGGTTTGTTTGGCTAGTCTGTTGGTTGCTAATAAGGGGCCTATTGGTGTGATCTTGGGAAATGTGGTTAATGTTGCAGGCTCTAGCTCGTAAGCTGAATTGCAAATAATGCAATCTACGAGTTTTATAAACTCATTTGCTTTTACCATCAAATTGAAAAGATCATTTTGTGTCTTCAGGTCACCAATGCAGACCCATGAGAAGTGTGCAGGGTTTATCGCGGGCATGGTTGGTGCTAGATGAACCATCTCTTTTTTAACGGGAGTACCTGCAATCGACAGGGGTGTCAATGGTTGACCATCTTTTTATAAATAGGTTGGGTCGATTTGGGTCAACTAAAATTATACAAAGGGTCAATTTGGACTACTCAAATTTAAGGCTCGTTTGTAAACAAGCCGACCCAAGTTGGATCGGCTTGTAAACAAACCAAGCACGACTGCACGTGCCCACCCTGGTTTGAGCATCGTCTTCTCTCGACTCGTTTACAGCCCTACTCAAATTATACAATGGATCAAAACGCGTCAACCTTATAAAACTTGCTAACTTAAAATGCCCCCCAATGAGTCAAAACCACCCACGGAAACTGCTTTGTCGTCACCGTCACCAACATATTGATACTTTTTGAAAAGACTTTTTTTGACCCATTACCCAATCCAACCCTCCCCACCCGTTTTTCCAGGCTTAGTGATCACTTCAGATCATCATTTACTTTCTTGAATTAATTTTCTTTCAAATGAAGCTCACCCTTGCTGTTAATGATTCCATCTTCTAGTAACTTGGGGATGCTAAACAATGTTGCCATGATTGCAGCGGCTGCGGGCCAGAAGGCTGCTCTTCTTATATTCATTTTGTCGGCGACTCCAAAAGCCCAGCCCATACAGTGGTCAGCAACAATGCACGTAACATTATTACTATTACTTCCATTAATCTTTTCAATTAGCTCTTCAAGCTTCGCAGGCATGACTTGGAATATTGTATCCGTTAGCTTACCAAAATCGTTCCTATCTTCTGCAGCTTCCACGCCATCCGGAAGTGAAACAAGACTTACTAAATCATTAACACGCTCATCATTGGACGCTGCATTAGTGACTAGGTTGTGAGCGAAATCTGTGTTAACAAAAGTCACTTTGACTCCATGCTCGACCAACCGGTGCATAAGCTCCATCATTGGGATGACATGGCCTTGGGCTGGATAAGGTACAAGTACAACATGTGGTTTCCCCATCTCTATATTTATTATATGTTGTATGTATTCATTCATATCTACTGCCATTTTTATAACTAAGCTCAAGTTTGTCCTGCCTAACGCCTTTTAGATTCTTGTAGCAGGCTTACTCAGTTTGTATCATTTTCTTTGTTTTATCTGTTTGTGTTTATACTTTTTTATTCATCTTGTTCTTGTCACATTGTCTTGTTGTATTTGCCACATTGGGTTGTTTTATAAGACTAATTCTAAAACATAGATTTCGAAGAAGTGATTTATGCCTGCAAGTACAAACAATGCCACAATACTATATTGTATATGTTGACGTTATAACCTTAATGACTGACATTACTCGCATTACCTGCTGGTAGTTTACTACTGTCATTATTATTAATACTTTTATATGGTTATCGCTTTGATCCTCTTACCTACATTCATTTTATGCTATCTTAAATACTATATTGTACACATTACAATAAAAAAAGGTTTTTAGAGTCAGGGTCTCAGAGAGAATAGCCTCTCTATCCCTTGGTATATAGGAAAGGTTTTCCCTTATCCCACCCTCCCTGACCCTACCATTAGCTCTACTATTTGTGAGATTTTACGGGATACGTTTCTTTGTTTGTTATAACCAATAATCCATATTCTCTCCCCTTAATGTTAATTTTGACCCATTGTATATGTACTTTTGAGTGACTCATTTCGTCCCGTTCTAAGTTACCTAGTTTTATAGGAGTGGCCCATTGTATAATTCGAGTGAATCAAATTAATCCATTTAACCAATAAACATTTATCCAAATCAACCTATTTTTATAAGAATGAATAATTTCAATAGTTTTATAGGAGTGGACTGATTGACAACATCTTTGGAAATAGAGTAAACGCCCCGGACTCCAGCTCCATATTTGAGTTGCAAATTGTGTGTGTGGTCTGATGCTTCTGCAGTTCTGCTGCTTCCTTACCATCATGAATCATGATATCAAAGATAATTTGGGGTCGCCTACACACGCCCATGCAAAGTTTGCAGGGTTCATGGATGGCATGGTTGTTGACAGTTGAACCATTTGATCCTTCAAAGGTAGTACTCCTGAATGAATAATATTTATAGTGTATTGCATATCTGAAAACCAGATCTTTCTATATACAGAGATAACCAATTTACGATGAAGAGGATGATAATGATAAAACTTATTCATGTAAACAAATCAAAGGTTTAGTTAACCATCTGGCGCGAAGTGCGTGTAGGTTCGTTTATTTAATAAATGAACATAAACAAATGTTTTTGTTCATATTGTTAAACAAACGAATACGAACAAACATTAATGTTAAATTAGTTAAGCGAATGAACATAAACACATGTCTCATTCGTTCACTTATGTTAAAGCTTGTTCGTTAATGTTCATTAGTTTACGTTTGTTTGAGTTCATTCCTTAACGTTCATTCATATAAGGGAAAATTACCAAAATAAACAAGTTTGAACCAAATTTTACCAAAATAGACATGTCTAATTTAGCCTAGATCTCTCTAATCATTGAGTGTTTGACCAATACACAAGTGACACGTCAGCGAATCCGGCTAAGGCGGCGAAGCTTTAGCCGCCACTTTATGGACACGAAATTTTGTGAAAAGTAAATGCGACCCATCTTTAGCCTATAAAAGTTCATCACGTGTCAAATGCGGCTAAACTTAGCCTACATCTCTGGTTATTTAGCCGGCATCTTTGACTCTTAGCCGGCTTCGGGATATGTGTCTATTCACTTAGCCGGCTCCATATATTCCTTCTTAGTCTGCTCCAACTCGGCTTGTAGGCTAAAGCTTCACTTAGCCGCCTTTTTTTTCCCCGTCTATTTTTAGCCGCCAAAATTAAATAGTTTGCCAACCTTACCAACCCTATTAAATACTTAGCCGGCTTCTATCTTTTTATCTCTTAGCCGGTGTAAATTTAGCCCCCAAAATTAAATTTTTTACCTACTCAATTAAATATTTAGCCGATTTCTATTTTTTTTCTCTTAGCCGTCAGTTTTTTTCTCCTAGCCGGTATGTTTTAGCCATCAGAACTAAATATATTTACTTACCAAATTTAATATTTCACCAACCACTCTTATAAAATTATCCACTTTATTTTATTAAACCATCTTCACCGTATCAAAGTTTTTTTACTTTCTTATCACACAAGATCCTTTTTTCCTTATTTTTTAAAAATTATGTTTGTCAACGTTATCGTTTATTTTTGGGCTTTGTTGGTCAACCTTCACTACTGGAGGAGGTCAGGATGGGAAGAAAATTTTTTTGGGTTTGATAGTTCTGACTTCTGACAAATAGTTTGATAGTTTGGGAGTATTTGCTTGTATGCTAATGAAATATTTATGTTTTGTAAAACCGCTTAGTTTTGAAGGAGATTTTAAGGAGAAAATCCTTAAATATCGGAGGTTTATGGCAGAAAAAAATTACGTTTGGCGTTGTGGGCATACCATCGGGTAGATTGTAATCGTTATTTAGTATGTTTTCTTCATATTATGTTTCTTAATTTTCATTATTAATGAGCATTCCTGTTTATTACTTTTATGTTAGTATCTACATACATAAAATAATTTTAATAAAAAAACCGACTTCATTCATTAAAGCAACTTTATTGATAACATAATTCAACTTTATTGGTTAACAACTCTTTTTTTAGATGAAAAAATAGATATGGTGTAGTAAGAAAGTAAAAACCTTTGGTAGGGTGAAGATGGTTTTATATCTTTAATAAGATAGGGTGAAAATGATTTTATAAATTTTATAAAAATGGTAAGTAAAAAAAAAATAATCCCAATAAGTACACACATATAATACAGTGACTAAAATATGTCGGATAAGAAGGAAAAGGATAGAAGCCGACTAAAAATTTAGCTGCGTAGATAAAAGTATTTAGTTTTGACTGCTAATCTACCTATACTATTAAATCAAAACATTCTTTTAAGGCATCTCCAATGGTGAGTTTTTGTTAGGTTTTTGTTTGTTTGAATCCTAGGTGGCTCCTAGGTGGAAGAGAGAGAGAGAGAGAGAGAGAGAGAGAGGAGAGAGAGTGAAAGAAGTTTGGAATTTCAATACACTTGTTAGGGTGTATGTGAGTGTGAGAGGGTGAAGGAGAGAGAATGAGAGTAGTGATTTTATGTAGTTTGTATTTCAAAGCTCTCCAAACATTGGAGCTCTTAGATGTCATTTTACTAGATTAGCCAACTAATACTATTAATATTTATAGAATTAATAACAAAGTTGCATTTTTTTAACCACCCGTGTATTAAACAGGCTATATCCCAGTAGTAAAAAAAGAATGAAAGTGAGCCAGGTGTTTTATTAGGTAAGTAAAAGTTATTTAACTTTGGCGGCTAAAACATGACAGCTAAGAGAACAAAATGTGAGCTGGCTAAATATTTAATTTGGTAGTTAAGTATTTCATATGGCGGCTAAATGAAAATGGCTAAGAAAAACAACAAAGTCGACTAATTATTTAATTGGGTTGGTAATATTTTAAATTTTGGCGGCTAAAATTAGACGGCTAAGTGAAGCTTTAGCCCACAAGACGAGTTGGAGCCGACTAAGAAGGAATATATGGAGCCACCTAAGTGAATAGACACATATCCCGAAGTCGGCTAAGAGTCAAGGATGCCTGCTAAATAACCAGATATGTAAGCTAAGTTTAGCTGCATTTGACACGTGTCGAATTTTTATAGGCTATAGATGGGTCGAATTTACTTTTCACAAAATTTCGTGTCCATAAAGTGGCGGCTAAAGCTTAGCCGGCTTCGCTGAAGTGTCACTCGTTTATTGGTCAAATACTCCATGGTTGAAAAGATGTAGGCTAAATTAGAGGTGTCTATTTTGGTAAAATTTAGGTCAAACTTGTTTATTTTGGTAAAATTTAGGTCAAACTTGCTTATTTTGGTAATTAGCCCTTTATATAAACATTAATTTTTTTAGGTTCATTCCAACTTAGTCTAGTGTTATGAAATTAAAGTATAATGTACAGTTTTATTATATTTTTAGGCCCAAAAAGTTGTTGTCTTCTCAGTTATTTTCGTTCGTCCCTTAATTATGTTCGTTCCTTCAATTACATCATATGATTAACTATTAGTGAAATAACCTAAAAGTGCACGAACAAACTCATTTTCTTAATGAACGAGTACGGACATGAAAACCTCATCGTTTTTTTTATCATTTATTCAGTTAAAGTCGTTGTTGAGACCGAACCAGACTGGTCCGACCGGGATTCGGTCTACGGACCATTCCGGTTGTAGTAGTTCGCTTGGTTATCATAGAACCGACCGGTCTGAACCAGTCCGCTCGGAAAACCGGACCGGTTGAAACGGTTTTACTATAAAAATAAATTTAAAAAAAAAATATTTTCAACTCTAACCGTTAGTCATTTTTAGGCGAAAGTTGCTCGACCGGTCGAACAGTTGAACAGATTACCCGTCTGGTTCAGTGGCGGGTATGCCTTAGGAGGAGGGGTAGCCTCCGCCACCCTCAACGTTTCGCCGATAGTGTAAAAATATAAGTTTTGGTTGGCTTTTATGTTACGTTACCCCTGAAAAAGATTAACATTACCCCTAAATATTTTAAGCCTAACCAATTTAATACATAAAAAAAAAACATACTTAAATTATAAAGCCCCAACCCAAATAATCCTTTTAATTAACCATTAAAAAAAAACCGATCTTTGACTTTCAATTTTTTGAACACAACCTAGAGGTCACAAAACACCACACCACCACTGTCCACCGGTTCACACTTCAGAACCAGTCACCACAGCTGCCGCTAGCCCGCCATGTCCACCACCAGCCATCTTTCCGGCCACTCCACCTCTGGCCTCTCCATCCTTCCGGTAAGATTTATTGTATTTAGGGTTTTAAAGTTATGTTTAAATTGGAATTAATTTGGGATTTAGGGTTTATGTTTAAATTGGAATTGATTGGGTATTTAGCTTTTAGTTTTATGTGTAAATTGGAATTGATATTAGGTTTTTGGTTCAAATTTGTTTAGGGAACTTGAAGATGAGTAAACAACCTCTTATTAGCAACATTTTTAAACGTCAAAGAAAAGAAAACGATGACATCGGTGTCGGTTCATCACCAGGTTTAGATATTCCAACTTCATGCTTTAATATGGTTGATGATTTGCAAGAAAATGAAGATATCGGTCCAAGTTCAAATATTCCTTCGGCTTCAAGTCCTTCAATACGCTCAAAAATCAATTTGGATGATCTTCCTTCGGATCCCGCTGATAGACCACCTATGGCTAGTTATCATCCCAATCAAATAAATGACATACGAAGAGCATATCTTGTTAAAAAGGCTTTTCAACCACGAGGTCATGACTTTAAATGGACAAACTATTGTAGTGGTCGGAGACGTTTTAATGCCAAATGGTATGATAAATATGATTGGTTGGAGTATGGCATTAAACAAGAAAAAGCATATTGCTTATGTTGTTACTTGTTTAATGGAAGTGTTGGTAATCAAGGTGGAAGAGGGGCTTTTGTTAGTGGAGGCTTTTGTAATTGGAGTAAACCGGGTGCCTTAAAGCAACATGTTGGGGAAGTTAATAGTGTTCATAATAATTCGGTGCAAAAATGTGGCAATCTTTTGAACCAAAAGCTATCTCATGAGGCGAATGTCAATAAGCGTAGTGATGAAGAAAAGATTTCAAGCTTTAATGTAACAATGCTTTAATTTGTGTGGTCGAAAGAGAAACATTTGATAAAGTAAATGAAGAAGATGCAATGGCTTGATTTCAAGCTTTCAAAAACCGAAGAGGAGAAATTTACAGCCCAACCTAGATCTGCCGCTATTGGTTCGTTAACCCGGTTAGTTTAGATTTATTTGTTGTCGTGTTTTTTATATTTGTTTCGTTAACATTGTATGAAATAATTGAGGGGGGGGGTTAGCGCTACCCCTATGTTTCAAGTCTAGGTCCGTCACTGGTTCGGTTCACTGTCCGATCCGGTTATGAAAACATTGGTTAAAGTTAAATGAACGCACATGGGCATGCCTTGTTCATTGTTCGGTTTGTTTGCACACCTAATAACTATCCTAATATTCAAACTAGAGATAAACTAACTACTTACAAACAAACTTGAAGATAAATAGCAAATCAAATAATAATAACTATCACAGATAATTAACTCGTTAAACAGTTTATACGCCAGTAACAAGTTATCTTACCATTACTGTCAATAACTTCATCTTCCATCAGGTTCTGAACGCTCATGGTCAAGGCGAGAACCGCAGCCGAGCTGGGACAGAAGGTTGCATGTTTAAGACACATCTTCCTTCTTAGCAACTCTTATGAGTTATGACCCATCCCATGCAATAGTCAGCTACGATGCACAAACTCTTCACATCATCCGCTTTATTAGTATCTTCTATATTAGCTTTTCCAGTTTGTCAGGACCCGCTCGGGACAATGCTTGGTCAACTTCCCAAAAATCGTTCCTGTCATCGCATGGCTCTATCCCATCTGTGATACCAACCATTTGCATTGGACCACTTTGACTGTCTCTGAGTCGAGGCACTCATAACCTGTTTGTGAATAAACTCGGTGTTCACAAACGTGACCTTGAGACCGTTGCTAGTGTGCTGCTTCCATAAGAGGATTGGCATGGATAAGGTATCACCAAAACATGTTTGTTGTTCACTTTTGTTTCTTTGTGTTTTTAGAAAGGCTGTTATGTTTTGCACTTGTAGTTGATGACTTGTTTCTCAATTATATTGACAGACTGGTCATTTATGTTAGTTAGTTCATATTAGACATAAATGATCATGTAATCGATTTGTACGATCTAGCGTTCAAATTAAATCAATATTTGATTGTATATTGTAACAACACTAATTGGCTGTTGGTTTTAAATCAATATTTTTTATTTACATAATCAAAACTTAACACCGTAGGTGTTCGGTGGAATAGAGAGGCATTGAGGTGAAATTCTTTTGAAAAATATCGATTGCGACGAGAGAGAGTATTCTGGCAGGACAAGTTTCTTGTAAGCACACAAGAACACCATCTAAAAATCTATTAACATCACCAAGAAAGTGCTTGTGAGAAGGTGGGTGGGTTACCGAACCAAAACCAATAAAATCAAAAAATTCGAACCGAAAAAACCAAACCGAAATAGAAACCGGTGGTTCGGTTTTGAACTTTAGCAAAAACCGAAATATTGGTTTTGGTTCGGTTTTGTATTTTGTTAAGAACCGAAAAAACCGAACCGAACCAAAATAACCATAACATCTTAACCATAATCTTTAAAACAAAATCTACCGATGAATATTTGTTTAATTTTAACATATTGTTAATACAAATATATTTGGTTTGCAAGTATGATTAAAAACCAATAATAGGTACTTTCGGTTTTGATTTTGAATATTAATTTCAAATATGTCTTTTATTATATTTTAATATTTTAGTCCAAATATTCAATTTTCTATTAATCATTAGTTTAAAGAAAAAATAATGGCATGCTCGATTTCAATATCTTGGGTCAAGTGTTTTTTGCCCAAAAAGTTTTGGCTCGACTAGCAAAACCGAAAAAACCGCATTCAAAACCGAACCGAACCCAAAAACCGAAAAAACCGAAACCGAATGGTTTTAAAAAATCATAAACCGAAAGTTTGGTTTTTGGTTCGGTTTTAGTCAAAAACCGCACCACGCACACCCCTAGTCGATGTGGTACACAAAACACCCTCTATTCTCTATTGTTGATGATATTATAGTGGCCTGGTGTATCTGTTGGTATTATGAATAAACATAAATATATCTTAACGATGCACTTGGTACTTTTGAAAAAAATATATAAATGAGTTACTCTTGGAGTCCTCCTCTATCTTCTTGCTTAATATCTATATGAAATTTCAATATGGAACCATGAACCCATACAATTAATTGGTACAATCCGAACGATTCCAATGTTTACCACCCTCAACTTCATTTTTCAAACCTCACATTCTCCGGAGAGGTTAAAAAGAAAGAAAAAAAAATGTAATTCTCAAAGGAACCATTCGAAAGAAATGCAATATGAACTCCTGAAGAACTCGCATTGGCTTGGGCCTGGGTAGACGTCTCAAGGAACCAAAAACCGTTAATAACTTTTCTTGTTATTACAATTTTTGTTGTTACTAAGTTTATTAACTTTTTAGGTTGAACTCAAAATTCCACAACATATATTTGCCGCGTTCTCAAGAAGTTTCATTTGGTGATGGGACGAGGAGGGCATGAAAACCTTGAGAAGATAAAATCGAAATGGAGGGATGGATTTGGGTAACGTTCAAAAGGGATTCAAAGCAAAATGAGTCATGAACAAAACTATATGTTAAAAAAATCAGTTTGGGTGTGTGTGGCAGTGGCAGCGACAGTTGTGGTAGCAAAGGCAACGGCGGGTGGAGGTGGTGGTGACGGCAACAAAAAGTAGTTAGTGGAAATAAACTATGATCATGGGTGCTAACCCATTGAAACCATTAATAAGTTTACTAGATTTATAGTTGTCCATTGTTACTAATCGACTAATTTGGGTAAACCCGAATTGACCACACTAATATGAGATGACTCAAATAAACTCATGTATAATTTATTTTTACCAATTCAGCCTATTATTTCATAATGTGTGTCATGACTCATGATTGCCACTCAAAGTCACTTGGTAGGTAGGTAGGGATGAATGATAACTTAGAGAACCCGTTTTGATCTTGCAGACTATTTATGGCGAGCTAACCATTGACAATATTGAGTTGAGGCATCCTCTGTTCAGAAATAGGTATACCTATCATTAAGTTTGCTAAAGATAAAAGGGCATGGTTTAGATGTCTTGATTAGTTTTAAATAGCTTAATGCATTGGTTTAGTCATCTCAGTTAGAGCATGTTTTGAGTTTCAAAACAGTTATTGACTTATTTGTTTTTTTCAAATGTTATTTTGAAAAGACAGGATTTGTGTCTTTTAAAAAACATGTTTTTAACTATTTTAAAAAAACTAAAATAAGAAAGAGTTTTGTGATTATCAAACATTTTTTTAGCTTATTACTTTTTGAAAAACCAATAAACCAATAAGTCGTTTTCAAACACAATAAAAAACATTCTCTTAGTTTTAAAGAGTATAAAAACAGCGTGTATGATACTAAGATGATACACATAACTTCACTACATCTTTAACTCTTTCTTATTATATCATAGCACCACATCGCCACCAACAACCTCACCGCCCACTCTCTCTTTCTCCGACAAAATCTTGTTAACCCGCTATCAGCTTCACTGCTGAAAACCCTCTCTCTTTCTCCGTTTGATTTTTGGTGCAACGGCCCACACTCTCTTTTCTCTGGCAAATTAAGGTAAATTTATTTGTAGATAAATATTGATTGATTTGAAAATGAAAATGATGAAAGTGCAGCCATTATTTTTGACAAATAGTTTCCGTATTATGGTGTTAGGTATGAAATGGACGTGACAAATAATTTTAATATTTAGTGTTAGGCGGGACCATATAATGATAAGTTGTTGATAAGTTAGGTTTTAATATTAAATTCATATGACATTCATTAGGATGTGTCAACAAAACCCAACTAGATGTAAACAATGAAACTTTTGAAGATTTTTTTTTTATCAGTCTTAAATACTCGTGTATTAACACATTTCATATTAAACTATTTTATTATATTTTAAAATTCTTTTAAACAAGAACATGCATTTCTGTAGTTTTAAATGTTAAAGCGTCATCTCACTGTCACATAAGCAGTGGACGTTACCTCACGTGTTGTTTTAACTAGGTATTATATAAAAGGAAAAGGGTGTTATTGGTTATTTGGGGGGTGATCCTCTTATCAAGCTTGTTCTCACGTTAACATCCCAACCATAACACCTAGCCCTTAACCTGTCTGCGTGATGTAGCCGGCGTTAAGGGTCAGCCATCTAAGCATAACGCCGTTTTAACAAGTTTCATAACGAGCAGCCTTATAATTCAATGGACCAAGACTTAGTTTGGACATTGAGGTGACCCTTAGTAGTGGAACAGCTTCAGTTTATGGAATGTTTATCAGTTTTAGGAGGAAATGGAATGACAAACTAACCACTACTCTTATTGAACTTGGTTTTGAATAAAGTATAAATGGTTACTCCTTGCCAAGTCTTCTGGATGATAATTTAATTACTAGAAATAGTGAACATGACAGAGACACATTAACTCTTCCTTAACTCAAAGCTTTATGATAAAAGATTTAGGAAAACTTAACAAAAAAATTTTGAGATTGAATGTTGAACTTATTTGATCAAGTGAATCAAGAAACGACACCCGATTTGCATAAGCCTTATGCAACTCTTTTTATTAATAATATACGAGAACAGAATATTAACAAAACAAATACACTATATCTTATTTATAGGTTGCATGAAGCTTAGAGAGCAAGACATGCTCGAACTAAGAAACCTAAACCACTTCTAATTCTAATTATAATAACTTAGCCACCAGTTATTCAACTTGATCCCTGAACTTTCACCACCCTTTGAGATCACCCGTACTACCGCTATATACTTTTCGTATTAATCATTCGGGTCCTCAAGTTTTACATTGAAGTTTCCACGTTAGTAAAAGACAAAAAGTGTTAGAACTCTTGTCTAACTTCGGAATTTTAAGATGTACTACAACCATTCATGTTGAACAGAATTTTGTTGTTACTGATTGGGAAACAATAGGCCTCTCATATGGAGCTCTAAAGCTTTGCTTGGATACAAAGCTTGCTAATTATACATGCATTTAAAAAAAACAAAAAAAAGGGCACACACACCTGATTGGCAGTATCGATCGCTATGTGCTAAAGACGACATATGACCAATGACCAGTTGACATACATTCAAAACACATAGCAAATTTACTAATTTGACCTCTATTAAGGTCCACTGTCACTGTCAGAAACCTAGTACCATAACTTTATTACTAAGTTAAATGAAATGCATACCTGTCTTGAGCCTTCAACGCAGCCTTCAAACGCTCATGTGCACAAAAGAACGTTATATACTATGTTGTCAAAATTAGCTAAAGATGGGCCAAGAGTGCAGTTAGACAAGCAAAGATAAGGCAAAAACAAGACTTGTAAAACTAACTGTCAGAGGGGAAGACAATTATGCCCTTGGGGTACTATTTTGGGCATTGGGCTAGCTGTGACGTATCTTTGAGGATGTAACTTAGGGGCACCAGAAGATGACGGGTCGGGTGCAACCATTTGAGGCCGGGTATGGAACTTTGCAAATCGGTTGATCACTGAAAATCTCTCAAGATCTTGTGACTCCATTCTTATTTCCACTACCGATCCTCCATTCTCCACCCTTCACCAATTTCATGTAAAAGAAAATTACAAGCATGCCCTTCACAACAGCATGATTAACAATATCCCATATTCTATACATTAAATCTATGTAAACTAGTATCAATTTTCTGATTCTTTTTTTGTGTTTAAGTGAGAGTAGCCTTTCTATCTCCTTGGAAAGAGGATAAGTCAAGCTCGAGCCAACTCGTTGCTCATCGAGCTGGCTCGCTAACTTTTTTATTTTAAGAAATAATTCCACATGTTGATATACAAAAGACCAAAAAAAAGTAACCTTCTAACATGCACATAATATAAAATTTATAAATTAGAGAATTCATAACATTATATATATTATTTTGTTTTTCTTTTTTACAAAGATTAAGGCAGATTCAAATACTATATGTATTATGTTTGTTTTTTTTATCAATATTTTATTTAATTCTATTATTGTTATTAAATGTATTAAAATATCGAGTAAATTTAAAACGAGCCATCGAGCTAGTTATCGAGCGAGCCAACACAGGCTTGGCTTGTTTATAAACAAGCTATTTTCAAGCGAGCCATGAGCTTTTTTAACAACATTATTTGTTTGTTAAGTATTTCAAGAATGATGATTGTGTTTATACCTTAAAAGCTCATCTTCCAGCTTTTTGGCTCGGTCAATGAAGTTTTCAACAATTTTGGAGAGATTTTGGTCACCACTGCCCTTGGATATTTTGCCCTTCTCTGACAACCTGGGCCGCAAAGTTGAAAAAAGAATCTAATTAAAACAATTGATGGTGCTAAAGTTTGCAACTTTATTGTATTTCTAACAAATGAAAGAAGGAAAATGAACTTTGATGTGTAATTCTTACGAGTCAGATGTATCAGAAGGCGCGTGAGAATGGTTTGCCAAGCTACAGGCATCACCAAGTGCTAATCTGGCAGCAAAATATGATATGGTATTGTAGCATGTATAAGCATCATCTGAAAGAATTGCTACTGGTGCGGGTCGAAACAACACTTGCATAAGCTGAGTTGTTAATATTATTCTTTTCTTTGAATGGAACTTCCAAGATGAGTCACCTAGTGATTCAGCTTCTTCTTTCAACTGTTATAACACAAGTAGTAACAATTTAGAACAAGTGTCAAAAGTCTTCTAGATGAGTCAATTTTTCATAATGCTAAAAATCACACCTTTTCAGGTACTCGTTTGGCAGCCTGTGCCCATTCTAGTTCAGCAATGCTACATAAGAAATTTGTCACAATTAGGTCATAATCAAGATGCCACATGTGCAACACATATACAAAATTTAGTAATAGACATGTGGGCCCACCTTGTATTGTGAGGCCTTGAAGAACCTTTTGTGGCTTCTTTGTGCCACGGCAGAAGCTCGTACGTAGGAAATTTACGTTTCTTTGATTGAGAAAGAAGCAAATCTTGATTAACAGCAAGTGAGCTGGTTCCAGTTACTGGCCAAACACTCCCATATTGACTTGTGCTGGTTAGATTCATTTGCATAAATGAACTGTTTCTATGCAGTTGAGAACCGTCTTGAAGAAGAGGGTGAGATGCGTGTTTTCCTAGTTGACTTTCTCTAGATGATGACCCAAGCATGGTTTTATAGTTTTCATATACTGAACTAAGCTGTGACATGGATTTTAGTAGAGGAGCTTTAATGCCCGAATCAACTTTTTCATTCTTCATTGCACGTCCTGAAAATGATTCCTCCTCAAAACGGATTTTACCTTCTTGTCCTTTTGTGTAATCAAAACCTTGAGAATTCAACACATGTCCACTAGCAACTTCTAATAACTCATTGCCTCCTTTAGCACACATCTGGTTGTCTGACTCCTTTAGAGCTTCAGAAGCAGTTTCTATCCTGCTATTTGCCACGTCAGACGTTGAAGGGGACCCACTTGGAGCTTTTTGCAATCCCATACCAGAAAGATTCTGCTGTGAAGGTATATCCACCCATGTGTTTGACTGCCTTGTTGAATTAGCTTCAAATACTGATGATGTTTGACCATCTTCGCCCTTTAATGGAAAAATAAGAACGAAACATTAAGTGTTATACATAATAATAATAATAATAATAATAATAATAATAATAATAATAATGTTTCAAAGTGTTATATACCGCTTGTTGGGAGAACTGAGATAAGTCAAAGTAATTCATAGGGGGCCTTTGACTTGGTGGGCCCAACCTCAATCCAGAGTATTGAGGAGTAGAAGAATTGCTGGAAGGAGTAAATGCATCTGTAGTTTCAGTTTTAGGCGTCTCGTTTATTGGAGGCGAGCCTGTGTATGCTGACTGTGTACCATGCTTATACTCTTTGAATTTATTCACCTTGTGAAGAAGCTCAAGCATGTGGCGACTATCATGATAAACCAAAACATATTATTTGAAAAGTAGTTTAGATAATTGACAAAAGGGTGAATAATACACACCTAGTCTGAGAATTTAAATCAGCTGATCTATCCACATTCGCAGACATACTATTAAAAGTTGTCACATCTGATGCAGATTGTCTCTGATTGTCAGGCAAGAAACCCTATAAAAAGATAACAGAAAAACAATTTATTAAGTTTTTTGGCATTGTAATGTAAGTTATACTATACACATATCAAATGTTGCTTATTTACCTTTTCAAACTCTCCACTCAATCCTTGATGCATTTGTAAAGGTCTTGAACTTAAAGACGGTGTGTTTTGAAAAATGTTATTCTGCCATAAAGATGGATTTTTTCCATTTTCGATTAAATTAGATGGCTGATTATTATTATCATTTGATAGTTCTGGATTCTGAAAACTCAAACCGCTCCATTCTTCTTGCACACCTGTATCAGTACTCGAGGTTTCTTCAAGCGCAGACTGCATAAGTGCACTCCAACTGCCACTTTGAACCGAAGGAAAACTTTGCGTATTATCATTATCCTCAAACATACTCCCAAAACCTCCCACATTGTCATCATCTGTAAACAAAAATTTCTGTTCCAATGGATCCAAACTAGAAAACTCCTGAGATTGGTTGATAATGTCTTGTTCTTGATCAATTCCTGTTTGATACGAAGCATTAAACTGATCATTCACCTGTTCGCCAGTGGGTTCACGATTTGGCCCTTGAAAATTAGAAAACCGGTTAGAACTAAGTCCATCAACTGGCTGAGATGGAAGACTCATTGACTGCAGGATTTGACTTTGAGCCTGTGAATAAGGTGATCCGTTTTGAAACCCGTGTACCAAGTTTGTATTACCAAACATAAACATTTGGGATGGATCACGAACCGGTGTTCCATTAATTAAAGGTGCGTACTGAGCCCCGGAAGCTTGCTTATTTTGTAACAAAGATTGTTGATTTAAAACATTTTGTTGTCTCGAGTCATTTAACTCTTGAAGTTTCTTTTTCCGCTGGAGTTCTTCTAGCTGCTTAAACATAATTTGCCGCTGCAACATTTGAATTTTAATATAACGCAGACTGGTGTCTATTAAACGCTGCTTGTAATGAATAATCAAACCCTTCCTAAACTATCTTATGACAGAAGTTAATGTTTATGTCGCGGGTCGTGTATACATCTTGGATCAAGAACTTGTGGATATAACTTCTGCAAAGAAAAGCAAGCATGATGACTGGTATAATGAGAAGTACGAATAATAAAAGTGAAATCCAGCCACATTAATGAAACAAAATTTAAGCTTAATGATGCTAGTAGAAACCATCATTGTAAGCTAAAGAAAGAGCAATAATTACTAAAGCACATACTAAAAATCATAAGAATTTTTAAGCTTACACAGAAAGGAAAACCTCTACTCATAATCAAAAGATTCAAAGCAAAACAAAACAAGAAACCCCCAACTGCATTCAGACATACTACACCCGATCAGAATCGACCTTTTTGACCATGGTAGCTTGCTTCTTACTTGCAAAATCATAAAAAAGAAGCACCACATCATGATTAAATAGCCACTTTTGGACAAAAAAGTCCAAAGTACCATAACATCCTTTGCATTTACATTTTCACACTTAAGTCAAAACACTTTGGTTCTAATTTCTCACAAACAATATGTCACAAAGCATAAACACTCAATTTCATTCACTGTTTACTTCAGTTGATATTCAAACAGGTAACAACAATAAGCACAAATTCATTTTACAAAACCCTAATTTCAACAAAACTCTATGCAACTATACACAGCCACAAATACACATTACAAACAAACTCCACAACCTAAATCACCACCATAAATCAAAAAACAGGTGAATTTAGACCTCAAACCCTAACATGACACCTACCTCCAAAATCCACCAATAATGCAAAAGCAATAATTACCAATTCCACTAATCAAAACCTAAATTGACGTCACGGCATAAAGCAGATCAAAAATCAGCTCCATTAGAGGCGAATTTGAAGCTAAAACTAAATCTAAGGGTTTCAAAACAGTGATGCAATTGAAAGCTAAAGACACAATTACTTACTTGTAGTTTATGAAGATCACAGAGAAGAAGCAGGAGTAGTAGTAGTAGTTGAGTCCACCTTCTTCCTTACACTCTCTATTATATATATGGATAGATACATATTATATATGTATGTATACATGTATAGCTTTCATAACTTTTTTCTTTCTAACTACAACACTCTTTCTCTCACTAAAACCGATGAGCGAGAAAGATGGACTCTTTTCATCTCACATATTATTATATTTTTATTTCTTTAGGTTCGGTCACGAGGCTGAGGTTTGGAGTTGGAGATGTGTCGGTGTGGTTGCGGCTCAGTTGTGTGCAGGTGTTTGTGGAATGTGATTCGTTGGTTTGTATGAATAGATGGATCGGACGGTGATGGGTGGTTGTAGCTGTGGACGTGAGCCGTAGGGGATTGGGTCTTGAATGAAGACAAGTAGAACTAGTGTGGGATGGATGAACGCAAGCTATTGTGCGCGTGGGGTAGTGGGAGGAATCTTTTTCCTTTTTTCTAAGCCTCTTTTATGAAAATTTTACATAATAATTAATTTATTTATAAATTATCTTTACCGCTGCTTTAAAGATTTATATTTAATAGAGGTTAGTGTTTATATACCTTTTTAACGCCTCCGTTGTATGGGACATGATAAATTAGTCGTTGCTCAATGGTAGAGCACTCATTTTACAAGTGAGAGGTAGGAGGTTCAAATTTCACTATCATCAATTTATATGAGAGATATGAGGGATGACCCTGGCTTGCCAAGGTTCGAATCCTGATCTCACCCTGTTTTATCGGCTCCTCGCTGTCGTGCCATTTGGCGGGCGTGGGGGTCGGGTTTTATCCGGTGAATCCCTCAATAGGTGGACCGCTGGGGGCTCCGTTCGTCCAGACTAGTGGCCGGCTCGGGCTACCTTTAGCCAATGGAAGTCGCGTACGAAGTATCCGGCGTTACTTAGTTGGTCGTTCAAAAAAAAAGAATGGGACATGGGTCACACTTACAGTGTGCTCCAGAGTTAAGTTATGGAAAGAAAGGAAAGTGGAAGGAATCATGATGAAAAAGGGTGTTCCTGAGTATTATATGGGAAAGAAATGAATGGAAAGGAAAAGAAACAAAGTGTTATTTGTTTTCTCTCCAAATTGGGCGGAATCAGAGGAAAAGAAAAAAGAAAGGATTTTGATTACAATATTACCCTCAACAAGTCTGCTCTTCTCTAATCCTCTTCTTCCCATAACAACTTACGAATCAAACCCCAATCCTCTTCCATTAACTGTTACCCTAGCTTCACATTCGATTTGTTTCTACATCCAGTTGAGCATTATTTTGAATCTGATTTACCAAACGATGATGACTTCATTTATGGATATGAAGAGTTAGGGATTTGGGCTCATATAGGGTGAAGAAGAAGATGGATAAACACAAGTTGAAGAATCTCAGAAGCGTCTGCTGAGTTGTTTTTGATATCAGCCTGGTGAGATTAATTGATTTCTTATGGAATCTGACGAAAATTTTTAGTTTTATTTACGTAACTTTTGTGTTCATTGCTCGAATTGAATGGTTCATATAGTTATTTGATAATAGATATCAAGTTATCAATTAATTGGCCTCCCATCCATTGGTATCTGGAACCCTATCATTGTGAGTTAAAAATATTGAACTGTTTTTGTTTTTGGAGTTTTTAAAAATATTTTGATAAAATTGAAGTATTATCTTCTCTTGATGATCCTTTCCTTTCCATTTAAATGGGGAACACGACGTAGTATTACTTGTTTTCCTTTCCTTTCTTTTTCCTTTCCTATATTTACTCTCTTTAAATGAAACTCGGGAAGAGAGTGTTAAAATGATCATACACAAAATGAAATAATGATTATTGTGAATCTTAAGAATATTGCACAAGAATATTGCACGACGCTAATAAAAAGTAATTCCAAGATGAGTTGTATCAGTATTGTTTAGATATTTTTAGAACAATGTGATGTGTACATGTGAAATGAGACAATTAAGGTAAGTTGGAACATGTTGTGGATGATATCATTAGCATAGGATGTCGCTTAAAATAACATGTTGCAACATTTGTAAAGCGTGATCCGCTTGTTGAATGTTTGTCATTCCATGTTATAGTCGTATTGCATAAAGGGTAATGTACTAACTCGTCAGGTATTATGGTCATGTGTCTACAGGTGAAAGTGTTGCCATCCATAGTGCACATGTGCATGATTTCGGTGGTAGGACAAATGGCAGGTGAATGAAGAATCCAATACATGATGAAATCGGTGAACATCGCTCATACGCGGAACAGTTGACTAAGGCTCACCCTTGTAGATCACTAGATTTCAAGGACAATGCAATGTGCTTGTAAAGATGTGTTCGTGATAGGGAATTAAGTATTGTTTTGGTTAGAATTCAAAAGTCAAAACTATTATCAGCTAACTGTTAGAAATTCACCCACCTTTAGTTAATTTGTAATCATTTGCTATTATCAGTCTTTCTTTGTTCATGTTTTATGATTAAGTTAATTAGCGACATTTCAAAAATTATTTTAAGTGTTCCAAGTAGTTTATCATTTAAAGTGTTAACCTTTTATGAGGTACTAAATACCGTATAGTTGCTGAATGATAAAACTTACGTGTGTATGTAGGCGCGCACCGATGTCTGTGTGTTCGCATTAAATGATATAAATAAAAAGCACACCTACATCAACACAAAGAAATCAAATATTGAAGAAAATAAATGTAGGATTTCTCATGGGAGGACGGTTGATACTTGGATTTATACCCAAAATTTTTTTAAAGATCAACAAATTCATTCCAAGACTCTAGCAAGAAGCTAGAAAAGTTTACAGAGAAACAACATGCTGGAAACAAACCAGCACCCACACCAAATATAAATTACCAAAAGACATTGTACCATTAAAAACTAAAACAACACCATTTATCTCACGTAAGATTGTTTCGCCTACTTTTATTCTTCACCCACAAAAAACACATTACTTTTATTTCTTCCACAAGTCCGGCTAGGTCGATCCGCCCCCACTATGAACCAATAAATTGAAATGTTAAGTTTAATTTAAAAGTCAACTTATGATATTCAATATACATTCAAATTAAGATTAAACTATGAGGTGTCATTTGTTTTGCTGAATTTCATAGATTTGGAGCATTTTCTATTGATAATCATGTTTGGTTGACGCTTTTTAAAATCAGAATTGAAATGTTTTTCTATAAATTCTTTCATTCCATGAAAGTTACTTTCCTTCCATTTGATGATGAAAAGTTGATTTTTCCTTTATAATTCACTTGCACAAGTTATCTACTCGTATTGGTTTGTAGTGTTTGGTGTGTAATGGGTTATTACTGTAAGTGCGTTGCTGCATGTGCACATAGTTTGTTGGATGTTGTTTTTAGTGGAGTGTGTGTATGTGTGTGGTGGTGGTGGGGGTGGTGGTTTGGGGGGTACTAAAATATTAACGTATGCATATATACTGTATATATATCATGTTTTGTGAATTATTTATTAACAGTGGCCTTTTTTATTTCGGTTGGAGTAGAAGATATAAATAACTTTTCATAATCATTCTACGACATCTGAAACAAATGTTTTTCAAAATCAAATTGGAAAATGTATGATAATATTTATTGGTTTTGTGAAATAGTTAACCTAAAATTGTTTAATTCAACTGATTCTTATTTGTAAAAGATTTCGTTACTCCACATATTTTACAGTTTTACCCTAAATGGCCAGGTGCAAAATTTAGTCAAGTAAGTTGACTCGTTAGGCGCTGCTAAATGAAAGTTTGACTTTCAGAAAGTCCAACAATTACAATATCTAAATGACTTGAAATGAAATTTACCAGCAAGGCAACAATACACAAATTTTCTATAATACGTCTGACGTGAAACTAAATCTGTTTATAGCATAATTTCCATTGTATGTAGTTTCACTTTTGGAGTATTCCCAAAGTACCCTTCTCACAAATCTAGCTCGTATTAACTTTTTGTCCACTGCAAATCCTTTTTTTTCATACTGTTTCTAATAGCTCGAAACAATTAGCACCGAATACAAATATTGTTTCTGGAATTGCTAATAGTGTAACCCATTTTAAACTTTTTCAAACATAATACAAAATAAAAATAATAACAAAAAAAACACTCTTGAAGCTAATAGAAGCAAATGATCTTAGTAAAATTATTAGCAATAGAGCAATAATTGTATATGTTGGTGACTCATATTATCTATTTCCCTTGACCTCGTTTCACATTAAGCACCGGTCAAAGTATTAAGTTTAGGCTTCCAAATGTTAAGCATTAGCATGGTCTTTTCACCTTTAAATTTACCTAAGGCTTAAGTAGTTTAATTTAGAAATTTTAAGCTGATACCTCAACAATTATTTCCCTCTCAGCAGTCCTAGTGTCTTGCAAAATCGAATAGAAACTTTGCCACTCGTCAAACACCATAAAGACTAAATAGAACAAAAAATATGAGAAAGCAATATTTACTTCTTTACTTATAAATGATCCAAATTTGGTATTTTTTTTAACCTCAAATATAACACCCCATATCCTGTGCATAATCATTACCACAAGCTTTTCACCAAATTTGAAACAAATGAAGTAATCTAACATAATTACACGAACCACAATAATAGTACAATTTACATAAAATTAGTATGGTTCAACTGAACATAAAAAACATCCAACAATGCTAGGCGGCGATGCTCTTATTGTTTAAATTTGGTTTATACCACATAAAATTTACAAGCGATTAGAAGCTAGACACACCATCGATCTAGCTACTGACATCACATGAGGAAAACAATTGATTCGGGCTCAACTGCACTTTCAAAAGGTGACCCCCTCATCAACGTCTTTAACATGCATAGAGCTGCTTTAGGTTGATCCATAGGAACCATATTCCCAACATCATGAACCTGTTTCATAATCTAATGTCAACATTGACTCTTATAAGTCAAAAGCCATTACTTCCAAAACCATATTTCTCACAAATTACCATACACTTTTTAACAACCTTTTTTAAAATTATAGTGCCTTTTAACTTTGTAGCCTAGATACCATAATCTGTAACAAAACTTTAACAGGCTCTTTACCAATTTGGTAGTTGAAAGTATTATGTTGACTCAAAATTGATATTTAATCTACCTTTAGAAAACTGAGTGGACCATGGGTTTTAAACAAACCAACTCAGGACCACCAACTTCAAAAGAAACATCAGGAAATGCGCTAAACTCTTTTTGACCACTCCATTCCATTGCATGAACCCTTATTAAATTACCTAAACTCATAAATAAAAAATTTAATGATTTGAACTCGGGCCAATGAACACTAATGGAGCCAGTTGCAGATAAGATCATATTCTCCATCTTAAACAAGCAACTTAATGCCACCTTTTAGAATGTGAGGATACCAGCTTCATAACTTCTCAACCAATCCATAATCATGGCCTGATACACAACCGGACTGCATGAAACAAAATCTATACCTCCACTCCAAGAGCATATTTAACCTATTTCTTACTAATAAGACTCTCCATGTTTGAAAAGTCATAGCATAAGTTGTCCTCACACTCCTATCTAATATCATAGTGCTTCAAATCATTAGAAGCTGATTATCTTATAAATGTTCAAATGTTCATGTTAAAAATATTCAAAACAGAATATGATATAAGATTTATTTATATTAATAATATTGCTAGCAATAGATTTGATTGAGCTAAAAATGACATTGCAAACCAGTATGCACCCATACAAGATATCGTTCACAACTGCCTGACAAAAAGAGCATAAAATAGTAATATTAACGATTGATACAATAACAAAACTCTTAATATGTACTTGGAACAATAATAGTTACCACAAAGTTTAATAGTCATATTACACACTGGAAGTCGTGTTGATGTTATTGTAATCAATATATGCGTTGTACTTAATGAAACAAAAAAATGTTAGCGGTCGAAAGTTTACCAAAGTCTATTTAATGTGTACAACCTCTAAATGATGTTTATTGATTTAGATCATACATATAATAACAATTTTTTGTTTCCATTGTAAAGTATATTAAAAAAACTAACATCTTACAGGTTCACTTACCATGTTTATACCCAACCCAAGGCCGCAAATTCTGTGCTGGATCTAACAAAAAAGAACTTGATTAAGGCATGAGCCATTTATAAAAAGTTGTGATAAAAATTTGATTCGTAATAAAAGTACCATATTAAATGTAACAAAAGTAACCCAAACTACCAATTTCCCAATAATTTCCATGTTTAAAACCAAATTTTTTAATACATATCTAGCTACTTATGTATTCGAATTATAGTAAACAAAGTTAGCGTAAGAACCTGCTAAGTTCAGATTTTTTTCCTTATGACTCCGTAGTACATTAGGTTTAGCCTTTTTAACTGATTTTCTAAGCATATGGTGGAGGTTCATAATCTGCTCACAAAATAAGACAATTTCAAGACGCACGATACATATCACCATCGAAGGCTATGCGGCGTGTTTTTTCATTCTCCCTATCCCAAATAAGCCCTCCCGTATTACCATTGCAACCCCACCTTCCTAACCATCAAACATTCACTTTCACTAAACAAGCAAATTTGACACAAATTGTTGCCCGAATACAACTTTCTAAAATGTTCTTGTAGCTTGTAATCAGTGCCATAGTATATTGAAGGGGAGATCCTAGTTATTGTCTGCCGGAATGCCACTTGTGAGTAAGAAAGTGAGATACTTCGGCCGCATCTCAGTACAAAGCGTCTTAGCTACCATGCTCAATACTCCGAGTCAAATATTAGTTACTTAAGACACTAATATTGTTACTTATGTTGTTTGCCCTTGATATTTATACTCTGCAAAAAAAAAAATGTGTAAAAAATTAGACCATCTTGTTTTTTAATTAAGTAAACTACAAATCTGAGCTTGTAAACATTATAAAGAAATGGAATAATAACAAAATCAAGAGAATGTCACAATTTAATAGTTTGACTCTTTTAAATTTTCCGGAATAACAAAGACAAAAGGATAGATTCATGCTAAAACATTAGATCCGGGAAAGTGATATAATTAAAACTCCTCATGAATAATTTGTGAATTATTTCTAGGCGAGTCTTCAACCTTCAAATTATAAGTGACATTTGCAGTTGACTTAAAAGTCAAAGAAGACATATATGGAAAAAATGTAAGTCAAAGGCTCGAGAACAATATTAGAATACTTTTACTTTTGTGAAGCTTTGTAATCCAACAAATCCACTATTCACAAATACAAAGAAAAATATAATAAACTTACAAAATTTGACAAAGTGTAGCTTGAGATTTTTTTACCAAAAGGTGGATCAAAAGAACAATATCCAGCTTCTCAAAAAACGTGTTCTCATTATGTATCGGTAAAAATACATTAAGCAGTACCGAGGAAAAATTAAGTTGGATAATATAGTAATACAAGGTATAGTTTAAAACGGGGCATGTTTTAAAGATGTTTAATAATCTTAATAGTAATAATATAATAATTTGAAAAATTGTTCTCAGTTTTTGTAAATATTTGGTAATAACCCACATCAAGTGATAGACCACCATATGCTAATAGTTACAAGGCTCCCTATCGACTAAGCCCACGCTTCGCGACGGATATGTAATTTACTAATTTACAAACATAAAAAGGGTCAAAACAAAAGTTGAATTAAATTACATGAAAGACCAGTTTTATGTACATATTTACATACAAAGAAACAATTAAACCATTTTCTATCTAAAGTCTAGACACCTGAAGACCTTGTACCGTGCAATCAGAAGGTATCATCTTCCCCACCCAACAATCACTTGCTTCCTGGTTGTAGTTGCAACATACACATCACTGTTATACATTCCCTGAATATATTCCTTGTAATCTATTGTCGTTTTGTCTGGTATCCTTGGTGTTAACTCAACCACGTCTCCCATTTTCAGCTTGCAACTCGGGTCGGTCACAGGCGCATGGTTCAACCTCGGCCTTAATTCTTTTTTTTACAGGAAATTGGTATGGAGAACAAATGGAGAGTGCTACAATCACCTAATTTGCATATGCAATTAGCTACAAACCTAAACATAGCTTGTGAGTTCATCCATTGTATCATAAGTAAAATTAACTAATTGCAGAAAATTGGTTCCTTAAATTGTACATAAACACAACTTGGAGTAACAAAAAATGACAAAATCTTTACATTTAGGCTTATTTATGTGAACTTTATACTTCCTAGGTATTTCAGGCCACAATTAGTGAACAAGTTACAATGTTTTGTAGCAGTCCTTTTCATTTTAACAATTAAATGTAGCCCATGAATATCATGAATTTCATCCATGGACCAGCTTTGTCTACAAATAAGTGCATAACCAGGGGCGTAGCCAGCCTTAAGGGAATGGGTTCGGCCGAACCCGTACAAAATTTTGTTTTAGTGTTATATATTAGTGTATTTTGACATCGAACCCGTAGAAATTTCAACATCGAACCCGTAGAAAACCCAAATATAAGTGGTAAACAGTCGGTCTTTTGTCCCTTAAAAATTTTCGAACCCGTAGGAAAAAATTTCTAGCTACGCCACTATGCATAACATGTCAAATTCATAACAAAAACATAAACCGAATACCATTTTCCCTAACTTAACTATAAAATACATTAGAGACTCCATCCATTCCAACACAAATATTCTGAAACAGAAATTGAAGTTTACGACAAGTGAAATAGTAGTTGATGTCTATCATCATGAATCACCACAAAAATCATGTAATTTAGAACCTCAATTTTGGATGCATATGGTAAATTACTATTCAAGCTTAATAATGGCGACGATCACAAACATACAAATCGTAAAGGGTATGAAAAAACAGCTTTCTTATAATGCACAAAAGCTTATTGAATTACTTAATAAATAAACAAATAAGTATAAATAAAACAAAACAGTGCACGATATGTTATTAAACTATAGCAGGAAACAATAGATTAAAAAAACAAACCATAGAATTATTAGAATCTGTATAATCAAGTGGTAACATGGAATTGGTGGTAACTAATAATAGGGATCTTAACAAGAAATCTTTACAGCCTCATCAACCATACCAACATGACAAAATCCCCAAATAAAGCTTTATGAGTGACATTATTAGGAACAAATTTCTTTTATTTAATTATTTCTTGATATAAAGTTCTAAACGAACCGTTTTCTCCAAATGGCCCTTTGGCCATCCTGTTAATCAAACTGTTGTAACTTATCATCAAACGTGGAAGGGTGTCACTTTCTTTTATCATGATGGTGGTTTGTAACAGGGGTGAATCATTAAACAAGAATAAAAAACCGACTCCCATCACACACTTCATTAATCAACTAACTCTGTTTGAAAAAAAAAATGAAAATATTAATTGATTTGTGTATCAGATCCAGAATCATAGATTCAAGAAAACCTAGTTGGTGATGTGATTACCAATTCAGGGGATGGGTCGGGTTTGTCGTCAAGAACATTCCGTTGATGGTTCCACCACCGTAGTGCATTTTTAGCAAAATGCAGGTTGTAGTGCTGAAGCTCGCAAAGAGTAGCACCTAGCTTTCTAGGAGAAACCCTAGTGTTTTCCAAATCCTTATGTTGCACACCACCCTTGTTAGCCTTTCTTTATTCGCAGGGTAAAGAGAAGAGAAACCCTACAAGGGAATCTTACAACGAGTTTGAATGGTAGGTAATTGTTTCTTTAAATAGTCAGCGGTTGATTCAAAACCCTCTTCAATTATGAGGTAGCTGACGTTATTAATAGCAGATATTGCAATGCAAAGGAGATGGCCATAACCCTTCAATGAATGTCATCAATTTAAAAAGACAATGCATGCCATGAATACATAGTGTGATGAAACCCTTCATTCTATCACATTTAATTGAACAAAAGACATGTTTACCTTAAGCACCCTTACATCAAATGTTATAAAACATGTATAAATAACTTATAAAACTCTTAAAAAAATATATGTTTTTAACATGCCCCTCCTTCATACTTTATAATATAGGATCAGATATATATAGATATAGATTATAATGATATTCGGATGTTTTTATTATCTATATTAAATATTAATAATTAATATTATCATAAAAAATGCATTATTATATGAACTTAATATAATAATGTAATCAATTAATTGTGTATATTATATGTACTTAATGTTGTTATCAATTAAGAATTATTATTTGCTAAAAGATAATAAACCTTTTGCATTCTTAAAAGGATTAAAGAGTAATTCCTAAAGTTTATGAAGTTTCATGAACTTGTACCAAATGCTTAAAGAACGGATCAAGGTATTGACAAATTACTTTTCTTGCCCTATTATGAAATGTCGGTTTTGTCATTCGCATATTATGAAAAGACGTCTGTGCCATTACTAAATTGTCGTCTTTTTCTCGTAATATTTTTAGTGTCCTTCGTTGCAATCCAGACCAAACACAAATCACAAATCAGAGTCATCTTGACTGAAACAATCAAAGAAAAACAAATGTGGGAGAAGGAATTTGAAGTGAGAAATCTCCACTAAATTGAAAACATGTGAAGAATTTTGAAACCATAAAACTACTACTATAAACTAAGGCTAATGCATAGGCCTAGAAGCGGTTGCATTATATATAATACAACTTTTTTTAATATGTTGAGTTTATCATTCATCAATAACTTTTTTTTAGTATGTAAACTTTTTACATTATAATATAACAACTTTTTACTTGGAAATACAACCTTTTTTTACTCAAAATCTCAAATGTAACTTATACATACTTAAATACAAACCCATAACCTAATGGTATAGTGATATGGTGTCCACCCTTTTAAAATGAAGGTGATGGGTTTAAATCCTTACAAGTGCAAGGTTTGCGGGATTTTATGTGAAAATAAAATTTGATGTTCACAATATATATATATATATACTAGCTTTTGAACCCGTGTATTGCACGGGATTTGTCAAATAATAAAAATAAAAAAATTCATTATCTAAAAGAAATGAACGGAATTATAGGTAAAAAAAAGATAAAATATATAGTATAAACAATAAGAAGTCTAAAATCTCAAATTTACAAATTTGATTTTTATATATACAACATTTGCAAAATTTGTTTTGACCAATTACCCGTGGATAACTATGATAAATGAGATGAGAGATTAGACCACCCATACTGGGTGCGTTATGGGTTGCGTTTTGGAGGAAAACGCGGGGGGTACACCGCCCCCCCTGCGTTATATGATTTTTTTTTGTTGCGTTGTATACAAAACGCGCAGGAATGGCACACAAATCAAAAAATGACCGTTGCATGTTACCGTTGGAGAATAAAAAAAATTATTTCTTTATATATTAAACCAACTAATTCCCAATCAAAACTCATCAAATTTATAAAAATTCTCTTTCAACTCTACAACTCTATAATTCCTTTACACAAAATTCACTATATATGGATCCTCCATCTATATATAAACAGTTTTTTGGACCCAACCAACAAGCCGAGGACGTGGAGGAGGAACAGGCGGTTACGAGTGCGATTATGCTCGCGACAAAGTATATTAGTTCCGTTACGAGTGCGATTAGCTCTCCACCCCCCGTTTCAAAAAGAGCATAGATCGAACGAGATCGTGCCGAAGCCAACAACCGGTTGATGGCGGATTACTTCTGCGACTCGCCGAGATACAAGTACCTGAAGACCTTTAGGCGTCGTTTTCGGATGTCTAAAAATTTATTTATGCGCATCACCAATGATTTGGAGCGTGAGTTTGATTACTTTCAGCAAAAGCCTGGCGCTCGAGGGACGCTAGGATTCACGGCTATTCAGAAGGTTACGTCAGCCGTACGCGTGCTCGCCTACGGAAACACGACCGACATCAACGACGAGTATTTAAAGATGGCCGAAAAAACAACTCGGGACACCCTGGAGTATTTTTGTTACGGTACGTTTTGTTTTTTTTTTTAAATAGTTTATCATTTGTTTACTGTGATCATTTATTTTATAAAAGTTTTGTAAAATATAGGAATATTTAAACTATATGGACCACATTATCTGAGAGAGCCCAACGTTAACAATCTACAACATCTTTAAGAGGCACATACAAGGGTGCATGGTTTCCCCGGCATGATAGGGAGTGTAGATTGCATGCATTGGGATTGGGCTAATTTTCCAACTGCATGGCCAGGTCAATTCATACGAGGTGACCAAAAGGGACCAACGGTCAGCCTTCAAGCGATCGCTTCATACGACCTTTGGATTTGGTCGGCATTCTTTGGTGTTCCCGGTTCCAACAATGACATAACCGTCTTAGAGCAGTCTCCTGTGATGGAGAGTTACATATATGGGACCGTTCCCGTCGCTTCGTTTTGGGCTAACGATAACTTCTACCATCATGGGTACTATCTGGGTGATGGAATATATCCAGAGTTCGCGATATCTTTAAAACATTCAGAGACCCGATGGATGAAAAAAGACAGTATTTTAAGAAAGTGCAAGAGTCTGCGAGAAAGGATATCGAGAGGTGTTTTGGTGTTCTTCAACAACGATTGCATTATGTTAAAAATCCTTGTCGTCTGTGGTCTTTAGAAAGAATGAGATGTGTTATGTATGCGTGTATCATAATGCATAACATGATCATCGAGGACGAAGGAAGAGCAATATGTCCAACTTTCATACCGGACCCGGATCCACCACGGACTCCGGAAAGTATGGAGCAACGACTCGAAAACTCGGATTTCGTGCGGTCAAGAGAGATACATAACGCACTAAAGGAGGATTTGGTCCAACATCTTTGGATGTATCGGCCTCTGCCGGGTGAAAACGATGATCAAAACGAGGGCAACAATGAAGACGATGATGAAGACAACGGCGACGATGGTGAAGACGATGAAGACGACGAGGACGACGACGACGAAAAGGGCGAAGACGACGAGGGCGACGACGACGACGAGGGCGAAGACGATGACGACGACAACAACGACAAATAGTTTTTTTTTATTTTCATGTAATATTTATTTAATAAAATATTATTGTTATTTGATTATTCTTATTTAAAAAAACAAAAAGTGTAAAAGTGACTGGGCGCCACGTGGCGCATAATGCCTGGGAGTGGAGAGTTATGACTACAGCCTGTTTTTGTAAAAAACCATAACTCTGACTGGGTGCCACGTGGCGCATAATGTATGGATGTGGAGAGTTATGACTACACATGGTCTTAGAGAATTAAAAGAGAAATTGTAACCCATTTCTCAAAACTGTTTTATCCCATGACCCATGGATATGTGGGATAAATAAAATGAGAAATTAGATTATTGGAAATGAAATTATAACCCATTTGTCAAAACTATTTTGGCCCATGACCAATGGATAGTTAAAATGAATGAGATGATAAATTAGAGAATTAGAAAGCAAATTATAACCCATTTGTAAATATGGTTTTACTCCATAACCCATGGATACTTGGATAGATAGGATGAATGAGAGGAGAGATTAGATCGAGAATGAATGTGGAATTGCCACATCATCCTCATTGTTTTCTTTTATTAGTATATTTAGATATCTTAAAAACAACATTTATCATAGCCTAGTTAGAAAAATGCATTTTTTTAGATTTAATGCAATTATTATTATCTTCTTTAATAGAAAAGTGTAACTTTAATTAAATTAAAAAAAACTATATTTTCTTTTTCATTTTGATTAAATTAAATTTGTTTATACTTTTATAATTATTTTCCTCTCTATTTCACTCACAATTACTTTCAAAAAAACATTAAAATATTTATAAATGGTGAGTAATGTTTCTCCAAATTTACTCATGAACAAAAGTTTCTCTATCTCTTCTACTCATAACAACTTACAACTACCATGTATTAGGGATGAGATTTTTATTTCGAATACCCGTACTCGTACCTGTTTAGTACTCATACATGTACCCGTATGTGTCTAGTGGGTACGGGTATGTGTACTCAAATTTACTGATTATAGGTACGAGTACTTTCAGGTACATGTACGAGTACAAGTACGTGTATTACGGGTACTGGTACCCGTTTAGAATATGTAGGGGCTTTTATTAGGTTTCCAACACTCATGACTTAACTTTCAAGTATATATAGTTGAATAAGTTCATTCTAAATATACATGTGTATATTCATATATTGTATATTCGTATATTTTTATTTCATATATGTGTAATTGTGTATATTATTAAATAACAAGTTTAGCTTTCTCTCTTGTTGTTCTATAAAAATTGAGGAAACAATACACAAACAAAATGAAAAAGGAAAATAAAAAGATGTATAGCGAATATTAAATAAATGTTGACTTTCTTTGTATAAGTTAATTTTGTTTTAAACAATTAGATAATTTTTTTTATACTTTGCATTTGGTATTCATTACTCGATTTTGAATGGATTTTATATTATGGTTGATTTCTTTCATTTTTAGTATGATGTTTTGGTTGAGGTATTACGGTTTTAGTATTGTAGATAATTGACTGTCGGTACCGTATCGTTACCGATATCAAGCTTTGTCACACCCCGATTTAGGGCCTAGGCGTGTGACCACAAGTTGGTACCTGTTTTATAAATATATCAGAGTTATGGGTTAATTTTTAGCGGAAGACTTTAGGTTTGAATATAATATTAATTTACATTGAAAATTTACTCAGGAATTAAATACCCGAGTATTAGTTTACAAAAGGTATGTTTCATATTACAAGGATTTTAGTGTATCAAAAACGGAGCCATCATCTTCATTAAGACTCCAATACTTGCTAATGCTACTTATGCTTAATTACCTGCAATGGGTTGGAAAAATACGTCAGCTATATACTGGTGAACACATATGACTCTATAAAACATTTGAATGACATTACAATACAAATATAGTTTTATTGACAATCTCAGCGGAAGCATTTCTACTTCTGGTATATCTGCCACTGCCCTATACATATAACGGTATTCTCCGAGCCACAAGGCCCTGAACAGAGAACTAGTCATGACCGTTTAGCTCGCGGCTACCTCGCCTTTGATTGATGGATTGAGCTTAACAGTTATGTTTGGATCCAGACACATGCATATTCGGTCTGAGTTGATTTTATTTTCTACTTTGTATTATAACGTTTTAGAGATCATGTAATCTCATGAAATCATTGACTGACTCGTTAAGACAAACACTTGTTAATCTTGTCGAGTATAAATATGTTTTGACTGATTGAAAAGGTTAGCGTATTCACCTATACTGTCGGTGTTGGAAAAACCTTGACTGTGATTGATTGAGAATGATATTTAACCTATACATAAATAGGTTTGTATAAATACCTGAATGATGTTTTGATTAAGTTATGATTGCTAAGCTTAACCTTGAAATCGTTTATCTTTGATTGTGAATGAAAACATTTAATTTTTATGTGACGTTTGATGTAGCATGCTTTGGCTTAGTAGGTTATAACACGTTGGTAAGTTTCTCCAGGTAAGTAAATGGTTCCCTCGGTTGATTGGGATTTGTACGAATTACTTTTCCTTAGGCAAATAACTTACTACTAGTGATATTACCCTTACAGTTGCTACATGCCCGTCAAAATATATCTTTGGTTAACATTACTTTGCTATGAAGTAACGTTTATGAAAACTCGTTTAGGAATGTGAATGTTTGTAAAACACGATTAAGGTTAAAGGCCATAGCCTCGATTGATTGCCTAAGCTATAATTTAAATAACTTAAACATAACCCCTACCTTAGATTGGATACTTAGAATGATAATAAGAAAAAGGCAGGATCTTGATCTACTCGATTATATGATTGCTAGCTTGATTATAACTTCGTTTATTGCACAAAATACGAGAAAAATGGCACGTCGACT
The DNA here is from genome assembly GCF_021521415.1 of Bidens hawaiensis. Taxonomy (NCBI): domain Eukaryota; kingdom Viridiplantae; phylum Streptophyta; class Magnoliopsida; order Asterales; family Asteraceae; genus Bidens; species Bidens hawaiensis. The sequence continues at coordinate 325,101 of NW_027492943.1, read as the reverse complement.
CGTTACGGCAATCGGGAACGCCTTCGTATGTTAAGTATGTGTAAATGGAGGTGAGATTGGGATGAATGGGTTCAATGCCCGTCACCCCTTTTATAAGCGAATTTTGGTACCCTTCGCGATACGCGATGGGTTCCTCTCACCCCGTCGCGTATCGCGGCGCCGCAATTTAACGCCGCCTTACCGGTTCGTGACACGTGGCCTGTCATATCGTGCCACATGTTGACACGTGGTTGGACACGTGTCAAGTGACTCAGCATGGTCATCGCGATACGCGATGACCGCTATGTTTTGGGCCATAGCGTATCGCTACGCCGCCCATTTCTGGGTCTGTGTGCAAGTCCATCGCGCTACGCGATGGGCTTATGTTTGCCCCGTCGCGTATCGCGATGGGTGAAGTTTTCATAATTTTCATTTTTGGTCCTTATACTTATTAAGTTAGCATATTAGGCTAAAATTTTATAGGGTAAAAGACGAGGTGTTACAAGTTTAGTGGAGATTTTTTTTATAAAAAAAGATCAAAGGTGTACCAAAGCGAGTACCGTACCCAAAGTACATGTACCCGTACTCGTACCATAAAATTCGGGTACAGGTATGGGTACCTAGATTTACTGATTTTAGGTACATGTACTTTCGGGTATAGGTACGTGTACGGTCCTGATCTCATCCCTACTCTGTATAACATAGGGAACCACTCAAGAAAGTACAACATTATAGAATAGTAACAAAGTTTCAAATTTCTTTCAGTTAAGTCACTCATATTTTATTGTTTAAATTATCACTCAACTTTCAATTTGTCTCAATTAGGTCACTCAACTTTCAATGTGTCTCAATTAAGTCACTCAACTATCAGTTTTAGCTCAATTAGGTCTCTCAACTTTAATAAATGTTCTAATGTTATATTTTGTACCTTCATATTAAATGTTCATAACTAAATAAAATGTCATTAAAACTAATATTTTTCTTATTTGTTATTAGCAAATATATCAATTACGATAGTATAGTAGTTGTCCCTTGCGTTTTAGAACACAAATTGGTTGCTATTTTATAGTATTTTCCCCTTAAGAATATCGAGGATCTATTGGGAATGCTCTAACATAAGGGGGATTGAGCATTCATGGGTACTACTCATGTGTCTGTCACTCCTACACGACCACCATATGTCTACCCTTAAGTACTCACAAACCACAAAATTACTACAACACACACCCACAAGCATGGTTGCAAAAGTCGCTAAGCGCTCCCAGGGCGATCGACTATATGAGTACTCGGTCTAGGTAGAGAGTACTTGTCACACCCCGACCAAAGACTGCGGAACATGCCGAGGTGTAACGATTGCCCATAAGCACATGACACTATTTAAAGCGACAATATTTAACAAACTCATTTCATTTCACAACATCGAAAATGTCACACGACAAATATTCATAACAAGATACCATAAAATATAGCAAATCAAATATTGTTCATTTTACTAATATCCTAAAGATCTTGACACGTTTTCTCCACAAGCTCGACTCAACCAAGATGCAAACCTGTAACATTTCATAAAATAAAATTTATCAACACAAAGGTTGGTGAGCAATTCATAAGTTTGAGCATATAAATATATAATAAGAAAGAGCCACAAAACTCGTATACGAAACAATAAATAAGAGCAACAATTTGGATAAAATCGCTAATAGAATTACGTTAGCGACACCTAACTATAAGGGGATGCCTAATAGTCTAGGATTTTATAGTTATCGTTAATTGCATTACGTTAACGACACCTTGCTATAAGGGGATGCCAAATAGACTAGGATTTATAGTTCCATCAACCAAAAGCGATAAACACATAGGCACATAATCATAGAACACCAAATCGAGCAATTATTCAAATAAAGTATACAATAACGTTTGTGGTTTAAGATTCAAGTATAAAACATTTAGTTGAATAAGTATGATATGTCACCCCCAAAACAAAATATGGAAAACGGGGTATGAAAGTACTCACGTTCAAGTAATAAACTTGAAAGATGATAATCGGAAGATTTGCCGGAACGATGGGTTTAACGAACAAAGCCTAAAAGGAAAGAAGTTTCGGATTTAGAAAGGTTGTCTTGAAAGTCTTTAAATAAAATAAATGTTGAGAAATATAAACAATTAAAGTTCAAAGTTTAAAATGTAACTATTTAAGAACTTATAATAATAACCCTTTAAAATGCAAGTTTGCTCGAAACTGGGTTAAAGTATCTAACCTTAATGTTTACTCAACATATGTTAAGTAATAAGGTGGGTAAAATGCAAGGATGCAAGTCCCTTTGGAATAAAGATACTAAAACGGGTTTTAACGAGTGTTCGGGTTGTTGGTTCGGGTCTTGACAATTTGGTCAAACCCAAAGTCAACTTTCCAAAATATTAAATGTTATGAGATAACTTATAAAAATCCAATAATACTTAACCAAGTATGTAGATCTATTGTTTTAGAACTAACAACGTACGTTAAGCGAGTGTTCGGTTTTGTTGGTCCAAACTTTGTTATGAGATCAAGTTGGATCCAACATTTCCAAGTACTTAGGAAAATAATTAAAATCAGTTTGTAAACTATTTTTAAGGAAATATACAAGTCTTGATAGCTAAAAACACACTTGTGCGTCTTAAGCGAGTGAAAATCGGTTTAGTTCAGTTTGGTTCGGTTTCCATCTCACAATAAGTTCATAGATGGTTTCCACATGCCCAAATATCCAAGAACTTGTATAATAATGTACAAATGAAAATACTTAAGTTTTACAACCAAAAAGTTAACAATAAAGTCTTTAAACAAAAGTTCGGTTTTCGGTTCGGATCTAGTTTCGGGTTAAAACCGAGGTTAGAATCTACAAGCCCATAACCATGGAACTCATAAAAATGGTTTTATAAACTGAGATCTATCATTAAACATGTTTAAACAAGCATTTAACAAAAACTAGTAAGCAAAGTTCAGTTTACGGTTTAGAGCTATTTACTGTTAAACCGAAGCATAGACCCTCAAACCCATAACCATGGAACTTGTAAATAAACTAAAATGAGCAGACGTTAAGCATGGTTAGTATGTATAAACAAGTTATATAAGAGTGTGTGTATATATATATATATATATATATATATATATATATATCAAGAACACGAAGTTCTCCATGAAGCCTTGCCTTACAAGGTCCAAAACCTCACAGACCGGAATCGGAGAAGCAACTACCAAAGGTAACAAGGGGTATTATATTATATATATGTTGTGCCACTATAAACAAGTATTAATAAGACTATATAAGTTAATTAGAATGAAATATTAAACTCAGTTTGACTTTTGGAAGTCAAACCTTCAAGAACACAATAATAAACAACCTTGAATCTATGGAGTTTGAGAGAGAATTTAGAGTTGTAGCAGGGGAAAATGAAATGAAATGGTGGTGTATATATAGGGTAATGTTGGTGGTCAAATATGGGTGTTAAATACAAGAGTTTGCATGCAAAAAGGATCAAAACAAAGCACAAAACAATAAAGTTCGGGTTGCTGACCTGCACTGAGGTCGCGCCACGCGACGGCTAACACACTCTCTCATCGCGTAGCGCGATGGGGTGCTAGCTGGTGATTTTCCAAGTTTCAAAAAGGGCAGATTTGACCCCTGCAGTTCGTTTTAAGTGATTTTTTTACGCGTTTTAAGGACCGAAAAGGATGTTTTCAAGACCCAACAAGTGTAAAATAATATTGTAACTAACATCCTTCATTTTGATTATACCCAAGGTTTTGGTTTACAAAACGGGTCGGTTTACATGTTAAACGAATACAATAACGAATACCAACAAGACCCGAAATTGACGAATGTCACAGTAGGGGAGGACTCGGACGTGGTAAATTATAAATAAACTAGTTTTTGGGAATATATATGTGTGTGTGTGTTTGTCAAGTATCATAAATCTACTAGTATTTATAACAAAATACGTGAATGTCACGCAAATAAAAAAATACATCTTTAAATACTAAAGTATCTAATATTTGAAAATGATTAATTAAAAAAGTGTTAGCCTTCATTAATATTATAGAATTACGAATTACGTTTAATCTTTTAAAAGTCAAAATCGGCTCGAACTGACCGACTAGATCCAATTGTGGCGGAGGTTGTTTTGACCAATTCTGAGTAACTAGGCGGAGTTAAATAGTTGCCTCGGCGCATAGTCGGGAGGATTTTTACAACCATGCCCACAAGTATTTAGAACTCTTTTTTTGTTTTTAAATTAAATTATATGTAATTATAATTAGAATTTCATTAAAATTAAAAATATTACCTATGAAAACCAGAAAAATAAAAATACGACAATCAAAATAAAAAAATTAAGATACGAAAATTTATTCTAAATCATCTTTTTTCGCGATCATGTCAAACGATTTTTTATGAATACTCGATGATGTTGTCGTGTCTTCCTCATCGACTTCTCGACGAGATATTTGAAAATTTGTATGCTACTATCGTATGAAAAAATAACATCGGAATCATTCGTGCGGTATGAACATCCTGATATTATACAATAATAAAAAAAGGAATTAATTTTGTATGGTAAACAGATGCCATGAAATGAAGTCATTTTTTATACCTGCATGGGTAGCGGTGGCATTGGCATGTTGTTTGAAAGTCATGTACCCTATCCATAAGGATGCACGTCCTCTATGATATGCAATTATGCATTCAATCGTAACTAGATGTGGCAATGTGAGTGAGTTGGGTTGGATATGGGTGATGAGTTAGAATGGGTATGGGTCAGGATGAATTTTTAAAATAGAGGGTTAGGATGTGTTGGAATTACGTATGCCCGAGACACATAATTATACTAATGTGGCTAACTGTGTTTGATCCAAGTCGGGTCATACCCAATAACAAGCTAGACGACACCAAATGTATTCTTTTAATGATTTGATCATTTAAACGAATACCGAACACTACGTGTGTAGAAAATTGGTTTTCTAAACAAACACACTTGAGGATTTAAATAAATTATCTGGATAATTTGTTTATATAAATTAATTATTTAATTGGTTAAATAATTACATAAATGTATGTGCATTTTATAAAAATGAGTTTTATAAAATAAAAGGAGATGTTTTAAATGGTTAAAACAAAACAACAAAAAAAAAAAAAAAAAAAAAAAAAAAAGGAAAACCGGCCACCCCATGTGGGTGGTGGTTTTGGTTCAACCAAATGTTTTGTCCTTTTGTGTGGACCATCTCTTTATACTCCACCATTCACAAGACATGCATTTTTGATCTTGTCCCCATTTTGAATTCAAGAGTTGAATCAAAAAATCCTCTCTCTTTTCTTCCAAAAAAAACTCACGGCTCATTTGGGGTTTTGGGAGAGCTTGGTGAGCTTGTTTAAGTGTTCATAATTCCTAGCAATCAAGTTGGTGTTGTCACAAATAGCTTGGGGTATCACACTCTTGAGGTCTTCTTCTTTGGAGGCTTGCCATTCATCCACCATCCCCTTCAACAACCTACATCTTCTTATAAGGTATAAGGAGGTACTTTTACATTTCATAAGTATATTGTTCTTGTAATATTGATCCTTGTTCATTGGGTTTTTAGTTTTAACATATTGGTATGTTCATAACAAGATTTAAAATCTAAGCTTCCGTTGTGTTTTCTAGTTAAATATGGTTAACTTGACTTTGATAAACTTGTATAAAACCCAACAATGGCATCAAGAGCCGGTTACAAGGACTTATGCTTCTTTTGTGTTCATAGATTTCGGTTTTTTCATGGGTGAAAAAGGGGTCCGAAATTTCGGTGGATTTTACCCCTCATGGTTTTGTAAGATCTTGACATGCATGCAAAGATCTTAGGAAACCATTTAACATTTGGATGTTGAAATATCAAAATTGCAAAATTTTTGGGGGGGGGGGGGATGGGCCGTAGCCTCTTGGGGGGGGGGGGGCCGATTCCTTTTGGTGATTTTGGGCATTGGTTGCTTAGGTTGCATGCTTAGAACATTTGGTATGTTTGATTGTGTCATAACCGAAACCGAGACCTTGGATGTGTTGATTGTTGTTTTTTTTTTGTATGTTGATTATGTTTATTATTCAATATGGTTGTAATAATTCATAATCTTAGGCTTGTGTAATTTATTTATTCATAAATTGGTTTGTAATAAATAGATTAGTTGCATTTTCCTTTTTTAGAAAAATATGTATTAGGATACATTTTGTAAAAATTGAAGATGCAAGAATTGGTGGATTTGGGCCTTGGACCGAAATTTTGGGCTTGTTGGGCCTCACCGGCCCATCATGGGATTCAAGCCCATTAGGCCCATAAATTTCACTCTTGGGCCCAAGAAGACTTTTGGAAGTTTGGAGCCCATTTACAAGCCCAACAAGAACACAACAACTTGGAAAGGATACTTGAAGCATTTGGATGCAAGGTCAAGTGGGAGTCAACATTCCATCCTTGTGTCTTGTTTTGTCCCTTAGGTGAGACTTATGACCTATACTTGTTTCGGCTAACAAGTATGGTCAAACTTAGCGGTTCTCGGTTATGACTATATTTTTGCATGTGTATGCTTGGTTGTTTGTTTTACTTTATGTAATGTGTGGTTGATAGATATTAGGATATCCAAACCGTCACATAGGAACGACAACAAGCATAAAACGGGTTCTAATATATATTTGGTAATATCGCGTCAATTAGTTTAAATTAAATGGGTTTATTAAAACTAAGCGATTACTCACATATAATAAAATTGGTTTTATTATAACTAGAACCTTGAAAATTGGTTTTCAAAATCGCCATATTTCTAAATGCATGTTAGGATATGGCATAATGTTTTTCATACTAGAATATTGGAAAACTTAAAAATCCCTTTTTCATAATTACCAAGGAAACAAGTCTAACACCATCCTTTTGTAAGACACTTAACGTATTAGGAAACTTTAAATGGGATAAAGGTCACCTAACCATTTTAGAGCAAACTAATATACTTAAGGTAATATTAACATATTTGTGGGATAAAGGTCACCTAACCACTTGTATGTTAATCTTACATGTTTATACAAGTAGGACGACTTGAATTGGAAACCATGTGATAAAGGTCACCTAAGCATGGGGTCCAATGGTGTTGATGGGATAAACATGCCAACACGAAATAAGGATTTCGAATGGTCCCATACCTCTAGAAGTTGCAAAGGGTTGCAATTGTCAAGGTTGACTACCTTGTTAAATCAAATAACGGGATAAAGGTCACCTAACCGAAATTTGATTTATCGTTGGATTCTAGAATTTAATTATTATTTTAAAATTTGGAATAAAAGGGTATTAATAATTAAATTGTTTATAATACTAAAATAAAACTTTGTTAAATTTTGTAGATGGCCGCTAACAATGCAAACACCTCTACCCATAACACCCGTAACCTATCCTTAAGAACCATCCTTGAAAAGGATCGTCTAAACCATAATAACTTTATGGATTGGTATCGCAACTTGAGAATAGTTCTCAAGCAAGAAGAGATATCATATGTCTTAGACGATCCCATTCCCGACGAGCCTAACGTGGAAGATGAGGAGGCTTATTACGATTGGGTTAAGTACACCAAAGATTCGGTGCAAGCCTCTTGCCTCATGTTGGGAACTATGATTCCCGAAATCCAAAAGGATTTCGAGCATCATGGGGCATACGACATGATAACTCAATTGAAGGAAATGTTCCTTCAACAAGCTAGAGCGGAACGTTTCGAAACGGTTCGAGCGTTTCATGCATGTCGTATGGAGGAAACCCAAAGCGTCTCATCTTATGTCCTAAAGATGAAAAGCTACATTGAAAAGCTTCGTAGGTTGAATTGTCCCGTCTCTAATGAGTTGGCTACGGATTTGATCCTCAACTCTTTGACCAAAAGGTTTGAAACCTTTGTCATGAACTATAACATGAATGGGTGGGACAAAAGCATTGGAGAGCTTCACGCAATGCTAAGAACGGCCGAAGCGGGAATGGGTAAAAGGGTTTTACCCGTTCTAACAATCAATGAAGGCAAAAGGGGACATAACTCCAACCCCAAAGCAAGTGTTGCTAAGGGCAAGGGCCACGTCCAAGGAAAGGGAAAGAGGAAAGCCATCACGCCCTACAAACCGAAGGAAAAGAAGCAAAAGGTTGCGACGCAAGATCCATGCTTTGAGTGTGGAGAGATAGGTCATTGGAAAAGAAATTGTCCGACCTATCTCAAAGCGTTAAAAGATAAGAGGGATGCGGAGCAAACCTCAGGTATTATCTTTACTATATATGTTGAACTAAATGTTATTTCTTCAAATACATGGGTACTTGATACCGGATGTGGAACTCACATTTGCAATTTGTTGCAGGGGTTCAAAAGAAGTAAGCAACTCAACAAAGGGGACATTAGTCTCTTTATGGGCAATGGAGCAAGAGTTGAAGTCCAAGCTCAAGGAGACTACATGTTAAAGCTTCCAAGTGGTTTGGAAGTAATTTTGAAAAATGTTTTGTATGCTCCTAAGTTAAGGAGAAACATTATTTCCGTGTCCCTTTTAAAACAATGTGGCTTTGATCTTAAGTTTATTGATTATGATATTCATGTTTTGATGAATGGCATATTTTATTTTAAAGCTATACCCATGAATGGTATATATGAAATAGATCAAAGTGGTATGTCACATAGTAGTTCAATGTATAATGTCAACACCAAGAAACTCAAGAAAGACTTGGGTGATTCCTATCTTTGGCATTGTCGCCTTGGACATATAAGCAAGAATCGCATGCAAACTCTTCGCAAGAGTGGTATTCTAGAAACCAATGAGTTTGATTCATTTGATGTATGTGAATCTTGTTTACAAGGCAAAATGACAAAGCAACCCTTTAATAAGACTTTTGAAAGGTCAAAAGAATTATTGGGTATCATACATTCGGATGTATGTGGTCCTTTTAGACCAATGACTAGGAATGGTGAAAGATACTTCATTACCTTTATTGACGATTATAGTCGATATGGTTATGTGTACTTAATGAAACACAAAGATGAAGCTTTTGAAATGTTCAAAGACTTCAAAACTGAAGTAGAAAGACAACTTAAGACAACAATCAAAGTACTTCGTAGTGATAGAGGAGGTGAATACCTAAGTGGTGTTTTTCAAGATCATCTTAAGAGTTGTGGAATTATTTCACAACTTACTCCACCTGGAACACCACAACATAATGGTGTGTCTGAAAGGAGAAATCGTACCCTATTAGATATGGTTCGATCGATGATGGCTAGAAGCACTTTACCTCTATCATTTTGGGGCTATGCTTTACTTTCCGCTGTTCGCATATTGAATATGGCTCCAACCAAGAAAGTGGAGAAGACACCTTTTGAAGTATGGCATGGAAAGGCTCCATCGCTATCATTCTTAAAAGTTTGGGGTTGTGAAGCTTATGTAAAGCAATACACCCCAAACAAATTAGAAGTCCGATCCACTAAGTGTATCTTTATAGGTTATCCTAAAGATGATTTAGGATATTACTTTTACGATCCTAGTGAGCAAAATGTTATTATTGCTCGAAAGGGTAAGTTCTTGGAAACTAAGTTCCTTGAGGAAGGAACTAATAGTAGAACAGTGAAATTTGATGAGGATCAAGAATCACAAGATGATACACAATTGGTTGATACTAGCACTCAACAAGAGGTTGTTGAAAGTGATCAAGTGGTTGATCAAAACACACAAAACGTTCGCAGATCTGGTAGAATTAGCAATCCACCTGAAAAATATGGATTTTTTGTAGAAGGTTGCTACGTGGTAGATTCGGATGAACCGACCACATACCGTGATGCAATGTCCAAGAATGATTGTGACAAATGGCTTGAAGCCATGAACGTTGAGATGCAATCCATGTATGACAACCAAGTTTGGGAATTGGTTGAACCACCACTCAACTCCAAAGCTGTTGGAAGTAAGTGGGTTTTCAAAAGGAAAACTGATATGCATGGAAACTTGGATACTTATAAAGCAAGACTTGTAGCTAAAGGTTTCACTCAAACTCAAGGGGTTGATTATGATGAAACTTTTTCGCCTGTGGCAATGCTAAAGTCTATTAGGATATTATTTGCCATAGCTGCACATTATGATTATGAAATCTGGCAAATGGATGTCAAGACCGCTTTCCTAAATGGATATCTTGAGGAAGATGTCTATATGGTTCAGCCTGAAGGTTTTGTCGATCCAAAACATCCTAATAAAGTATGCAAGTTAAAGAAATCAATCTATGGATTGAAACAAGCATCTAGAACTTGGAATCATCGTTTTGATGAAGAAATCAAAAGTTTTGGATTCATCAAGAACGCTGATGAGGCTTGTGTGTATAAGAAAGCTAGTGGGAGTATAATTACCTTCTTAGTATTGTATGTCGATGACATTCTACTATTTGGAAATGACATTCCAACCATGGAAAGCGTTAAGGCTTGGCTTGGAAGTAGATTTTCCATCAAGGATCTTGGTGAAGCTGCCTATATTTTGGGAATAAAGATCTATAGGGATAGGTCAAGGCGCTTGATAGGTTTGAACCAAAGTACATACATTGATAAGATCTTGAAAAGGTTCAAGATGGAAAACTCCAAGAAAGGTTTTGTACCTATTCAAAGAGGGACCATATTGAGTTCAGCTCAATGTCCAAGCTCAAAGGGTGAGCAAGACATGATGAAACAAATCCCATATGCTTCTGCTATAGGATCCATCATGTATGCGATGATATGTACTAGACCGGATGTGTCATGCGCTTTGAGCATGACAAGCAGATACCAACAGAATCCAGGAGACAGTCATTGGATGGCTGTTAAGAGCATATTGAAATACCTTAGGAGAACTAAGGATATGTTTCTGATATATGGATCTGGTGAAGAGGAACTCGCTATAAAAGGTTACACAGATGCGAGCTTCCAAACTGATCGAGATGATTCTCGATCACAATCTGGGTATGTGTTCACTCTTAATGGAGGAGCTGTCTCTTGGAAGAGCTCAAAACAGGAAGTGGTAGCATTGTCCACTACAGAATCAGAATACATCGCCGCTTCATTGGCAGCTCAGGAAGCTGCATGGTTGAAGAAATTCATTACTGATCTAGGGTGGTCTCTTCCATTCAAGACCCCCTAGAAATCTTTTGTGACAACGAGGGTGCGATTGCACAAATCAAGGAACCTCGTTCACACCAAAAGACAAGGCACATAGAGCGGAGATTCAACTACATAAGGGATGAAGTTGAAAAAGGAAAGATATGTATTCGCAAAGTTGGAACTGATCAAAATCTTGCGGATCCATTCACGAAGCTCCTAGAAAGACCGAAACATGAGCGTCATGCGAGTGGCTTAGGACTTCGATATTCTAGTAATTGGATTTGATCTATTTTGTATTAAAGTTTAAAAGACTTTTGTAATTTAACTCTTTTATATGATTATGGAATCTTGAGTTAAATTCTAATTTTGCATGTTTAATCCATGAATAAGTTATCTTATTCTAAAAGTCCGTAGTCGATCACATTTGTGGGAACAAATATGAAGCAAGACTATTATGAACTAGGTTTGGTGGATATTCATAAGAAATGAATATGGAGCATAGGTTTGCTGCCAAAGTTCATAGATATTTGTGGGATACAAATATTGGACTGACCCGCTCTCAATATTACTACATGGAGTCGATTGACTTGATCATTAGTAATCTTGAGTAAAGGAGAATTTCATATTATCCTTAGACCTGAGATGTATATTGGGTCTTGATTTTCACCGAGTATTACACTTTGACTCTCCCCTTCGCTATTCGTAAAAGATGGTACATAAGGATGAGCTCGGGTGGAGTATAAAGTGATAGTGAGAGGCGTATACAGTCAAGACGGAATTTGTTCCTCTTATGTGTTGAGAGTTTAGATGTCTAAGGCCTGATAAAGTTGAATTGTAAAGAGAATGATCACCTATGTCTCTTAGATTCAACATGACATCTAGTAACAAAGGGATATAATGATAGATTCACCTAAATCATATCAAGTAAGGGACTTGAAGGGATGATGTTATTGAATGGCACTTCGTCAAACACATTAGGGGTGGTGAACTGTTGTTAGGCGGTATTCACCACTTGCATTAATTTTCTATGTATCTCGTGCAAGTGGGAGATTGTTGGAATTACGTATGCCCGAGACACATAATTATACTAATGTGGCTAACTGTGTTTGATCCAAGTCGGGTCATACCCAATAACAAGCTAGACGACACCAAATGTATTCTTTTAATGATTTGATCATTTAAACGAATACCGAACACTACGTGTGTAGAAAATTGGTTTTCTAAACAAACACACTTGAGGATTTAAATAAATTATCTGGATAATTTGTTTATATAAATTAATTATTTAATTGGTTAAATAATTACATAAATGTATGTGCATTTTATAAAAATGAGTTTTATAAAATAAAAGGAGATGTTTTAAATGGTTAAAACAAAACAACAAAAAAAAAAAAAAAAAAAAAAAAAAAGGAAAACCGGCCACCCCATGTGGGTGGTGGTTTTGGTTCAACCAAATGTTTTGTCCTTTTGTGTGGACCATCTCTTTATACTCCACCATTCACAAGACATGCATTTTTGATCTTGTCCCCATTTTGAATTCAAGAGTTGAATCAAAAAATCCTCTCTCTTTTCTTCCAAAAAAAACTCACGGCTCATTTGGGGTTTTGGGAGAGCTTGGTGAGCTTGTTTAAGTGTTCATAATTCCTAGCAATCAAGTTGGTGTTGTCACAAATAGCTTGGGGTATCACACTCTTGAGGTCTTCTTCTTTGGAGGCTTGCCATTCATCCACCATCCCCTTCAACAACCTACATCTTCTTATAAGGTATAAGGAGGTACTTTTACATTTCATAAGTATATTGTTCTTGTAATATTGATCCTTGTTCATTGGGTTTTTAGTTTTAACATATTGGTATGTTCATAACAAGATTTAAAATCTAAGCTTCCGTTGTGTTTTCTAGTTAAATATGGTTAACTTGACTTTGATAAACTTGTATAAAACCCAACAGGATGGGTATGGGTCAATATGGGTAAAGTTAACCCATCTTGACTCAAGTGAAGGTTAAAATATAAAGGGTTTAAAAACTCTCAAAAAAATATTCAAAAAAATTAATAAAAAAATAATATCTCAAAATATAAATAAAAAACGCAAAATGTAAAAAAACTAAAATGTTTCCACCGTCATCCTCGTTCATAAAAAAACCAGTTTTTGATCTGTTTAGGTTTATTTTTTCGGTTTTTTTTGGGTTCTGTTTTGCTTTTTTTTTTTCATTTCGTCATATTCGGTATCTTTTCGGTTTCAATAATTTCAGTTTCGTTCTCTCGGGTTCTGTTCGGTTTCGTGGGGTTTGTTGAAAATAAAATTGGATTGAGCTTGTTTTAATCCATTCTAACACATAACAAACCTATTCTAACCCATAGCCAAAAGTTATTAGTATTTCCCTAACCCATCTTGATCTCCTTGAAAAATCATTTTGATCCATCTTAACTCATTTTAGTTTTAAAATTATCCATATTGATCTAAAACAACCCATTTGAATTTGTTTTGCCACCCCTAATCGTAATTATGCCAAAACAATAATAACACAAATATCATTAACAATCAAATGATATACCGTAACATGTTTGACCAAACTCAAATAACAATATAGTTAACACAGATAATTAATTACATCATCTCGATCTCTAACGTATTGTTATTTCATAACATCTGAACCATAGCTTCCAAGTTTTATCATTGGCCGTCAATATCTTTTTGCATAAATTCGAGGTCAACATTTTTTGGTCTTTGATATGTGCTAAAATATACATATTATTATATAACACGTAACTTACTAAAATAGATAATTTATTAGTTGAAAAGTGTTGGGAGTTGGGATGTAACATCCTGAAAGAAGAAGTGAAAAATGTAAATATAAGAAAGTCTAAAACCCTGATAAAAAGTGTGCTTCTTCTTCTCAGCTGATTAATTAAAAGTTTAAAACCCTAGTGTTCCTTCCTAGTCGCCGATATATACATACATTACATACAGAGTCCGTTGAAGATGGATATGGATCGAGAAGATGAAGACGCTCTTCGAAAAGTACAGGTCCGATTCGTTACGAAGCTTAAACCGCCGTTCAAAGCTCCTGAAACCTCCATAGCTCTTCCATCTAATCTCACCAGGATGGGCCTCTCTGCTGTCGTTAATAACCTTCTAGAATCAGGTTATTCTATATCTTTTACATTATTATTATTATTAAGTCAGTCTGTGCTTTAATTTTGCAAATTAGGGCTCTTAAAGCTCTACTGTTGAATCCTACATTAGTTATTCACTTCAATTAGAAGGTAAGGTTAAAGATAAATAAAATGAAATTTGATCATGTACAGCAAGTAATCTAAATCACTTATTATCATCGATTAATGTATGGAGATGATGGATCGGAAACAAACACGACGTTGGAAATTATTCGCCTGACATAAAACAAATTCTTTGATGTGAAACTCAAATTTTCAGCAAAACAAAGTTTTCACATAATCAACAGACTCGACCACATAACCCAACGGAAACGGAAAGCAAATCATATTAAACAAAACATTTCATACCTATTGGATGCGAGAAAACGATGCGCGATAATGGTTTTTGCCAATCGAAATACATATTGCATGGGATTAAAACTTAAAAGAAACCTAAAAATAAGGCTAGTCATAAAGTGATACACGTGTATGAAGTATGAACCAAGCCCTACACTCTCGAAACATATTCAGTAAAAAAATCATGTAAAAAGTGAGGGTCCGTCAAATGCAACAAGAACATCATTCAGTTAAAGAAAATTCTCACAAGAAAGAATCGAACGGGCTAGTTTTGCTTTATCAACGCTGACATCCCACCAGTGAACTAGAACTGTATGTTTGACATGATAAAATGTTTAATAATTAAACATAACCGTGATCATAAAATGGCACAGTTTTCAAAACTGTTTGATCAATATAGATTATAATCAGATCTGTGTCACCTTGTATGATATCAGGAAATGATGACTGGAAACATGAACCGTTTGATTTCCTTATCGGTGGCGAGTTTATAAGGATGTCACTCAAAGATTTTCTTCTTGCCAAGGGTATCTCAGCGGTATGTTATTTATCAGCATGCTTGTTTTTTAAGAAGCTAATGATTCTTTTAAACTGTAATGATATATATATATATATATGATTGCAAAATGTGTTAATCTACAGGAAAAAGTTCTAGAAATTGAATACATAAGAGCTGTAGCTCCACGCAAGGAAGAAGATCCTTTATTACACGATGATTGGGTTAGTGCAGTTGACGGTTCAAGTCGGTTTATTTTGACTGGTTGCTATGATGGGTTAGGAAGGTAAGAGCTAAAATGTTGTCATAGGTTTTTTATTTTTATAATTCTATGACGATTTAGTTTTTTTCTATATTATTGTAATAAAACTAAAAAGTGTGTTTTTTAAATACAATTTAGAATATGGGAAAGTGCTGGCGTTTGTACACATGTTTTGGAGGGACACGGTGATGCAATTACATCAGTTGGTATCGTGAAAACAACAGGTATGATATGTTTTGCAAAGTTATAAATTCATTATCTTTGGTTATTATGCACTTGATGAATAATTGAACATATATACGGTTTTATGAATGTTATTGCTTACTGAACATACAGAAGATGAAGACACCAATCTTGTTGTTGCTACTGGTTCAAAAGACAAGACCGTGAAACTTTGGAAGGTAATATTGCAATTTCACAACTCTTTTTTTTTTCACTCAACAGATTTTTGGAATTAACAGTTCATAGATAATGTTCCCGCTTCATAGGTTTATGCAGAGCCACAAGCAGAGAATATGAAGATTGCAGCTTTTAGAACTCTTCGTGGGCATACTGCTGCTGTGAAAAGCGTTGCAGCACAACCGACTGCTGATATGGTTTTTTTCTTTTTTTGTTTTTCATATTTTTGTGTGTATATTTATGTTTACATATGATTTATAAGAGACCTATTTTCATAATTATGTAGCTGTGCTCTGGTTCTTGGGATTGTAGAATCAATTTATGGAAGACTGAGCCCACTGAAGGAGATACCGTGTCAACAAAGAAAAGGAAGAAATGTAGCAAGGAAGAAGATATTCAGTCAGAGGTAATTCAAATATTTAATAACTTCATCTTTTTATATAATTTCATATTTTTTGGATTATTGTCAACTTAATTTTTCTTCCGTGTAGGGAGAAGCTGTATCTACACTTGTAGGACATACACAATGTGTATCATCAGTTGTTTGGCCCGAACACGGAACCATTTATTCTGGATCATGGGATCACTCGATTAGAAGATGGGATGTGGAGACCGGGAAAGATACATTAAACATGGTATGCAATTAAATTTTTGTTTGTAATAGCTTACACAATTCATTTTTGATCATTAACATTTTTATTACATGTGCAGTTTTGTGGGAAAGTGATTAACTGCATCGATGTTGGTGGTGAAAGTTCTGCTCTTATTGCTGGTGGTGGCTCTGATCCTATTCTTAGGATTTGGGATCCTCGAAAACCTGGTACTCTATATTATTAACATACACACACAAAACAGAAATTTACACAATCAACCCTAAAGTAGTTACAAATGTAATTTAGGCACGTTGGCTCCAAGCTTCCAATTCTCATCACACACGTCATGGATAGCGTCATGCAAGTGGCACCGCAAGTCATGGTATCATTTGCTTTCATCATCTTATGATGGGAAAGTCATGTTATGGGACTTGAGAACTGCGGTAATTTTTTTTAATATTTCTTTATTAAATTCTTGTCACATTAATATGTATACTTATAATCTTTGATATATGTTACGTGTTGTAGTGGCCATTGGCTATAATTGATTCGCATGAGAATAAGGTGCTATGTGCCGATTGGTGGAACGGGGATAGTGTGGCAAGTGGAGGAGCAGATTCAAAGCTAAGAATTTCTTCTGAAATTTGTATCGTGTGATTTGAAGGTATACTTAGTAATTGAATAATACTTGGTTATATTGGTTGCAACATATCATTTAACTGACTTGCATACATGTTATTTGCAGGTTTTAAGGGATGCAAAATTTATTTTGTTGCACAACCGACATGGAGTTGGAGATTTTGATGTTTCAAATGTTGTGATGCAAGTATTTTGAATGTCAGTCATGTAATACAACTAATAATTCATTTTCTTCACAATTCACAATACAATTTTGCATATTGATTAAATTTTTGAGTCATGGTGGTGTTGACAAAGTTTCTCTCATGTGGTAGGTGATCCATGTACCAGCTATACATTTATCTCTTTATATAAGACAAAACTTGATATCTATTTAATTTTGCCCAACTAGAAAAATGGGAACATGTTTTAAATGTCAAGTATTGTTTGGTTAAAAAAGTACCAGCATTATCTTTAATGATTTTTGGAGTGGATTCCTCGCTTATATGATTTTTATTTTTGTTCTTTTAGGAGGCATGATTTATTTGTAAGATCTATATAACTCAAAACATCGTGATATACAGTCTTATATAATTGTTAAAAGTGGAGGTTCTGGCTAGGTCAAAATAATTGGAACAAGGTTTTTATTACCCTGTTTTGAGTACTTGAACCCAAAACCGATCATACCCATAAAGTACGAATAGAGTATGCATTTCAGTTCCAAAACCTGATCCGTACCCGAAAGTACAGTACAGTCTTAAAACGAATTCAGTTCAATACCTAAAACTGGGGTTTTCAATACCCGGAAACAGGGCATTACCGCTGGGATCAAACCTGGCCGACCAGACCATTTTCCAATGGCTTTATAGCCGTTTTAAGGTCCCATTTTCCAATGGCTTTATAACCGTTTTACGGTCCTTTCTGACCGCTTTCAGCTGTCCAAACTTCCCCAGGCTTAGTATATATTAAAACTAAACTGTTTGACTAAACCGGTCAAATTAAAAGTGAACTGTTTGACAAAAACTAAACAGTATATTTTGCTTTTAAAAATAAACTGCAGGTTTTATTTTTTATAACTAACCTGGCCAAAATTTTGTCAAACATAAACCCAAAAATAATGCAACTTTCAGGCTGCAGCATGTAATTACCATATTTCTGAAATGATCGTGCAACCTAATTAATTAAAAACCAAAAGTATGGATCTGACGCATGATTTTTAAAAGGAAAGAAGGGTAGTTTATACCCAGGGGTATTTCGGTAACAGTTTTTGAATTTTTAGAAAACTTGACACAAAATAGTCAAACCCGGGTCAGTTTATACCCAGGGGTATTTCGGTCACAGTTTTGGAATTTTTGAAAGACTTATATTGGTTGACAGGAAAAAGTCAAACGGGTCAGTTTATTTGTTTATATGTTACACATCAAAATTTTAAGTTTTTATGCCAAAAAAATGGACTTGAAGCCAAAAAAACAGAGGTGCAGCCCCCAAATAACCAGACTGGGTTTTGAAAATAGTCAAATACCGACCAGGTTTTTTTAATTTCCGACCTGGCTTTTAAATACCCGGAACCGGGTATAACCAGTTGCAGATCTGGATTGGGTTTTTCTACACCTGAAAATGGGGTAAGTATTAAAATACCAGGGTATAGGATACCCAGTTCTAACCGTTCTATACCTTACCCGTTGACACCGGGTATGGTTTTTCAAGTCAATAACCGGTTCCATACCTAACCAAGTTTAGCCAAGCCAATACCCGGTCATATCCGGAACCGGGTATTGGAAAAACCCGCAACTTGCATCCCTACTTAAAAGGGTACCATGCCATGTTACATTCATGTGTAATTCAATATTTTTGCATTTATTCGCCTAAAGAACTGAAAAGAAACAAGGGCATATTACATAACATATCTTATAACGATGTAAAAAATTATGTTACAAAAGGTGCCCAGTAAACGAACCAATAAGTTCTAGAATATATGTGAACCCGCGGGCCATAACATGGACTTCCACGGGTTCACAAGACTGGGGCTTGATCTAAAACCCGAACCACAAATACAATAACACAATATCACCTTCTATGGAAGCTGTGTAATGATTTTGGAACCCCCTCAAAGAAATCCAAGATATAGCTCTCAAGATCGTCAGCTGAATACCTAATGTACTTCTCACTTATGTGATTAACATGTCTACCAACAAAAGTTCTATAAGCTTGAATCACTTTAAGCGACATTGAGATCCTCACATCCTCACGAAGTTGACTATTCGGTATTGACCATCCGGTTTGACTTCTGTAAATCTCTTCAAAGGCGGTGTAAAACGCCTGCAGCCTATCTCTAAGCAGATTTCTCAAAGTGGACCCCGAACTACTTGAATTAGATAACCCATCTTCTCTAAGAAAGTTCAGAATCGAGCTCCACGTGGCCCGTTCATAACTCATTGCGTATTGTTGAAACTTCCAGTTGCGTTTTCTAATCCAATCGTCACCGAGAACATTTCTTAGCTCTGAGTTTTTAACCTTTTCCGCCATGTAATTAATATTATTCATCATGAAAAGATGTCCCAACGCCTCGTCTTTGTATAACTTTGACTTTTCTTCGAGGTTGCATTCGAGAATCGACATTAACGACCTAAAATGCAATGCCATTGGAGTTGAAGATGCGTTCCCGTTATCTGTATCATCATTATCATTATTATTATTCCCGGGACTTGTGTCAGGTGAAGATGAAGAATGTTGACCGTTGACCGCTTGATCACGGTCTTTCAAACAAGTGTTTAACGAGTCGCTGTAATCGGTTAACGCTTTGATGTAATTCATGACATATCGAGTGAGATGGTGATTCCCGCCACCCGGGAACGCGCTATTTGACGTGTTGGACCCGACCGCGTTCTCAAACTTGATAAACGTCGCTTTCACACATTCACTGATACGTATCAGAACGTCTTGGAACTCGGTTCTAATGCAGAACCCACTTTCATCCGAGTACAAACCCTCTATATCGGGCATAAGATCCGCTAACACTTCATACATATCGAGAATCCTTAAAAGTTTCTCGGGTTGGTGGGGCCCGATCGAGATCGCTTCTGCAAAGTATAAAAGCTGCAACATTGAAGCTTTTGACGACTCGGCGAAACAAATCGAGCTCACCGGCTCAGCTTGAATTTGACTGAAAATCTGCTCACATAAAAACTTTTCACTCGCGAGATACTTCCGTACAAAGACCCTTATACCCCTTGTCCATCTTCGTATTCTCGAGTTTAACGAAACCCATTCCATTTTCAAAACATCTTCAATGCTCAACTTCTCAATTTCAAGAATAAAAAGACAGTCGTCTAACGCATCTTTACGAGCACTAATAAACGCCTGAGAACATTCTTTCCCATAATTCGAATCAAACATCAACCTAGCAATGCTTCTTAAATCAGGAATCACTTGTGGATTAACCAAATCCATAATAAAGACCTCGGAGCCACGGCTCACACTATCTCTCTGTACTGAATCATCAAACGAATCATCCCCAAATGAGACCATTGAATTCTCATCTAGACCATCATCTTCACTAGACCGAAAAGATAAATGTTCAGGCTCAAAGTTTTGCCTGTTATGAACAAGCATATGCCTAAACTCCTCCTCAATCCTAGCCATAGACGTTTGAATAACCGCGTTAACGGTCCTCAAAAGGTCGTTTTCGTCTTTACTCAGATTCAAACTCTCCAAACTCTCGGCTAGTTTTCGAGCTTCGTCGACTGTTTTTAAATACTCTTTAGCTTCTTCAGGATCACAATCCCATATCATCGATTCATCCGCTTCCCAAGCCATTATCTTTTCCCAAATCGAGTTAACCCGTGTCCTAATATCACTCAACTCTCCGTCTTCTCGTTCTTCATCGTCTTCATCTTCGGTCACAGTAACCATCATCACAGACGCCAATCGAACGCTTAACTCCACCAGGGTTTTCCTTGCTTCATTACTTATTCTCTTGTTGTCATCCAATACCTTGATAATAAGCTCGGCAGCAGCAATCAAACTCTCTTCTTCGGCAGCTTCCATCATGGGTTTACACCCTCCCATAAAAATATAACAAAAAAACAAATAAAAAACACACACAAAGACACAATAACACACTTAATCAACAACCAAGAAAACCCTTGATCATAAGAGGAATTTCATCGAACACTTGGTGTGCAAACCCAAAAAAAGATGATTTCACCTCAAAGATGAAAGAGGAATATTATCAAACACTTGGTGTGCAATCCAAAACCCTAAATGAAATAATAATACCCAAATAGACGATCAAAATCAAGAGTAGGAAAAAAGAATCGAAATCATGACTTGTTGACCAATTTGAACACGAAAACAAGTACGAAGACTAATGTTGTTTGTTTGTAAAATAATAAAAATCGGAGCTTGATTTGTCTTTGGTTCTTGTAGCCAGCCGGCTGTTATTGAAATGATTAATATTAATATTATTATAAATTGGAAAATTACGTAATGGGGGTTTGACCTTTCAAACTGCAGTCAGTCAAGCAGCCGTTTCCGGTCTGCAGAAAGTTTGTCTACGTGGCGTTTGTTTATTGACCACATCCCGCAGAAATTGATAGTTGGACCGGAAAGTCAGTCATACCGGATTACTACCCGATCTTTTTCATATTGAGTCTTTGCTTCAAGGCACATGTTTATAATTGGGACGATTCCCAAAAAATAATTCAGGACAAGAGAGAGATTTCCTTAATAATTCAAATTTTTTTAAAATTCTCAAACTAGTCCATGGAAACCTATCAGCAGCGTGACATTGGTATTCATGACGTGAGATTTGAGTAACCAATCACAATCTGACACGTGTACAAGAACGTGAAAGTTTCAATGAAATATGTCTTCATCGAGAGGATTCAACCCAAAATTATTTTCTCAGAAATTCATCACATTCGACGCATTTCAGGTGAATTTCATCTTTTTTTTGCATAAAAAGAAGAGTTGTCAGAAAATATGGTTTTTAGATGAAATTATCTTTTTTCATAAAAAGAATAGTTTTCTATAAAACCTTTTTGAAAATCATATCCACCACCACCCCCGCCCACCGCCATCATCAACCACCACCACCCACCGCCATCATCCACCACCACCACCCACCGCCATCATCCACCACCACTACCCACCACCATCATCAACCACCACCACCACCATCCACCGCCATCACCCACCACCACCACCACCACCATCATCCACCACCACCACCCACCGCCATCATCCACCACCACCACCCACCGCCATCATCCACCGCCATCATTGGGAAACTATTTTTTTTTTTACTTTTTTGAAAATCATCTAACAAGACTAAATTCATTTGAAAAGTATCGTTTTTTTTTCGTAACATTTTTGAAATTTCTCTTAGGAGACGAAATTCACCTGAAAATCGTCGGAGAAGATGAATTTATGAGAAAATGATTTTGGGTTGAAAACTCTCGGCCAAAATAGATTTCGTTGAAACTTTCACGTTCCTTTACACGTGTCAGATTGTGATTGGCTACTCAAATCTCACGTCACGAATACCAATGTCACGCTGCAGATAGGTTTCCATGGACTAGTTTGGGAATTTTAAAAAGTTTTGGACTATTAAGGGAATCTCTCTCTTGTATTGGACTATTTTGGGAATTGTCCCTTTATAATTTGGGTAAATCCCCAAATTGTCCATTTTTCTCCTTCAAGTCAAGGGTTTGTTTACACGCAAAAAATATTCCAATATTGTTCATCCACAATACCGACGGATCCTTACTTATTCTCCGACACCCGACATTTTTTTTCCAACCAACCGTCAAGCACCACCTGTAACTTTTAAGGGAGGATCCGTGTGTAAGTTGAAATATAAGTTTGCCGGCGACTTTATTTACATCCGCATGTTCCCGTCGTTTCCGACGGTCAGAGATCGTGTCGCCGTCGGAAACGACGGTATGGCAAAAGACACGGATCTTCCATGTTTTCCGGCGACCGTGCTTATAAAGACCTACCCGCAAGTTTTGATATTCCGGCGACCATTTAATGTATTCCGGCGACCTTATATTCCGGCGTCCCAACTTATTATTCCGGCATCCCAACTTATTATTCCGGCGTCATAACGTATTATTCCGGCGTCCCAACTTATTATTCCAGCGTCCTAACATATTGTTCCGGCGTCCAACCTTATATCCCGGCGTCTCAACCCTTATATAACGACGTCCAACCTTATATAACGGCGACAAAATTTTTATATATAACCATCTAATTAATATTTTGTTTAAGTTAAAATATAAATAAATATATTTATTTTCATCTCAAAAATACATTTTGTTTAAGTTTGTACATATTATGTATTTCATTACCTTTAACATATTATGTATTACTTTTCACTTCAAAAATACATTTTAGCTAAGTTGGTATATATTAGTTTTAAAAATATATGGGATGGATAGAAATTAACATTTTGTATAACTGGTTTTGTTGTTGGTTGGATAGTAATCAGGAAGACAACTAAGTTATGGTGAAGATGTACATGGATCAGTGTCTATTTAGTCCCTCCAAAGTCCAACCTATTCCTCAATGTATTCTTATTAACTTTGTAATTTTTTTCACTTGTATAATAAATTCCTATTTATTGTTTTATTAACTTTTAGTTTTCTGAGTTATCCCTATTTAGTTTTCAGGAATAATAGGTTGGGACGCCGGAACAATATGTTAGGACGCCGGAATAATAAGTTGGGACGCCGGAACAATATGTTATGACGCCAGAATAATAAGTTGGGACGCCAGAATAATATGTTATGACGCCGGAATATAAGGTCGCTGGAATACATGAAAGGATACGGTTTTTGCCGGAATATCAAAACTTGCGGGTATGTCTTTATAAGCACGGTCGTCGGAAAACATGGAAGATCCGTGTCTTTTGCCATACCGTCGTTTCCGACGACGACACGATCTCTGACCGTCGGAAACGACGGGAACACGCGGATGTAAATAAAGTCGCCGGCAAACTTATATTTCAACTTACACTCGGATCCTCCTTTAAAAGTGACAGGTGGTGCTTGACGGTTGGTTGGAAAAAAAAAACGTCGGGTGTCGGAGAATAAGTAAGGATCCGTCGGTATTGTGGATGGACAATATTGGAATTTTTTTTTGGTGTAGACAAACCCTTGACTTGAGGGAGAAAAGTGGACAATTTCGGGATTTGCCCTTATAATTATCGACTTTCCAATATGGTTTCTAGAATATCTTTTGTTTAACTATCTTTAAAGAAACAAACAACACATCTTATCTTACAAAGTTTCATATAACATTCAACTAGTATGTTCACATAAGCTTTCAACTCATCAATTTTCTATTTATATAATTTTCACATGTTAATTTGAACATTAACTCTTTAGTTGAAGAAGATATCAAAATAAATTGTTATAATCATCATTTATTGAATAAAGATAATTAATTGTTTAATTGTTATTTTTTTTAATTTTATTTTATTTTTGGGATTTTGGTAAATTATTTATGAAAATTTGGACTGGATGTATGGATGTTTGGATTGAAATAGTGGTTTAAGTAACGAAGTTTGGATTATATTGTTGTTTTATTAAACGCACGGTCCAATAAAAATTATAATTATATCTCATTGTTATATTCATATTTTTAGCATTCTTTATGTTGTGTTACTTAAATATTTTATAATTTCAATAAAAATAACATTTTAACACACAACTTATGTTACAACATCTACATGTTAACGCTTTATAGTTTACAACATATGACTTCAGTAGATGATGAAGTTTTATTTAATATGTCTTTAATGTTTTATGGTATAAGTTAGAAATATGTGACATAACTTAGAATTATGTTTTAAATTGTTATTTTTCTTTATTTGTTTTTGTATTTTAGATTCTTGTAATTAAAACAACAATGTGATACCTTATAATAATAATCTATATTATATTATTAAGCATAAGTGATGGACGAAAGAGTCATTTCACAATTAGAGCATGAGGATACAAACGTCATTTCACAATTGGGCAGAAAAAGTAATTTACCATTGCATCGTCTCGCGGTTCAAGCGTCTCGTACCAGTTTATAAAGCGTTATGTTTACTGTAATTACTCTTCTATCCTTAGTAGATTAAAAGGTTTATCTTTAATTACTCATTTAATTGCTTAGGTTGGGATGCAAAGCTACCCAACTGATTGCCTCATCATAATAATAGGAAGGACCGATGGATGTATGTTATTGTTGAGTTTAGACCTTTCAACTGTTCTTAATCACTCCTTCAGTTTTGTTTCTTCATTTCACACCCCTTCCTTTAATTGCAATAAAGAATTGAAAGCTCTTCAATCACTCTACAATAAAACACTACAATTAAAGGTTGCATTCAATTGCCAGCCATTATCAATTTTGTTGTTTCGGTTTTATGTTGGATGCTTATAAATCGTGCAATGTCTTTCTTGCTTCTCATCATGGCTACTTAACTTCACACATCCTCTCAGGTAACATTTCTGTGCTCCTCCTTTTTCAGTTTATGTTTTCATGTATTCGTAATCGATTCATGTATTGAATTGATCCTCTTTTTTTTTCTTTTTTTTTCAGTTTATGTGATTCTACAGTTTCGTTTAATGAAGAGCTTTCAAATCAAATGGTCGACCAGGGTCGTGTGTTGGATCTTTTTGCTTTTGCACTTCACCATCACCAGGTTCAAAAGTTATTACTAGACTTTAATCATCCAAGGTATTATCCTTTTAAATAATAACATTGTTTTAGTTTGGCTGGGTAAAATTTGATTTTTGGCATTTTAGTGTTCTCATTTGCAATAGTTGAAGTTGATGTTATTTATATAAAAAGATTAACAAGAAATAAACAATAAATAATTAGCTTAATTGTTCTAGCTTTTTAATTATGCTTTTCAAATGTATCTGTAGCTGGCTTATACATTTTTATGCTACTTAAGCCACCTATAAAACTGAAAGATGGAAACAACAGTTAATATGGATATTTCCTTTATTCTTTTGTTCTTAGATTTCTCAAACGGATCGTTTTATATTTAGGTATTATACTTGATTCCTCAATTGTACATTTAACACACGTATTTCATTTCATTTATCGAAACACTACTTTTTTTAATGTTAATTTATATTTTGGCCTATTTAACACTAATATTTCATTTCATTTATCGAAACACAGCTTTTTTTAATGTTAATTTATATGGTTTAGGGGCATTGTTTCTCATATTATGTTCAGTAAATATAGTTGGTATAAATAATATTGTCACACTTCAAATTTGCAGTTTTAAGAAAGCTACAAAGATAGTGGTTTTGGGTCACTTCAAGTATTAGTTGCTAGTGGTAATAACCAACTAACTACATGATCAGTATAACTTCAAATAATACAAGGGTATTCAATTAGGTTTTTTATGATGTGTTTGATTGTTGCTAATAATATAATTAATCATTATGTAAGTAGTTTCAATATAAATTTTGTATACAGGAGGATGAAGAGCAAATGACACCACCTACATTATGACATAAAAGGGGTTGCAACCACAAGTAGTCAACGTGCATAAAAAACCTAGAATGCTATAAAGTGAATATGGATTAATCCATGTTAGGTGCTCTTTTGTTGTTAGTCACATTTTTTTTTTCTGCTTGAATTTATTTGTTAGGCTAATGTTCAATAAACTAAAGGATGCCAATATGAAGGGTGGCAAGTTATTTAGGTGATGTTTGTTTTTTAAGAGCTCAAATGTCTGCAGTCTGCGGACCACATCTGCAGACATCTGTAGCAGAAGAGTTGAACCAAATATCTGCAGTCTCTAAGAAGAAAACTGTTTGTTTTTTAACGTCTGCAGACTGCTAAAACTTTCAACATTTAACTTTATACCAAAAATAAAATTATCCAACGACAATTAAAAATACATAAATCTAAATTTTATACAAAAAAATACAAATTGTCCATAATTAAAAATACTAACATCAAAATACATAATCCAAGTTTAACATGTATGAGAATCATTAGGCTCTTACAAACAATCTACAAAAAAAGTTCCGGCATTAATCTCGTAATCAAATTGTCAAGTTCCATTAGTGTAGCCGTTGTCGAGTCTTGTCAAATCTAAATAAATAAACAGATAAATACATGTTAGAATAACCCGAACAACCCAAAAATAACCCGTACTAACACAAACAAAAACCAAACAACATGGCGCAAACTAACCCAAAAACGACTCAAGCTATCCCAAACCCGATAATAGAGCTTATCTTGTACGGCGGGACTACTTCAATCAGGGAACTCTGAAACACATAAAAACTTTCCAGCTAAGCCATTACATATTACCAAAATTCATATAACTATTTTAACACATCCGTATAATATTTATTTCAATTCAATATAGCCTAATATATCAATCTACTGTGAGTTTAATTAACGACTTCACAAGAATTAATGATGGATCATATATATTAATAAAACCAAAGCCAGAATTAAAACAACATGAGTCAAAAGAAAAGACACCAAAACATGAATGAAGTTTGCAATTAAAGTAGTTTTACATCAATGGTGGGTTGATTCAAACTGATTCAAACCACCATAGGAGGAAGAGAAGCAAACCTGTTTGTGGGAGAGAGAGGCCGGCTATTTGTTGGAGAGAGAGAGGCCGGTGACGGCTTGGAGAGAGAGAGAGAGAGAAAGGCCGGCAGCGGTGGAGGGGTAGAGGTTGCGTGGGAGCTACGGCGGGCTGTGGTTACAGCGGTGGAAGAGTTGGGCGGGAGTGGAGAGGAGGAGAGGTTTGGGAGTGAGATGTAGAAGAAGAAGTGGAGAGGTAGGGTTTGGGAGGTTTTTTTGGAGTCTGAAGAGATGAGAAGAAACGGGGCAGAAGAGGTGAGAAGTAACAATGCCATCACTTCTAGGAGAAGAAGGCGCGCAGACGTTTTTTAATGAAACGTCTTCAGAAAAACAAACACACTGCAGAGCCCAACGTTTGCGCGTCCTCTTCTCAGTGCAGACAAAAGAGGTGGAGAAGTGCTTCTGAGGAAAAACAAACAACACCTTAATGCCTAAGAGGAGGTAACAATTAAATATTTATGTCAATTATGATAAAGGCACTACTTGATTGAAGATATGAAACAAATATATGAGACAATTTACGGATTACCTAATATATCGGTTGAAACTTACCATCTGAACTTTGTTTTCACTTGGTTATGCTTTAATGACCTTTATGTTAGTTCACGTCTTTTGCAGTTTTCAGTGCCCAAAGGGCTTTCTTTTCTGAAAATAGCTTGGAAGTTTAGAAAATGTCATGATGTTGTTTGTAAATAGTTAGCGTGTAGATTTATGTCAGCCTTAAAACATTAAGGCTAGTTTTAGTTGTATATATGTAAAGTGTAACTTCCATTAATTTGTTTTGGTTTTTTTCTTTTCAAATTTAGAGCACTCTCTAATTTCAGCTCTTTGTCATTTCATATGCGACACTAACACCGTAAATACTTTGCTTTTAACTTATTGCAAATAACTGCATTATAAGCTACTCACAGTTTCTATGAGAGAAGACTTATCCTTAGATTTTTCTTTTGGTATAATGCTTATTTTTGGGTTGCGTTAATATTTGCTGGGAACGAGTCAAAACAATTTGAGACCCTGCCAAAATCTATTTTTAATGCGTATAACCTCTAGATCATTTGGATACTCCCCGTATAACAACCGGGTTTCGGTATTGTTTGGATTATTCGAGTGAATGTTCGGGTTGATCGGTTTCTGGTTATTTTACTGTTATTTTTTTTAATTAGAAGGCTAATACATTTGTATCGTGTTATATTTATTCAAAGGGAAATTCTGGAACTTTTTAACAGCAACAGCAGGTTTGAAAGAGCACGGTTCAAATTTATTGATATCAGGAGAAGGCAAATTTGTGTTCGAAGCAACTGCTAATTCAATGGTCATTTTAGATATTTTCCTCATTTGATTTTATGCTTTTAGGCTATGTGTTATTCACCCACTCCAAAAGGCACAAAGTTGACTTTTGAAGTCAAACCGATATATGTTATTAATCTAATGTTTTGAGTTTCGACAATGAAAATTACAATTTTCAAAGAAGTTCTCTTTTAGGAATTGGTTCATTTGATCTTGAACTTCTAATATATTACATTCATGTTCTTTAAATGTTCGCAAAGTTAAAAATTGTATGTTTTTTAAAATATTATTTTCTTATAAGAAAATACTTCTAAATGGAAAAGGGTACAATGGGTCGAAAGTATTCTAAAGATGATTAACAATTAATTATTGTGTTCATATTCTGTACACGAATTATTAATTAGAAATTTAACTTATTTGACGAAAAGTTTTTATGGTCAACTTAACTGAAGAAACACTAGGCGCCCCCGAGTAGATTATGGATAATTTGGGGGTTAAGTAATGTTTTTCACGAGGGTTAGGTCCGGCAGAGATGGTTATTCTGATGACCTGCAAAACAGACACCTTGAGCTCGTCACTGAGAAGGGGGGGGGGTACCTCCTTGTGACCACCCTCCGGCGTGAGAATCAGACTAGATTGCTCTTGAATATAAGTGTATATTAAGAGATTGCTAGAGAAGATAAGATAATGAGATAATGATACCGTTCCAAGGTGTTGGAGTATTTATAGCCGAATGTAGGTTTCCAAGCAGGTACAGCCAGCTGTATAATATTCCTTTTCCACCAACTGTGGGCTACGCACGTGCCATGCTGGTAGTTGGTGGGTAGGCAGCGGCTGATAGTGACATGGCCGGCTGTGTACTGTTCCTTTTCCACCAACTGCAGGCTATGTACGTGCCACGCAAGGGTTGGTGAGTAGGCAGCGGCTGATAGTGACATTTTGTACTAGAGCGTGCTCCTCGTACTGTTGTCGGTGAGCTGTCACCCTGTGATTGGTTCATGGGCCGCTCTGGTCAGATCTTGTCTATTTTGTCCATACCTTGGCAGGTATAGTACAAAAGACCTTCCAGAAGCGTACGGACTGGCTCATTTGGGCGGGAGTGTTCCCGCCTTGCTCATTCCTTCAGGTGACATTACTGAATTATTGAGTTAGTGCCTTATGCGTGTAGCCTTGCTGTTAGTGCGGGTAGCCTTCCCTGATGGCTTGTATCCGCAGCTGCGGGAACAGGCGGGGTACTTCACCATTGGGAGGCTTTTCCTGCGGGAACAGTTGGCGTACTGCGCGTAAGGTCTTCATCTCTGAGCATGGTTGGTCCTGCGGAACCAGTTGGTCCTTGCGCAGACGTCCCTCTTCAAGGTGAGTCTTGCGGGTCCAAGTGGGCTCTGCTGGGACCTACCTCTTCAAGTCCCCCCAGTCCAATGTTCTTCTCATGAATTGTTAATAAGTGAGGTGAACTTTTGGACTTAAGCAAGGGGTTTTGAAAAGGGTTTTTAGTTTTAAGGTTTTCCGTGGGGATTCTTCCCGCGATTTTCCTAATGTCACTCGCAGAAATTCCCGACTTTTCTGCCTGATCTTTGGTTGTGATGCGGGTAGGTGTTTAACCCCTTCGCACATCGGGAGCGTTGAGTTTCACTTGCATAGATTCTTCACGAGATTTTGGTAGTTTCGGACATAGTGATCAGTTATGTTAAACCACCAATTCCGCCTTGAAGTTTCAAACAAGGTAGTTCTCAACGTTCCCGCTATGCGGAGGTGCTATTTCTCTTTCCGCAAGCACGGTCCAGAAGATCCTTCTTGGTTTCAATTCCCTGCAAGTGCTAAGTATGTGAAGGGTTTCGCCTTGACACTGTACCCGCACTCGTCTTATAGTTTCTTTACTTCCAAGGTATTCTTGGCTTCAATTCCCTGCAGGTGCTAGGTATGTGAAGGGTTTCGCCTTGACACTGTACCCGCACTTGTCTTACGGTTTCTTGGATACCAAGGTATTCTTGGCTTCAATTCCCTGCAGGTGCTAAGTATGTGAAGGGTTTTACCTTAACACTGTACTCGCACCTGTCTTATAGTTACTTGGTTGCCAAGGTAAGGGGTATAGTCCCGCTTACTTTTGAATCTTTGAATCTTTTTGAATTTCTTTGAAACTCGAAGAGTTGGTGAAAGGATAAGAACAGTCCAAACTGTTGAAGGGACGTTAGCGTCCGACGGTTTCTTCTGACAGTTTCAGGACGTGCAGGAAGTTATGACGACGTGACAGTATGTGGTCATTCCAGACGCTTTTTCAGGCGCGTGGGCGCGAGTTTTCGGGCGCGTGGGTGCGGATTTTACGGCGCGCGTCCTGTCAACAGCTGTTGCCAGCTTGCTTTTTCCACGTGTCATAGTTTCATTGCACCAGCGCTTTTCTCTCTCCTCCGCATTAAATTCATCGCATTCATTGCGATGAGTATATAAAGGGGGAGAGGGTTCATCTTAATCCACACTTTCACTTCTCTCTTCTTCTTCTAAACGATTTTCGGCGAATACTCTAAGCTTTGTCGAGCATTCTCCTGAAATCGTTCCTTCTTTACTTCTAAAACATGTCTTCTGCTCACGATCTTGAAGCTACCGCCGAAGAGTCTGACGTGTACGTCGAGAACCCGAAGTCTACGTCTGATAAGGACGATAAGAGCACTGCTGGCGAATGCCAGTGTGCTCTTCCCATCGAGCTTTACCAGTACATCATCAGGAAGTTCATGCTCGAGCCATTCGAGCCTGAGTTTCCTGAGCCTCACCAGACCGTGTATGATGCCCCTAAGGGCAAAATAGGGGTATATGCCGCCTTCTTCGTCTATGGGAATCTCAGGTTCCCATTGACGAAGTTTGTATACCGTGTCTTGGAGAGACACGGTGTACACCTGACGGAGGTACACCCAATGGCGATCGCCAAGATCCGCCATTTTGAATGGGTGTGCCTCATTCTTGGCGTGGAGCCCCATGTTGACCGCCTGATGACCTTCTACTCCTGGAGGTGCATCCAAGGCTGGTACACCCTGGTCACCCGGATCAAGGGTTTGAAGATCTGCGCTACCGAGCGCAGTCTTCGGTCTTGGAAGCGGGAGTTCTTTTACATCTCTGCCGGTGTCGTCCCTATTGCGATGACATTCAAGAACGGGAGAGCACTCCCCAGCCTTCACGCCTCCAACTACCAGGAGGCGGAATGGTTTTCCAAGATTTCCCGGATCCAGTCTCCGGTTTACCGCTTTGCGGAGTCCGGGATGGTGATGCTCGGTATGAGCCGGGTGTGGAAGGATGCTGGGGCGGAAGCGCCACAGATTCCCATCGTCCTTGAATACGGTTTAAACTTTATCCCTTACGGTATGCTCCGTCTTCTTTGTTGATTTAGGGTTTTATTCTAACTCTTTTTATTTCAGAGGGGAATGACTTGCAGTCGCTCTTGCATCCGCGGGAAGCTGGTGGTCCCGCTCGGCTGGGTACTCGTGCTCTTGACGAGAACGAGTTGCCCATCCTCGAACAGACGGCGGATCGGTTTGTGGAGGCCTACCCGCCAGGCCACGAGATACTGAGCGCCACGCGGCCAGGTAAAAGACTATTTAACCCTCGCTCTCTCAATGCTCAAACCTCTGCTGGAATTCCTCTAATCTTGTCATCTTCTGATGAGGAATCCGCAGATGGTCCTTTCCTTGCGCGGAAGAAGAAGGCTGTCGGCGGGAAGGGTAAGGCGAAGGTTGCCTCCACTGCCAATCAAGGGAACCGGTCTGAGTCGGAGACCGAGAGTGAAGAAGCGGCGGGGAACCCAGGTGGCGTTGACACCACTGCTCCGGAGGTTGAAACGGCTGTCACCTCCGAGCAGCCCAGGACGACGACGGTGACCGGTACGAAGAGACCGGCTCCATCGGGTTCGTCCCCGCCTGTTCGCACCTTCAAGCTCAAAAGGACCCGTAAGTGTACATAACTTTAACTTCATATCTTTCCGCTATTATACTTATATATCTTGTCTTCGTGCAGGCGTGGATGCTACGGCATTCCAGAGTGGAGCGGGAGGGAGCAGCTCTGGACCCATGAAGGTAGGTTTGGTCAACCTACCCGAGGCGATGACCCAGGCGGCTACGCCTGCTTGCAGTACTGGTTCAGTTACTCATCCCGTTGAGCCAACTGTTCCAGCTGTAACATTATCCCCGCCGGCTGTCAGTGCCATTTTCACAGAATCCATCACTGAGCCGGCGGTGATTTCTCTTGCGGGTTCTTCCGCAGCCGCGGCCACGGTTATGAGTTCACCTCCGGTGAGTTCACCTCCGTTGGTTTCCACCGCGGCAGCCTCCACCATGCCTCCTCCGGCGCCTGCGACTACGGCCAGTCCTTCAGGTACGTTTGGGGTTGGGGCGTCTAGCCAATCCTTGCCTCCTTCCCGTCTCCTTGACCTTTTGGATGGATATCCCTTAGGTTCAGGTGATGGGTTTGGTGGCTATCGGCCTGTTGTCGACCCTACAGGTGCGTAGGGTTATTTTGGCCTATATCCCTTTCATCATTTCTCTCTCTTAACTGTTTTTTGTTTTATTGCAGTTCGTGATTCCAACGAGGTGTACGCTCCTCGGTGGAATATCCGCCGGGGAACGACCCTCCGGACTGCTGAGGAGTGCGTCGAATGGGCGCGTCACGCCGCCCCAAGCGGTGCGCTGGGGGAGGCCATGGCCAGCTACCAGGAAGGTAGGCTGTCCAACGAGCTCCGAATCCTCCTCGCCCGGATGCGGCCGCACGTCGAGCTACTTTGTCGTGAAAACGACAAGTTAAAGACGGCGCGTAGCCTTGAAGTGGCTCAGGCGCGGGCTATCCGGGAGGAGAATGCGAAGCTTGCCGCCGTTGCTGCGGAAAAGGAGAAGGCCTTCAAGGCCCTCGAGGTTGAAGTTCAGGCCCGGCTCGAGGCCCGTTCCAAGGCTGCCCAAGCTGTTAACGAACAGCTTCGGCTGGCCAAGGAAACTGCACGGAACGCGACCGAGAGGGCCACCAAGGCTGAAGCTGTTGCTGAGCCTCTACGCATCGAGAATGAGGAACTTAAAGCCAAATTAGAGAGGCTCCAGCAGGCTCATGATGCCTTGGCCATGGAAGATGCCAAGAAGCTCCAAGAGATCTTGGACCAGAGGGGGGTGCTTGACCACACTGAGCGTAAGCTAAAGGGCGTCGAAGAGGCTGCAGCCAAAGATGTGTTGCTTGCCAACCTTACAAAGAACGAAGCCAAACGCGCCCGTAATGAAGCTCAAGCTGCCCTCCAGGAGGCTCTGGTTACCAAGGAATGGCTTCTTCGAGAAGCGCTGTCACAGATATGCGCAGTTTCACAATTTCTTTACGCTTTTCCTTACACTTAGAAGAGTTTTTGATATACTTCTGTTTTATAGGTTGTGCATCGAGTCTTCACGGACACATCATATGACGATGCGATGAGCGCAGCCCTCAACGCTTCTCATGAGGATGGGGAAAAGGCTGGCTTCCTGCTTGGTCTAGGGTTTGTTGAACAAGGCATCCCGCCTTCCAACTTCCCTCTTTACGATGTGGACACTGAAGCTGCTTATGACCAAGCAGTGAATCAGTATGCTGCCTTCCCGCATCCGGTGGTGGAGAAGGTGAACGAGATTAGTGCTGCTGATGATGGGCTAACTCTTTTCAAGGCTTTCCTTGAACCGCCACGCTCTACTGATGGTGCGGGTCCAAGTGGGAGTAGTCCTGAAGCTTGATCCTTTAGATCCCTTTCCACCGTTAGAGTAAATTTTCATTTTTGTATAGATTTATATTCTTGTATGCGGGTATGTGCCCAGCAATTCTTGTAATATTTGAATTTTGATGGAATATAAATCTTTTGTTAATGCTTTGCCTTGTAAACCTTATATGTTTTGCTCATGCATATTCTAGTTTAACTTGGCAATTTCCTAAGTACTTTGAATAAGTTAACCTTTCCACGTGGTAGATAATAGGTTAAAGTTCTGCTTCCTCTTTCGTGATTGTGCGGGTAAGACCGTCACTTTCACTTAGTGGGATGGCTAAACTTTACCTATATCTGACCTGCGTGGAGGTTTTCCTCATCTTTTCCTTAGAAATTTTCTAAGCGTTTTGAATAAGTTAACCTTTCGACGCGCGGTTGTTAATAGGTTAATGTTCAGTTTCCTCTATCATGATTGTGCGGGTAGGACCGTCACTTGCATTTAGTAGGATGACCAAACTTCACCTATAACTGACCTGCGTGAAGGTTTTCCTTATCTTTCCCTTAGAAATTTTTACCGTTTTATGTGTTTATGCGGGTTTTGCCGCCTTCCACACGCAACGACTTACTTCTTCCCATATTTATGCGGTAAATACCGGCACATCAGTGTGGAAAGTTCATAAGTATAAAGGTAAGGCTATCAACACAATGTGATAAAGGAGAATCATTTCCATTAGAAGTGGCTCTAGGCCTTTTCTTTACAAGTTTGGAATTGATCTACATGTAACATTTGCGTAATTGAGCTCCATTCCATGTTCTTGGGATGGGAGTGCCATCGAGCCTTTCAAGCCGGTATGCGCCCTTTCCCAAAACTTCTTTGATAATGTATGGTCCTTCCCAGACCGGGGCCAGCTTTCCTGGGCGCTCTTGGTTTGAAGCCTCGTTGTTACGCAATATGTAGTCTCCTACATTGAAGTTGCAGAGTTTTACCCGCGTGTTGTAGTACTTTTGCATTTGTCGCTTGTAGTTCTCTTCACGCACTGCGGCTAAGTCTCTGCGTTCTTCGGTTAGCATAAAGTCTAACCGTCTTTCTACATCATTGTCTTCTGGCTGAATCAAGACCCTTGGTGAGGGTAAACCAATTTCGACCGGGACAATGGCTTCAGTGCCATAAGTGAGGCTGAACGGGGTTTCTCCCGTACTGGCCTTTTTCAGCGTTCTGTTTGCCCAAAGGACGTGTGGGACTTCGTCCACCCAGCCGGATCTGTGTTCCAAGAGTCTTTTCTTTATGCCGTCGACGATGCTTTTATTTGCTCTTTCCACCTCACCATTACCCTGCGGGTGCGCCACTGAGGTAAAGGTGTGGGTGATTTGAAGTTCTTCCAGCCACTCTTGTAGCTTCTTGTCAGCAAAGTTGGTGCCGTTGTCGCTCACCAAAGTCTGTGGAAGTCCAAAACGACAAATAATAAATTCCCAAATAAATTTTTTGATATGTTTTGCGGTTGTTTGGGCTAAGGGTTTTGCTTCTATCCACTTGGTGAAGTAGTCGATGGCTACCACTAGGAATTGAACGTTTTCTGCTGCTGTGGGAAATGGGCCTGTCACATCGATGGCCCACTTCTGGAATGGCCATGAAGAGGTGACTGGAACAAGTTCATTCTTCGGGCGATGCGTGTTGGGTGCGTAGAGCTGGCAAGACCTACATTTTCTGATGTATGCCAGCGCATCCGTATGCATCCCCGGCCAAAAGTATCCCGCATTGTTAAGCTTAGCTACAACAGCACGTGGACCTGCGTGTACTCCACAGATGCCCTCGTGTACTTCCCTTAGGAGGTAGTCAGCATCTTGGTTGTCCACGCATCTTAGGAGTGGGCCAAGAAAGTTACGTCTATAAAGGACATCATCGATGAGTTGATAGTTCAGTGCTTTACAACGTATTTTTCTTGCCTGTGTTTTTGACTCTGGTAGTATACCCGCCGCAAGGTAATTTATTATTGGTGTCATCCATGTTTCTGTGCCGGTTTGGATGACACAGATTTCCTTGTGCGGGACTGATGGTGCTCCAAGGAGTTCAATGCGGATATCCTTTCCCAAGTGGGTGAAGGCTAACGATGCAAGCTTGCTTAACGCATCCGCAGATTTGTTTTCGCTACGCTTGACGTGTATGACTTTAAAATCGTTAAAATCGCGCATAAGGGTCTTTGCTTGTGCAAGGTACAGGGCCATTGTGTCGTTCACGGCCGTGTACGTCCCGTTTATTTGGTTGGCTACTAACATGGAATCCACGTGGGCTTCCAAGTTTTTCACTCCCATTTTACGCGCAATTCTCAGCCCGGCCAAGAATGCTTCATACTCCGCTTCGTTATTCGTACTTGGAAAATCCAGTCGAATAGCGTAAGTATATTCTTGACCTGCTGGGTTGGTAAGTTTCAACCCTGCGCCTGAACCCTCGTTGCTGGCTGCTCCATCAGTGTAGAGTCGCCAGATCTCCTGGATGTCCTGTTCTGGGAAGGGTTGAGCCTCCTCCTGGCACTCTTTCTCCCGCGAAGCGGGGACTTCTGCAATAAAGTTGGCCAAGACCTGGCCTTTTATGGCTGGTCTTGGCTTGTACTTTATCGCGTATTCTCCCAATTCTATTGCCCATTTGGCTAGGCGTCTCGACAATTCGGGTTTGCCTAGAACGTTTGCAAGTTTGAAGTTGGTGAGAACGGTGATTGGGTGACCTTGGAAATATCGTCTTAGCCTGCGTGAAGCCTGTACAAGTGCTAAGACTAATTTTTCCAGGGTAGAGTACCGGGTTTCTACGTCTGTTAGGACACGACTAACATAGAAGATTGGCATCTGGATGCCTTTTCGTTCTACTAGCAGGACTGCTCCGGTTGCTCTATCTGTGGCGGAAAGGTATAGGATTAATTCCTCCCCCGCTTCTGGTGCTGTGAGCGTTGGGAGTTCGATCAAGCGTGACCGAATCTCCTGAAAAGCTGCTTCCGTTTCTGGTGTCCAGCGGAAGTGCGTTTTCTTTAAGCAGTTTCTCAATGTTGACACGAATGGAAACGACTTATCCGCATGGTTTGCCAAAAAGCGGTTAAGTGCGACTAGTCGTCCATTCAGTGTCTGAGCTTGCTTGATGGTAGTCGGTGATTCCATTTTGATAATGGCTTCGACCTTTTCAGGGTTCGCTCTGAAGCCATCTTTAGTAACGATGACTCCTAAGAACTTCCCTTCTTCCATCCCAAAGGAACACTTGCTCGGATTGAGCTTCATGTTTAACTTCCTGAGCGTGTTGAAAGTTTCTTCGATGTCCTTCAACATCGCTTCCGCGTCAGGGCTTTTGATGACCAAGTCATCCATGTAGACTTCCAAGTTTCTCCCAATTTGGGCATGAAACTCTTTGTCCATCAGGCGTTGGTACGTGGACCCGGCATTCTTAAGTCCGAATGGCATCATTTGATAACAAAATGTGCCATCGGGCGTCCGAAAAGCGGTTTTGTCCTGATCATCAACGGCCATGTGGATTTGATGGTACCCCTTATACGCATCCAGGAAGCATTTAAGGCGAAACGGTGCTAACGAATCTACCTTAAGATCAATTTCGGGTAACGGATAACAATCTTTGGGGCATGCTTTGTTTAAGTCTTTGAAGTCTATGCACATGCGCCATTGTTTGTTATTCTTC
Organism: Bidens hawaiensis; assembly: GCF_021521415.1. Lineage (NCBI taxonomy): Eukaryota > Viridiplantae > Streptophyta > Magnoliopsida > Asterales > Asteraceae > Bidens > Bidens hawaiensis. The sequence continues at coordinate 286,863 of NW_027492943.1, read as the reverse complement.
GGTACCATAACGGGATTTGCAACCCATGTTTGATATCTGCTAACGCGTACGATGCCTGAGTCAAGGAGTTCCTTGACTTGGGTTCTACACGCGTTAGCTTGTTCCGCCCCCATTACTCTGCGCTTTTGTATGACTGGCGTAAAAGCCGGGTCACACTTGAGCTTATGCTCTGCCTTACTTCGAGGTACCCCAGTCATGTCAGCAGGTGTCCATGCGAAGATGTCAGCGTTTTTCAGTAGTAAGCGTTTGAGTAAGGTGCGCGTAGGATCAATGACTGTTGGGCCAATGGTAACGGCCTGGTCAGGGTATTTGCCATTGAAGGCCCATTCTTCTGGTTCGGTGATGGTTGGTTTAGCCATCTTTGTTTTGGGTTTAGATGAGACAGATGCGATGCATACCTGGGGAATGCCGGTGATCATCGCTACACCCTCAGTTGTTGGCCATCCCATCATGCCGTGGACTGAAGATACCACGGCATTGAATCTTGCCATCCCGTCTCTCCCGAAGAGAATGTCGTACGTGTGGTGTGGCTTCCTCATCACGACAAAGTCCACATCTTCTGTGCGAGAGTGTTTCCGGTCCGTGAGAATGACGGGGAAAGATAGGATACCCAGGGGGGTGTTTGTGCTGCCGTCGAACCCTTCCATCGAGGCGCAGACCGTTTCCAGGCGTTCCTTGTCTTCGTCGTCTAGCTTGTCGAAGAACTGCCTATACATCACCGTTGACGAGGCGCCGTTGTCAGCAAGAGTGCGGGAAGTGATGTAGTGCCCCAGCTGGCTTTTGATGACGATAGGGCCTTCTTTGCTGGGTCCTCCTGGCACTCGCGGGAAGCGCACCTCAGCTTCCTTCCACGCGCATGGTTCTGTCATTCGTCTTTTTCTTCCTCTGATGTTACTATGAACCATGTGGATGCTGATGTCAACGGGCTTTCATCCGTTGCCTTTGTATCGTTTATCATTCCTCCCTCCATTCTTGATTGATGCCACAAGGTGTGTAAGTCTTCCATCCTTGACGAATGTTTCAACAATATCCTTCAAGGATGTACACCCCTCAGTGCTGTGACCCTTTGTCCCGTGGAAGTCACAGGATTTGCTCTGATCCGCATTAGGTCGCTGCCGGATCATTGGAGCTTTTGGCCATGGGAGTTTTTCGGTGGCAAATATTTCCGTGACGCTTTTGGTGAGTGGCGTCCATCGGTGTTTTCGGCTTGATGGGTGCGTGTTATCCCTTCCGCCCACTAGAGGGCGAGAGCTGGATGAGGTGTCAAAGTTTACCCTTGACTGCCAAATACCTAGCTTCCTCTTTTTGTTTTGCCGAGCGGTCCGAACGTTGTTTTCTCTAGTCCTCTGCGTGTAGAGGTGTGTATTCTGGGGAAGATCCTTACCCAGTTGCTTCTCCGTTTCGGCAAAGCGCTTGGCCGCCGTCATGATGGCATCCCATGTGGATGGCATGCCGTCCTTACCCGTCAACGTGCGGATAAGCTCTGGGTATTCGGCGCCCTGGATGAAAGCGGCGCGAACAAGATCTTCACTTATGGTGCCCAGACTCAGCTTTTTGGAGTTGAAGCGCGTGATGAAGTCTAGTAAAGATTCATCCTCCTCTCTGACGCAGTTGAGGATCGTCCACTGCTCTTCAGTATATTTCCTCTGTTGACTGAAGTGTTGGCTGAACTTGTGTTGAAAGTCCGCCCAATCATAGATGTGGTGGACCGGTAAACGATCAAACCACGCCATGGCCGCTCCAACCAGCGTCATCTGGAACATATAACACCACGTGGGTTCCGTCCAGTTGCTGACGGTTGCCCCCGCTATGAATCTGTTCAAGTGATCGTCTGGGTCGGACATACCATAATAAGTGCCGATGTTGGACATCTGTTTGGGACTTTTCGGGGCGATTGCTTCCGCAATGTCCCTTGCAAACTTGGACGTTCTCGCATTTGCAACAGTTGGTCTAAAGGTTTTGGAGAAGTCACGTGGGTTTCCCCCCACGGTCCTTGGTTTGAAGGTTTCTCCGAAATTCCTTCTTGGTTGGAAGTCCGTTTCCTTACGCTTCCCTTTCGCCCTATGGCGAGGGTTTGCGTCGGTGTCGGATTCCTCCCGATCATCGTCCGAGTACTCGCACTCACTGCTCATGTTGAGCTGTTGTCGAGTGCTTCCGAATTCGTCAGCCTGTTGGAGTGAACGCAAGCGTTCATCCAACTCAACTTGGAATTCCTTCTGACGTGCTTCGGCCCACGCCTTAACTTGATCGAGTGTTTGGCGGGGGAGCCTCGTCTGTTTCTCCAACTGGGCATCGGTGAGTCCCAGTGAAAGATTGTTTACTGCACTTGCCCCGGCTTGGGTAACCGGGGTAGTGTTCGTAAAATTTGTGTAACCGCCGGTGTTCCCCCCAGTAGCTGGGGTTGTGGTTACCGGGGTTTCTTGGTCACTCACTGGCATTGGGACCGGAGTAACGTTAACCATCTTTTCAGAGGTTTTTTGAAAAAACTGAGAATTAGTTCTAGCTTTTATGCACGGATGGCGCCAATGAAGAAACACTAGGCGCCCCCGAGTAGATTATGGATAATCTGGGGGTTAAGTAATGTTTCCCACGAAGGTTAGGTCCGGCAGAGATGGTTATTCTGATGACCTGCAAAACAGACACCGTGAGCTCGTCACTGAGAAGGGGGGGGGGGTACCTCCTTGTGACCACCCTCCGGCGTGAGAATCAGACTAGATTGCTCTTGAATATAAGTGTATATTAAGAGATTGCTAGAGAAGATAAGATAATGAGATAATGATACCGTTCCAAGGTGTTGGAGTATTTATAGCCGAAGGTAGGTTTCCAAGCAGGTACAGTCAGCTGTATAATATTCCTTTTCCACCAACTGTGGGCTACGCACGTGCCATGCTGGTAGTTGGTGGGTAGGCAGCGGCTGATAGTGACATGGCCGGCTGTGTACTGTTCCTTTTCCACCAACTGCAGGCTATGTACGTGCCACGCAAGGGTTGGTGAGTAGGCAGCGGCTGATAGTGACATTTTGTACTAGAGCGTGCTCCTCGTACTGTTGTCGGTGAGCTGTCACCCTGTGATTGGTTCATGGGCCGCTCTGGTCAGATCTTGTCTATTTTGTCCATACCTTGGCAGGTATAGTACAAAAGACCTTCCAGAAGCGTACGGACTGGCTCATTTGGGCGGGAGTGTTCCCGCCTTGCTCATTCCTTCAGGTGACATTACTGAATTATTGAGTTAGTGCCTTATGCGTGTAGCCTTGCTGTTAGTGCGGGTAGCCTTCCCTGATGGCTTGTATCCGCAGCTGCGGGAACAGGCGGGGTACTTCACCATTGGGAGGCTTTTCCTGCGGGAACAGTTGGCGTACTGCGCGTAAGGTCTTCATCTCTGAGCATGGTTGGTCCTGCGGAACCAGTTGGTCCTTGCGCAGACGTCCCTCTTCAAGGTGAGTCTTGCGGGTCCAACTGGGCTCTGCTGGGACCTACCTCTTCATCAACCCAATCCGTTTGACCCATATGACCTGTTACCCAATTTATTGATGTTCTTTTTTTGCAGATGCAGCATATCCCAAAATCTTGACACCATATGTCAAATTTGAAAACATTTATCCCACGTCAATTTCTATAATTATGGGAACCCAGGATCAACCCGTTACAGATAATGCCAAAACACATAGATACATATGGCACCGAAAAGCCGAAGTAACAGAATACCCTACAAAACCAGCGTGTACATTATTCGCACCAAGTTCTTACTCTCGGGTTTAACTTCATCAACACAATATGTTCTAAAAGTTGTTCACTTTGGAAACACACGCGAACTTGGAATAAATGAAATGTCGTTTCAAATGACAACCGATGATGAAAAAAAGCCCGCTAACGAATTCTAACAGCCTTTTGAATCCCTCATCAGTTGAAGATGGAAACATCAAGAAAAGTATTCAAAGATTCAATAAATGATGAAAATAACGAAAAAGATTATGACCCTTTTGCCCACTACTTCTGCTAATTTACCAATCATCCCTTGCAAGACGGAAAGCATTAAAGATTCGATCTTGGCAAGAAAAACGCGAGCAAAGTCATAAAAAATAATCTTGATGAGATTGAACCGGACGAGTGCGATGATCGGGATTTCGGGTATTATGTGAAAATAATCAGATGGTTGGAATGTGAAGGACATGTGGACACTGGTTTTAGGAAAAAGTTTCTAACTTGGTACAGTTTGAGTTTCAAACAAGACATGTTCTTCATCAGGGCTTTGTCTCAAGCTTTTTCATTGAAATTAAATTGGAATCAAGGTTAGGAAAGTCTAATCTTGATTATTTATCACTATTTTTACTTTTGAATTAAACTGTGATTATTTACATATGATGACATTATTAATGACTATTTTTTATTTTTATTATTGATGTTAAGTGAAACGAGTATACAACTATGTGACAGGCAAATGCGCATAAATATGTGTAATTCGAGAGTCAGTTATATACATTACTTACAAAAACAAGCGTTGGTGATATTATTATTGGCTTAATTTTTATTGCTATTGATGTTAAGAAAAACAAGTATGTAAATATGTGACGACAAATGTGCATGAATCTGTGTAATTCGATGGCCGGATACATACATTACGTAAAAAAACAAGTGTCGATATTATTATTGGCTAATTTATATGCTATTAATTGATGTTAAGAAAAACGTGACTGACAAATGTGAATGAATCTGTGTAATTCGAGAGTTGGATAAACACTGTCGAACCATGAAATGAATCTTACCTGATCCATGACGATGTTTCCACGGATTTTGAGATGAACGAACCACGTCTTGATCTTCTTCCTCTGCTGCTGCGCCTGTGATCTCTCCATGTTGAGACCTGCAATGGTTTCGGGGGTGTGGAGGTGACTGCTAAGATATCCTGAGGATTTCTTGTTTACAGACACAAAAAGTGGTAGTGGCTCTTATTGAGCATGACCCATGATAAGGAGGTGGAGACCTCCTTATATAGAGTCTCATGGCCACCATCATGGTACCCTAATGGGCCTAGCCCAGTTAGGGTTACCTCCACAAAACCCCCTCGGCCCAATAACATTGTATTAGTCCATGTAATGAAATAAGCCAAACATAATAGATTTAGGGTCGTAGAACCGGGTTTAGTACCATACCCCTACAAGCCCCCCCAAGTCCAGTGTTGCTCCTAGGCGCGCAAGCGTCTAGGTGGAGCGCTGGACTTTATGAGGTGTGAGGCGGTTTTTTCCCTTTTCTTTGGCCTTGTCTTTATTGTCTGAGTTTTGAGAGGCTTTCTTCATGATGGTGACATGTTGTAATAAAAGCCTGCGCGCGAGAGGCGTCTTATGAGCTTTGAGAATAATAATTGAGCTGGCGCGTGAGGCGACTTACGAGCTGTGAAAGTAATAAAGCTTGCGCGCGAGAGGCGTCTTATGATCTTTGAAAATAATAATTGAGCTAGCGCGTGAGGCGACTTACGAGCTGTGAAAGTAATAAAGCTTGCGCGCGAGAGGCGTCTTATGAGCTATAAGAAAAATAATTGAGCTATAAGAATAACGAGAGCCTGCGCGCATGGCGACTTACGAGCTGTAATAATAAAGAAGCTGGCGCGCGAAACGACTTACGAGCTGTAATAATAAAGAAGCTGGCGCGCTAGGCGACTTACGAGCTTGTAGAATAATGAAGCTGGCGCGTGAGGCGGCTTACGAGCTTGTAGAATAATGAAGCTGGCGCGTGAGGCGGCTTACGAGCTTGTAGAATAATGAAGCTGGCGCGTGAGGCGGCTTACGAGCTTGTAGAATAATGAAGCTGGCGCGCAAGGCGACTTACGAGCTTGTAGAATAATGAAGCTGGCGCGTGAGGCGGCTTACGAGCTGTAAAATAATAAAGAAGCTGGCGCGCGAGGCGACTTACGAGCTTGTAAGAATAGCAACAGCTTGCGCGCGAGACGTCTTATGAGCTGTGTGAATAATAAAAGCCTGCGCGTGAGGCGACTTACGGGCTGTAAGAATAATAACAGCTTGCGCGCGAGGCGTCTTATGAGCTGTGAATAATAAAAGCCTGCGCGTGAGGCGACTTACGGGCTGTAAGAATAGCAACAGCTTGCACGCGAGGCGTCTTATGAGCTGTGTGAATAATAAAAGCCTGCGCGTGAGGCGACTTACGGGCTGTAAGAATAATAACAGCTTGCGCGCTAGGCGTCTTATGAGCTGTGTGAGTAATAAAAGCCTGCGCGTGAGGCGACTTACGAGCTGTAAGAATAATAACAGCTTGCGCGCTAGGCGTCTTATGAGCTGTGTGAATAATAAAAGCCTGCGCGTGAGGCGACTTACGGGCTGTAAGAATAATAACAGCTTGCGCGCGAGGCGTCTTATGAGCTGTGAATAATAAAAGCCTGCGCGTGAGGCGACTTACGGGCTACTTTATGTCACGCGCCACGTGCAGATGTTGCATGCGCGTGCGCGTAGACTTTTGTTTTGTGTTATGCGCCACGCGCAGATGTTGCGTGCGCGTGCGTATAGACTGTGACATGTGTGAGCATGTGATGCGTAAGCATGTGTAATATGCGTGAGCATATGGTATGAGGATTCCCAACCCCTAAGTTTGGCGCGTAGCCATATGGGATATTATGAGGATTCCCAACCTTGGCGCGTAGCCATATGGGATATTATGAGGATTCCCAACCTTGAAGTTTGGCGCGTAGCCATATGGGATATTATGAGGATTCCCAACCTTGAAGTTTGGCGCGTAGCCATATGGGATATTAGGAGGATTCCCAACCTTGGCGCGTAGCCATATGGGATATTATGAGGATTCCCAACCTTGAAGTTTGGCGCGTAGCCATATGGGATATTAGGAGGATTCCCAACCTTGGCGCGTAGCCATATGGGATATTAGGAGGATTCCCAACCTTGCAGTTTGGCGCGTAGCCATATGGGATATTAGGAGGATTCCCAACCTTGGCGCGTAGCCATATGGGATATTAGGAGGATTCCCAACCTTGGCGCGTAGCCTGATGCGCGCATGCACGGCGATAGAGTGGTGACTCGCTAGTGCGCGTGCATGGCGGAGGTCTCTTGCGCAAAACCCAGATGGTGGTTTCCGCGGCGGCACATGCACGGCTGCGGAGTGAGAACCCACGGGCGTGCGTACATGGCGGCGGAAGTCTGGTAATTTCTGGATCTGCAATTTAAGAGTCAGATCTGCAACTTTAGACCTAAAATCCAGGTCTGTAATCTAGACCTAGATCTGTAAATCAGATTTGGACAGATCTGAAGCCCGGAGCAGATTTAAAACCATCACAGATTCGGAGATCTGATCATTCGAATCACGGATTTTCCTTCTTGCCCAGATCTGGAAATCTCTTTTTAGATCTATGGATCTTTTTGAGCTTTAATATAAGCCTCTTTTTAGATCTTTGAAGCCTTTTTCTGTAAACTTCCAGATCTGTGTTTTTCTTGGGAGAGATCTGACAGCCGAGATGAAGATCGAAGGGCAGTTCGTTGCCGTCCCACGGATGGCGCCAATGTCGTCCATGAAATGAATCTTACCTGATCCATGACGATGTTTCCACGGATTTTGAGATGAACGAACCACGTCTTGATCTTCTTCCTCTGCGGCTGCGCCTGTGATCTCTCCATGTTGAGACCTGCAATGGTTTCGGGGGTGTGGAGGTGACTGCTAAGATATCCTGAGGATTTCTTGTTTACAGACACAAAAAGTGGTAGTGGCTCTTATTGAGCATGACCCATGATAAGGAGGTGGAGACCTCCTTATATAGAGTCTCATGGCCACCATCATGGTACCCTAATGGGCCTAGCCCAGTTAGGGTTACCTCCACAAAACCCCCTCGGCCCAATAACATTGTATTAGTCCATGTAATGAAATAAGCCAAACATAATAGATTTATGGTCGTAGAAGTTTGGCTTATTTCATTACATGGACTAATACAATGTTATTGGGCCGAGGGGGTTTTGTGGAGGTAACCCTAACTGGGCTAGGCCCATTAGGGTACCATGATGGTGGCCATGAGACTCTATATAAGGAGGTCTCCACCTCCTTATCATGGGTCATGCTCAATAAGAGCCATTACCACTTTTTGTGTCTGTAAACAAGAAATCCTCAGGATATCTTAGCAGTCACCTCCACACCCCCGAAACCATTGCAGGTCTCAACATGGAGAGATCACAGGCGCAGCCGCAGAGGAAGAAGATCAAGACGTGGTTCGTTCATCTCAAAATCCGTGGAAACATCGTCATGGATCAGGTAAGATTCATTTCATGGTCCCACACGGATGGCGCCAATGTCGAACCATGAAATGAATCTTACCTGATCCATGACGATGTTTCCACGGATTTTGAGATGAACGAACCACGTCTTGATCTTCTTCCTCTGCGGCTGCGCCTGTGATCTCTCCATGTTGAGACCTGCAATGGTTTCGGGGGTGTGGAGGTGACTGCTAAGATATCCTGAGGATTTCTTGTTTACAGACACAAAAAGTGGTAGTGGCTCTTATTGAGCATGACCCATGATAAGGAGGTGGAGACCTCCTTATATAGAGTCTCATGGCCACCATCATGGTACCCTAATGGGCCTAGCCCAGTTAGGGTTACCTCCACAAAACCCCCTCGGCCCAATAACATTGTATTAGTCCATGTAATGAAATAAGCCAAACATAATAGATTTAGGGTCGTAGAACCGGGTTTAGTACCATACCCCTACAAACACATTACGTACAAAAGCAAGCGTTGAAAATTATATTACATGTTTATTTCCGTGTAATGTTACACTAGACACTTAATAAATTAAATTGTTGACCCACAATAGTTAATTAATCTGCTAATTATCATTAGAAAATAGTTCATTTGTTATTATTTTTATTACAGTAATGACCTAAATCTTTGCATCCCGAACCCAACCCGATGCCACCAGAGAGACCTGAGTAAGCAACATCCCACTTACCCAAAACACTAGTAAAACAATACCTGAGTCTCAAACCCAAACAACCCTACATGTGAAAATCGAAACCTGGGTTGAGTTTCGTTTTACCTTTTATATATTAACATGGTGTTGTTTTAACGGTAATCAATTAGTAAAACTAAATGTAATGACTTTTTGGTGTCTGTTTTGTTTTCGCGTTGTACATGGTATATAATCACCGCTAATTTGAAACATTGATAAAATAAAAGTATGCTATTTGGATGGGTTAGGCTCGGTGCATGTTCTGGTCAGAAGGTTTTGGGTCAGTGCACATGCCGTTTTTTTTTGTCACTATAAGGAATTTGAAGTGATAAAAAATGTGAATTGACCTACTCAATAAAAGGTGAAATGAAATCCGCAATGGGTGGTTTTTTCATTTTCATAAAAATTTTGCTTTCGTCTTCTTCATCTTTTTATATCGGTTCTTGAGGTCTAACTGAACTTAGTCCCTAGGTGGTTTAGTTTCTTTTAGCTAGAGAGTTGCCATTAAAAGGACTCCAAATAACGCCACTCATACTCCAACTAACTGCCTCGATAAGTAGTTCATTTTCATTCCAGCTCATATATGCATATTTAGAGATGGGGTATTCCATATTTATGTTTTTTATTTGAATTTATAGTAATGATTAATTGTGATATGGTATTTTAAGAATGCAGATGAGGATGGTCAATCAAGTTTCATTAGCTTTCTACAAGACCATACTTGAAAATGTGGCTAATTTTCAAAATTACAAGAAACGTTACATTTTTGCTTCATTCTCTTTAATCCTTATCTAAATTTAGTTCAACAAAAAAAAAGACAAAAAAGAAAGAAACTGTATTCACTCATTACAAATTGTGTCATGTTTGTATTGTGTTTTGAATTAACCATTTAATGTTTATTTGGTGAAGAAACATTGAGGTAACATTTTTTCTTATGTAAAGTGATCATTTTTCAAACGGTGGTTATAAAGGGCGAAGCTTCTAAGGGATCCGGTTCAATCACGTTTGTTAACTTAGAATACGTAATTATGTTTAATTTATTTTTATGATAATCATATATTTTATGTATCGTAATTTACATTGACGAATTTAAGCAGGAGTAACGGGGTGGCACCCCAGCCAAACTATTGCATGCCTTCAAGAGGGCTTTGGTGTGTTAACGGACTCAAAAGCTCTTTTTTGTGAAGCCAACTTATTTTCCAACCAATCACATAATCCAAACTCTTTATTTTTTTAATATATATATATATATATACATACATATAAAGAATAAATAATATTTGTGTCGTTAGTTAACTCGTCACATGTTTTTGATGGAAAAGTTAGTTTGGGCCCCCATACCTGCATGGTATGTTTTCAAATTATAGTTAAGCTTCCTTACGACCCATATAAATTTAGCAAGTGCCGCTCACACTCATAATTCATTACACGCCACATCAAACACTACAAACCAATATGAAAGGATAATTTGTGTGAACCTGCGGCAACGCGCGGGCATTTTTGCTAGTATTAATAATGCTAGACTATCTAACGTTTACAATTTATTAAAATGTATATAACACACGCGCGCGCGCATACACACACAAACACACACACACACACACACATATATAGGGTTGGTATCATTTAAGAACTCCAAAAAAGTTAAGAACTGTTAGGAACTCTAAACAATCAAACATTTTTTTAAAGTTTTTTATATACTAACATTATTTAAGAGTAGTTTTATCATATTTTATATAAAAAAATTTGATTACATATATAAATCACAAGTTTACATATGTGTAAAATTTGTGTATTAACAAATTTACATAGGTGTAAAATAAAACATAGATATGTATAAAAACTAATTTTCAAAACTGTAATAATAAATATAGATATACAAAATGATGAAGCTACACACAAATAACATTAACATACAAAATTTTTATAAAAAACGTTAGTTCTCAATGGTTCCTTCAAGTTCTTAAATAATTTAAGGATTTTGTAATGATACTCAATTTTATATATATTTTTCGTCTGTATGTAACACGGGATCTAACCTAGTAAATAAATAATATGACATTGTAGTAGTCACGTTCAAAAATTGTTTATCATTTATGATTTTTTTCCAAATATTTAATGTTTTATTTAAAAAGTAGTAATTACATCAAAAGAGAAGACGTGAATGAAATAAGAAGATGTGTGGATCGGGATTTCCAATATTTTAAAAAACTAATACTAAAATCCACGTCACAAGTCCATATATATCAGCATAAAAAGATGCTAAAAAAACTATGCCAAAACATTTAATTTAACTAAAACATGAAAATTGAGTAAATTAATTGAAATGATTTTAAAACTTGTTGACCTAACTGAAACACTTTTAAAGACTTTGTTAATATTTATAAATAAATGTGCTATGAATAAATTGTAAGATTAAATATATAATTATATATATTTATATATGGTCATTATAATCATTTATATTATAATAGATCAAAATATTAACTATACCTTTATTGTATATTAGTTTGGTAATTGTTAATGGGCCATATTACCTATAATCAACTAATAAAGGGTTTCCACTTGGGTGTATATAAAGAGAGATAAATATTAACATCATAAACTAATCACACACACATAACAATATTGTGTGCCTCCTCTCTCCTAAATCGGGTTCCTCTCAAGAACCCTAACACCATCCTTAACTATACATCCTAAAGGGGAACTCGACCAAGCTGATAACCATGTCGTCTACATCCTTCTTTGTTGCGGACACTGCTCTCTCTACTGTAACAGGTTCATAGGTTTATTTTTTATTCATGTTATTTATTACTTACATGAAGAACTGATCAACATGTGACATCAGAGTGATGTTGATTAATCAGTTCTTCATGTTTTCTCTAAATCTGAAATTGAATCAGAAGACATTGACTAAAACTTGATAAACCCTAATTTTTTCGGTTTCTTTTTCATGTTCAATTACGAAAACAATATATGAAACTGTTTAAAATCGCTAAAATTCATATTTAGTAAACCCTAATATTTTCGAAATCTGTTAAATTCATGTTTAAAGATTTCAATTCCAGTTTTTTTTATGTTTAATTGTTAAAATTTTAGATGATGTTCTTCGTGTTCATCATTATTATCGAAAATTATACATATGTTGGTTCAAAATCTAGATTAAAATTTGTTAATGATTATTTAGGGATATATTTATTCAAATCTTGGATAACTTAGAAGTTTTAATATTTTCTTAAAAGATTTGAATTCCCCTAAAATATGAAACAAATATAATTGTTAATCATTAAAAAGATTTGAACCAAATTTTATCATTATTAATTTAGTTTAAAAATATCATGGGTTAAGGGCTTATTTGTAAGGTCCCGTTACCGGTGCCTCACTTTAACGTTGGATTTACTCATAAACGCAGTTCATAATATCAGAGTTAATAAAAACACTCGCAGAATATTGAAACATTCAAACCATTAAATTACATAACCATCCTTTCTTGTCTTAATGGGCATTAAAAGTATTTAAACATAAAACATTGTCTTTTAAAACATCATAACATAACACTTCATTGAGATGCCAGTGTCTTCAAATCCATGCCATGTGATTCCCCTCAAGCAAGTTGCCTCATTCTACTCACCTGTGTGCATACTAAAAGTCAGCTACGCTGAGTGAGTTCTAGTTAATCAGACTACATACAATACATTCACATACTAGCATATGCACCCGGAGGTACATACCTTCATATCTTCTTACACACTTACTTACATACGTACTTTCATTCTTTCTTTCGTACTTACTTACATACTTTCATTCATACATATACGTTTTAAAGAGCATTCCGCCCTATAACCTTCGCCGATATTATTAGGGTCGGTTCCCTATGTTCGCCGATATTATTAGGGTCGGTTCCATACATTCGCCGATACTATTAGGGTCGGTTCCCTTCATTCGCCGACATTATTAGGGTCGGTTCCCTACATTCGTGCTACTATAACATACCTGTCATTTACATACTTTCCTTGACAATATGTGCAATCTCCGAAGAGCGTTCACGTACCATCAACATTTCATACATACATTGTTCATACATCATACATATTCATACATACGTCATTCATACATCATACATATCAATCATACCTTTAACTAACACTTGACGACACATGCAATATCCGAAGATCGTTCACGCACCGTCAAGCAATCGTCATACATAAATCATACAAGGCATACACTTACCACCTAAGGTAAGTGTATTGACTATCACATCGAGTATGCACACAGCCCCGAAAATATAACAAGGAAGTGGGGCTAGAAACTCACCTCAATGCGGTTGCGTTCACCGTTTACGGTTATTCCCTTCTCGAGTTGTGCACGACTAACTGTATAATAATTATACGTATCAATAAACTATCACTACACATATCGTCTTTCTAGTTTAATTATTACCCTCAACGAACATGGGCGGCAGCCCCTAGCGGGGTCCAAGGGGCAGAGCCCCTGGCTGTGGTCGAGCTGCCAGGTCAGCTTGGAAAAAATTTTATTTTCATTAACTGTCTTAACACATTTTCCATTAGAATTTTGAATCATTAAATAATTCGCCACTTAAAAGTCCAAGGGCTTCTTTGTAATTAAATCATTCTTTTCTAAGTCCAGGGGCCATTCTGTCATTCTGTTAAACTTCTAATTCGTTACATTTCTCTTAACGAACTGGTCACAGTAACGAACTGGACCGTATAACGAACTGGACCTTTAACGAATCAGTCCATATAGCGAACTAGTCCAAGTAGCGAATTGGACCTTCTAATTCGTTATCTCAGTTAACGGATGACTATAACGAATTAGGGGTAATTCGTTATCTTATTCCCTTAACGAATTGGATACGAACTACAGCTAGTTCGTTAATCTTTCCTTAGCGAATCAGATGGCGAATTATTTCTAATTCGCTAGTTACTCCTTAGCGAACTAGGGTTAGGTTAGGGAAAATCAGAACATTCCCTGACATTCACTCCTCGTATTTAACTTTTTCGGCGCACCCTTTCCGCCGCCGCCGCCGGAAGGCTGCCGGAAAATCGCGGATTCGCCGGAAAAACGAGTTTTAACACGTTTTTCACCGTTTTTCGTCTCGTTCGATCCAGATCTGAGCTAGGGTGACCTCTAAGCGCATCATAGGTTCGGTTTATACCCGATTCCACCCGGATCTCGTGACTTAAACTGTTTAACGGTGTCGGCTCGTCGTTTCGGGACCATATCCTACGGATTTAAGCTCAAACAATATCATACTATCATTACCTTGGATCGGGATCGGTTCTCTTGGTGATATCGGCTAGAGAGAGAGAGAGAGAGCTTAAGTGTGTGTTTTGGGAGGTGTATGGAATGTGTGAAATGAATGATTAATGGGCATTTATGACTTATATAATTATGGATCATGGGCTTAAGCCCATGGTCCTTTCCTCTTTCTTTCATAGTCCAAGTCCATAACCCATGTCCATTTAACCCAATACTAGACCGACTCATAATAACTGTATTTTCATTTATTAACCGAAACTAGAAAACGGGATGTTACAAAACCAGTTTACGAGTTCACGGGTTATCTAAAAATCATGTATTATGGGTTTAAAATAGCTTATGTGTTCTAAGAGTTTATGAGTTTCTAAAATGGTTTGGGGTCATAACCCATAAACCCGAAAACTCACTAATACCGGAATCAACATTTTTTCTAAAAACTCCATAAAATCATGTAAATAGCCAAATACTGAAAAACCCGCTAAAAGCTGGAAATTGGCAATTCTCGGGAACCCAAAATTTCTGAGAACTAATTCCGAAAAATAAGGTTTTACCGGAAACTTAAAAATCCTTACTCTAAACTTTTTTCTGCTATTAACTAATTAAATGTTTTGTAAACCTTAAATATTATAAAATTTTACAAAACATAAAGGCTTAACTTAAATGAACTTTTGATGTGATACTTCTGCCCAAAGGTGATAAGTTACATTTACCATATCATTCAAGTCTAACTAAAAGTTTTTGTTAGTTTTTTGCCTAACATGATATAAATGTCTCACTTCTGTCCAAAGGTGACGTGTTACATTTTATCAAGCAAAACTAGCATGTGCATAATTAAAATAATTGTATCACTTCTGCCCAAAGGTGATGGGATACAAGTGTTTTGCACACATACTTAAATAAATTTTAGTTCTGCCCAAAGGTGATTTATTTTTTGTTTAAGTAGAACTTTTAATTATAGTCTATTAGTTTGATGTTAATAATAGACATATCACATCTTCAATAAAATATAATGATCCTCACATTAATGATCTTTCATTAAGCTAATGATCATAAATTTAATATGTATTATTTAATATCCCATAACATTACTCGCTATAATTTTCTTCTATAAATAATTATCTTATCTAAATCATCCACTCTAATATTAAAACATAATATAAGTTTTACATCATAAAGAGTTTCAATAATATTTAGCTCTTCTCAGTTTTAGCTATCCATTAAGACATGATATGACTATCCTACTGCTCTTTATAATAACAATCATTCCATTGAAAACTGGAGCATAACAAATAGAATGAGTCAATCATAATGTGTCTTACGATAATGTTAATCAAGAACTTATATAAATAAATGCTATCACTAGAGTTATTCTACATTTAGTTTTTCCTGGGACTAATCAAAATAACTCCTAAGATTCATGCACTCCTTAAAAGTTCTAACTATAAGGTTAAATGATATTACTGAATACATCATAATGTACAATACCATGACCCATAAAGTTAAGGGCTCACACATGGAAATAAGTACACTTTTCTAATGCATTACAAACTAAAAGTTTCTATTATTACAATTTGTTGCCTTAAGTATCAACTATAACACTCATAAGTACAAAAGGAAAACGAGTATGTTGATTAGCAACACATGTAAAAGAAAAGAATATGACAGTGGAACATAAGATGTTATTCAACTCACCACCATTAAAACCATAAAGAGGATAATTCTAAGGTTCATAGACAAAATACAAGTATTACTTCCAGCTTTAAGTTCTCTAAGGAGAAGGCTCGTTGTAAAAATATGTCATTATATTAGGCATAAGTAACAAGGCTATTCATAATTCAAAAGAACATCTGGCTAAAACAATAGTCGTATATTAATGATATTTAAGTCTGCTAATCCTGATATTCCAATTAACATGATAGGTTGAGTCTAGTTCTATATGTTTCTTTACTGATATCAACAAATAACTAACATGAGTGTTGGTGACAAAATTTAATTGTTAAGGCTATTATAACCATAAAAAACTGTCTTCTAGTTACGTTTTATGATACCTTAAATATTCTGGAGATCAATCAGAATTTAGTATCAATACTTAAGCTACATTATGACAGTTGAGGTTTGCATAGCCAACATAAAGTCACTCTTACCTTAACCTCTCATATTATTTGTTATCAATACATGGATTGAAACATTTAATAAATAGAATTAGATGATACTACATATTTTCACAACTTTTGTTATCATGCAAATAAGAATTTAACAAAAGACAAATGAGACTTATAAAATTCATCCATTAAAACCAAATTTCATGAGAAATCATGACATGGTTAATAAGGGTGAATTCATCTAATCTCATTCTTAGTGATTTTAATCATGTGTTGATGTCCTAAACATTACTTGGCTTAAGAAATAAGTATGGGTCCACCATAAGTTATATTTTACTGACATTCGTGGAACTTATTCAAAAAGGAATATTCAGACATAATTTTTTTATCATTTAAAAAGCTATTTACTTGCATCTAATCTGACTTCTATGGTCCATGGTTTTTAAAGAAATCCATTCATATATACCTAATACGATTTCTTCTAATATGTCCCTAAGTTTATTATGACATCTGGGCGCTAATGAATTCAAATCAAGTCTAACATATATATGACATATTCCCACATCACGTACATCATTGAAACTCCTTATGTAGTTTTTCTAGAGACATTAAAGATTAGTGGGAGCATTAAGTGTCTTGATCATAATCTGCAAGATTTGCAAGAGGTGGGGAGTGAAAACTTGATATTATCTCAATTACACCTTTTGTACAAGACCCCACTCTATCACAACACTATTCCATCAAAACTTATCTATTTAGAATTTATTACCACTCTTACAAAAGTTTCATTGTTTTCTTAAATGTGGGCATACTCTGATTCCTTACTAAAGTAATCCTCACAAGAGAAACTACCACGACTTACATCATTAACTTGTTTCTCTATTAGAATCTATTGGTCTTTAAATATTGAGCCTAAGCATGCTAATTTCCTAAAGGTTTCTAAGGTCAGTGGGAGCAGTACAAGTCCTTATAATGACTTGTTAGAAGTACAAGAGGTGGGGGAAAGAGAGTTATTAAATTTTACTCCAATTACACCTCTTGTACACCATACTGCACCAACTCTTACACACTTAGAATCCTAAAAATGATAGCAACCTAACCAAGAGCTAATCCATAAAACTGAGACTTTTAAAATTACCCAATAATCAACCCAGGAGGCCATCTAGGTTTTAAAACCTACTAACATTGATGATTATGTAACCTCCATGACTAAAGTTAAAATGGTTGTTGGAAAGCTTACTGATCAGACCTCTTCTAATTAAACCATTAATATCAATCAATCTTCTAAATGGAATAAAGCTACTATTAGCAAAATTGACTCCATAAGTCATAATAACACATTAGATTTTGTTGATACACCTAAGGGTGTTCATAACTAAACTAAATCCTAACACAAATGTTAAGACACTAAAAAGCATGATTGATTATTAAAAGTTATATTCAAGAGGGAATAAATCATCAAAGAATCTTCTTACCTATATTACAAAATATTTCTTTGAGGATCGTTATTGTTCAATGTCACACCCCCATCTTAGGCCTAGGTGTGTGACTTAATAGTTCGTACCGCATTTGTAAATAAATCAGAGTTACGATTGTTAGCGGAAGACTTTATAAAATATAAGGATTAAAGTTGTAAAATATTTACATTACAAAAGTCGAGACAAAAGTCCCGATTGGATTTACTTGTTTATAAGTTTTAACAAAAACATCATATTATAGATTTAAACAAAATTATCGGAGCCATCGGATTCTTGAGCCTTCGTCCTTTAGCTCTAATCTTGGTTACCTGCAAAATGTTATAAAAATACGTCAGCAACGAATGCTGGTGAATATTCTGACGCAAAAACATTTTCTTTTACTTTGTTACCCCTCGAGGGTTACGCATGCCTCGGCCCATCTTGGCTTAGGAATAAAAAAGTTAAAACAATATCATTATAAACTCGAGCCTCTACCTAGGTCACCCCAGCAAGACACTGCAGTGTCCCGACGTACTTAGGTACCATAAATATACACAAGGTCATTTTCACTCGAACATACTTTGGTTCGGCTCATCGTGGCTGGAGGTCGTGACCAGGCGTGGTGCGATGTGCCCACCGTATTTTACCACATATGAAAGGATCCAGACAAACGTATAGTACGAGTATAACTTTTATTAGTCGGATATACAATCCGCCTTAAGACCTTTAGTCTTATTTATCTCGATGAACCTTTAGTTCAATAATCTTTTACTTTAAAACCTTTAGTTTTAAAAGCAATATTTATAAACCTTTAGTTTATTATAAAAACCCGACGTTTCTTCTTTTCTAAGAAACGTATCCTTTTTCTTTTATTATTTAAGAACACTCTTGTTACTTAAATAATAATCATAAAAAATAATTTATATATATATATATAATTACACACATGTATATATATACCTAAACTTTTATATTTCTTTTCTATTATTTTCTTTGTTATATATTTTCTTTTTCATAAGCATCGAGTATAATTCCGACTTAGGGAATTAAGCCTTTATATTATTTTATTATTATTTTAGTCGGGTAGTAAGCCTTACCTTTCCTTGGCTTATAATTCCCTAGATACTCGAGCAGCACTTCTACGCCGCTTATTCTTTTCAATACTTGATTTGATAGCCACTTCACTTTGGCACTCAAATCGAGACACCAACTCTTCACGGCACGCACTTCGAGGTGATCGTCGGGATGCAAAAACAGCACCTCCTTCGGCTTCGAGTTCAGAATGTCGTCGGGGAGTGGTACGAATATCGAGGTATGGCACGTTTATTGAGGAATCGGGGCACAGTTTTCGAGGTTGATTGTTGGCACGAATTTCGAGGCTTAGTGAGAGGGTAGAGAGATGATTGTATGCCGGATTTGGGTGTGAGTTATGAAGACCCCGGACCTTGCTATTTATAGGCAAATTTTGTGACCCATCGTGTACCGCGCCCGGACCCTGAGGACCCGTCGCGTACCGCGACATAGGTCTGGTGACGCAGATAGTAGGTCTGCCACGTGTCGCCACGTGGCAGACGTTGTGCCACATGTTAAGACGTGGCGGACGATATGCCACATGTCGGGACACGTGGCGACCGGTGTGCCACGTGTGGACACGTGGTGAAAAGGTTTCAGGCGTGTCAGGCCACGTCATCGCGGTATGCGATGACGTAGGCTCAACAGCGATCGCGTACGCTGTTGACTCTTTCTAGAAACTTTGACCAAGCCCCATCGCGTACCGTGATGGGCTTGTCTTTTGTCCTGTCGCGTACCGCGAGAGGACAAGAAATCAGATTTTTCATTTTAGCCCTTGGGGTTTGGAAGTTGGCAGAATTGATCCTTATACTTTGGAAACTTGACATTTTTGGCCCAAAATTCTCGTGATGTTACATCCTCCCCACCTTGAAATAAATCTCGTCCTCGAGATTGCTTCACGAAAACAAGTGGGGTATTTCTTTCTCATTTCGGACTCGAGTTCCCAAGTATACTCGGGTCCTTGTCGGAATCCCATTTCACTTTCAGAATTTTCACTGTTCGTCTTTTGAGTTTCTTTAATTTTGAATCTTCGATTTGAATTGGGCGCTCAACAAATTTTAAGTTCTCATTAATTTCAACATATTTTAACGGCATCGAGAGAGATTCATCGGCTAAACATTTACGCAGATTCGAGATATGGAATACATCGTGTATCCCTTGCATTTCCTCGGGCAGTCGCAATCGGTATGCGACGGTACCAATTCGTTCCAGTACCTCAAAGGGTCCAACGAATCAGGGACTTAACTTTCCTTTCTTGCCAAAGCGCACTACGCCTTTCCATGGCGAGACTTTCAAAAGAACTTTATCACCGACTTTGAATTCTAACGGCTTACGACGGACATCGGCGAAACTCTTTTGGCGATCACGTGCCGTATTAAGTCGTTCGCGGCTTTGGATAACTTTGTCAGCGGTTTCTTGGACTATCTCGGGTCCAGATAATTGATTATCTCCAGTTTCAGACCAACACACGGGCGTTTTACATTTTCAACCATACAACGTCTCGAACGGTGCGGCTTGAATACTTGCATAATAACTATTGTTATATGAAAATTCCATTAGGGGTAAGTGGTCATCCCAACTTCCACCTAAGTCTATCACGCAAGCTCGGAGCATGTCTTCCAACGTTTGAATTGTCTTTTCACTTTGCCCATCAGTTTGTGGATGATAGGCAGTGCTAAGGTTTAACTTCGTACCTAGCGCTTGTTGGAAGCTTTTCCAGAAGTGAGACGTAAAACGACTGTCTCGATCAGAAATAATGGACAGTGGCACTCCATGTAAAGCCACAATGTTGTTAACATAGATACGAGCTAATTTGTCCATTGAATACGACTCATTGATGGGTATGAAGTGTGCAGACTTTGTTAATCGGTCCACAATTACCCAGATTGCATTATGTTGTTGAGTCGTTTTAGGGAGTTTGGTAATGAAATCCATGGTAATTAACTCCCACTTCCATACTGGAAGTTCGGGTTGCTGGAGCAATCCCGAAGGCTTTTGGTGTTCAGCCTTGACTTTCAAACATGTCAAACATTTCGCCACATGCGAAGCGACATCTCTCTTCATCCCATTCCACCAATAGTTCGCTTTAAGGTTATGATACATTTTGTCGCTCCCTGGATGCATCGTATATTTAGACTTATGGGCTTCATTTAAGATCCTCTCACGCAATCCTCCAACAATTGGTACCCAAATTAGGTTTCCCATTCTAAGAATACCATCATCACCTTTGACCAACGAGTCAATGGTGCCATTACGTTTTTCATCATAGATTCGGTTCTCGTTGATCGCTTGAGTTTGAGCGAATTTGATTTGGTCAACAAAATCGATTTGAAGTTCTAGCCTTAACGCTCGGACTCTTTTTGGCTTTTCATGCTCTTTACGACTTAAGGCATCAGCCACAACGTTGGTCTTTCCTTCATGATAAACTATTTCGCAGTCATAGTCGTTGAGAGTCTCCATCCAGCGTCGTTGGCGCATGTTGAGCTCCTTTTGATCAAAGATGTGCTTTAAGCTCTTATGATCAGTGTAAACGGTAAATCTTACTCTATAGAGATAGTGCCTCCATATCTTAAGTGCGAAGATTATGGCGCCTAACTCTAGATCGTGAGTCGTATAGTTCTTCTCGTGTACTTTCAATTGATGAGAGGCGTAAGCGATTACTTTCTTTCGTTGCATCAATACACATCCCAAGCCGGAATGAGATGCGTAGCAAAAGACAACGAAATCTTTAATACCTTCTGGCAAGGCCAGTATAGGAGCTTGAGTAAGCTTTTGTTTAAGTATATCGAACGCCTCTTGTTGCTTTGTTCCCCATTCGTATTTGACGTTCTTTCGAGTCAAGGAGGTTAGGGGAACAACGATTCGAGAAAATTTCTCGATGAACCTTCGATAATAGCCGGCCAATCCCATGAAGCTTCGAATCTCGGTTGGCGACTTTGGGATTTCCCACTTAGAAATAGTTTCAATCTTAGCGGAGTCTACTTGAATTCCGTTAACTTTGATGATGTGATCAAGAAATTGCACCTCGTGCAACCAGAACTCGCATTTCGAGAACTTGGCGTACAATTTCTCGATTCTAAGAGTTTCAAGTAATGTTCGAAGGTGATTCTCATGATCGGCCTTAGACTTAGAATAAATTAATAGGTCGTCGATGAATACGATCACAAATTTATCTAAATAAGGGTTACAAATACGGTTCATCATATCCATGAACGCAACAGGCGCATTAGTAAGTCCAAATGGCATAACGGTGAACTCATAATGGCCGTACCTTGTTCGAAACGTGGTATTTGGAATGTCTTCGGATTGAACCTTAAGTTGGTGATAGCCGGAGCGGAGTTCGATCTTGGAAAAGAAGCTAGCACCTTGGAGTTGGTCAAAGAGATCGTCGATTCGAGGAAGTGGATATTGGTTCTTGATGGTAACCTTGTTGAGAGCTCGGTAATCGATGCACATTCGCATGGATCCATCCTTCTTCTTGACAAAAAGTATCGGCGCTCCCCATGGCGATGAACTTGGTCGTATAAATCCTTTCTCGAGAAGCTCGTCAAGTTGTTTCTTCAGTTCTTTCATCTCGGTTGGTGCGAGGCGATATGGAGCTTTGGCGATCGGAGCAGTGCCGGGAATGAGATCGATTCTAAATTCCACCTCGCGGTCGGGAGGAATGCTGGGGAGTTCGTCGGGAAAGACATCGGCAAAATCGGAAACTACAGGAACGTCTTTGATTTCTTTAGGTTTAGATTCTTCGGTGACGTAGGCCATGAATGCTAAGCATCCTTGATTCAAAAATTTGTTAGCACTTATCATAGAGATTAGGCTAACTTGGCCAGCGTCTTTATCCCCTTCGATTCGTATGGTACGTTTGTCCGGGGATTGGAGTTCAATGGTCTTGCTATTGCAAAGGATACGGGTATGGTTGTCGGATAACCAATCCATACCCAACACAACATCAAAACCAGCAAGAGTCATAGGTATCAATTGAATAGGTAAAACGTAACCGTCTAACAAGATTTTTCCGTTTATTAAAGCTTCGGAGATTTTTACAATTTCACCACTAGCGGTCTCGACGCTTAGAGTTTTATTAAGTTTGATTAAAGGTTTGTTTAATAGACTACAAAACTTATAATCTATAAAACTTAAATTGGCTCCTGAATCAAACAAGACTCTAGCATAGGCATTGTTAACAAGGAACGTACCGGTAATGGTTTCTGGTGTGTCGGCCGCTTTCTTCGTATCAAGGACGAATACTCTTGCATTGCCCTTCTTGGGCTCACTTTTCTGACCGCTACCACCCGCACCACCAGTCACGGGTTTATTTTTGGGGCATTCAAAGCTAAGATGTCCCATCTCCTTGCAGTTATAGCAGGTCATCTTCTTCTTCCAACAATCGGCCGTGGCGTGACCGAATTTGTGACATGACTCACAAGGACGGGGAGTTAGATGGCATCGACCCCTGTGGTATTTCTTGCAAGTTTTGCATTGTGGGATGCCGGAGTTGAAACCAGACCTTCGTTGGTCGACTCCCTTACCCTTGAAACGGGTATTTCCTTCCTTCTACGTATCTTGCGTCGTCACGGCCCGCTTATATTCTTCCTTGTTGCGGATCATTCCGCCCATTAAGTATCCAGCCAACTCCATCGCGGAGTCGGCGGTTTGAGGCAAGTGCGACCTTACCATGTTACGAATTTCTCGTGGTAGCCCCCATATATAGCGTATAACTTTGTTGGATTCCGGGGTAACCAGTTGGGGCACCAAGCGGCAGTACTCGTGGAATTTGGTATTATACTCACGAAGGTTTGTTTCGACCACCTTGTGAAATAGGAACTTGGTTTGGATTTGGTCTGTTTCATGCATCGGACAGAACTTCGACAATATCAACTTCTTAAACTCGCTCCATGACATGTTTTACATAACCTCCCTTCCTCTACTCAAGATCAAAGTATTCCACCATTCTAAGGCCTCGCCTCTAAACATCAGGGCAGAGTATTGAATCTTCTCTTCTTCCGAACACTTGCTAGTAATTACCATTGTCTCCATCTCTTCAAGCCACCTTACAGTCGCGATGGCTCCCTTATAGCCGTGGAATTCTTTTGGCCCATAGTATTTAAAGTCTTTGAACGTACACCCACCAATCTTAAGCCTTTTAAATTCTTGACAGACCCCTCCATCAGCGTTCGATTCGTGTACACTCTCATCCATATGAGAAGGTCTAGAACGGGGTTTGGAAACAGATTTTCGAGAAGGATTAACCGAGTGGGAATGTTTTGTTTGTCTAGATTGAGATCTAGCCAAGGATTCTTCCCTAACTGCGTCTTTAATCATCTTTTGGATTCGATCCATAAATTTCTCGGGAATTGGGTCTTCTTGTTCTTTTTCGGGTCCTTTTCCTTTTTCTTTTTGTTTTTTGGATTCCTTTCGGGAAACCTCAACGTTATTACTTTGTTGAGACATTTATCTTTTTCTTTTTATTCTTTTATATCTGAAATTTATCGAATGTTCTTTATTAAACACACATTTTATTTCATCATTCGTATATACCATACAAGGTATAAACAAGGATTATTACAACACCACACATATATATACATTCATACTCGATGTATATATATTCTTATCCATACATTACTTAACACATTACACATAAACTAGATTGCACACAAACACTTCGTCTCTTGAAACACGTCGTCACCACCATCATCTCAGTCTTTCAAAAACTTCTTAACAACCCTCGTCAGTTTGTTGCATTTGTGAAGAAGCTTCTCTCCTATCTTCTTCTTCTTTCTCCCTTCTTCAGCCACCTTCTTCCTCCAATCATCAGTCTCGTGCAACGCGCGATCCAGGTGTTCTTCATATGACTGCGGAATAACGTCGGGGTATCCATATTGTGGCGGTGGGTCACGGTAACCCAACGTCACCATCTCGAAATGGTTTCTCGGTTCAGGATACGGGACGTAAGTTTGATCAGATGCAAGGTAGAGGTATGTCTTGGCGGCTTGATTTTGCTCGCGAATCTCATCAGCTTGTTCTTGAATTGAATGAATCTTTCCTTGAAATGGCGGGAAGCTTGATGAAGCTTGGTTCCTTAGCTGCTCAAGATACTGAACATACGGATCGACAGAACCGTAGCTTGGGTTGTTGGAAGTGAGTGATTCATCAATGGATGTCGATATCTCCTTTGGGTCGTCGGGATGCTCTTCTTCCGGTTCGGTTTCTTCCATAGGATCCTCCTCTTCGGGATCCTCCTCTTCTTCCTCCATAGGCTCTTCCTCCTCTTCCATATACTGAGTGTCTTCTTTGATCATCGCGGGTATCTTGAAACTCTCGTAGGGCATCGTCACCCTCATTCTTGGTTTGCGGGATGATCCTTCGCCATTGTTGGGTTGTGAGTTGACTTCATGAGTGGTAGAGCTTCCAGTATGCCACCTTCGCTGGTCGGAGTGACACTGCATCCAATCGGAGGATGGGGATCTTGGTTCTTCCTTTATGGGTCGGTTTGAAAGGAAAGTATAGGATGGGTGTGCATTTGGAAAATATCCGGTTGGGTAGTACTGTGGTACTTGTGGTGGTTGGTAGGTGGGAATTTCCGAGGGGTGGTATGCTGGTATTTCCGTGGGTTGATACATAGGCATTGTGGGTGGATGATAGCTCGAGTGTCTTGAGGGTTCGATTCTTGGTGGTGGCGGACTATCGGGTAATTTAATTGGGCATTGCTCAGTCCCGGGGAAGTATATCAGTTTGGGTCGTTCAATGTATTGGTCTCGGCTGAAGAAAGCCTCAAAGTAATCTTCATCCATGGCGTCCTTTGGGAATTTGTAGTATTTTCTTGCTCTTCTTGCTTCACGATCATAATACACCATTAATTTCTCATAAGACATCTTTGGGTGGTTTAGAATGTAGAGAGGGAAAGAAAAGGTTACCAACCACTCTTATCCCTATTCAATTAAACAATTAAAATATTTCCTATGCTTGGATCGAAGCTTGGGTATTGTTTTACGATACCCAATTCGCTAAGATCGATGGCTCTGATACCAACCTGTCACACCCCCATCTTAGGCCTAGGCGTGTGACTCAATTGTTGGTACCACATTTGTAAATAAATCAGAGTTACGATTGTTAGCGGAAGACTTTATAAACTATAAGGATTAAAGTTGTAAAATATTTACATTACAAAAGTCGAGACAAAAGTCCAGATTTGATTTACTTGTTTATAAGTTTTAACAAAAACATCATATTATAGATTTAAACAAAATTATCCGAGCCATCGGATTCTTGAGCCTTCGTCCTTTAGCTCTAATCTTGGTTACCTGCAAAATGTTATAAAAATATGTCAGCAACGAATGCTGGTGAATATGCTGACGCGAAAACATTTTCTTTTACTTTGTTACCCCTCGAGGGTTACGCATGCCTCGGCCCATCTTGGCTTAGGAATAACAAAGTTAAAACAATATCATTATAAACTCGAGCCTCTACCTAGGTCACCCTAGCAAGATACTGCAGCGTCCCGACGTACTTAGGTACCATAAATATACACAAGGTCATTCTCACTCGAACATACTTTGGTTCGGCCCATCGTGGCTGGAGGTCGTGACCAAGCGTGGTGCAATGTGCCCACCGCATTTTACCACATATGAAAGTATCCAGACAAACGTATACTACAGCCTGAGGGCTAGGCTTTTACTCTTATTCATAATGTTTTTAGAGACACTTAGTCTCATGTAAAGTTTTACACATAACACGTTCATTTATTTGAAAACAAGTTTGTATAAGTGGGGCGTAGTCACCTTTGATTGGGATCGGTTTCCAACACCGTCCTTGCGTTCTATTTATTGCTACCTCGCACCTATAGTACGAGTATAACTTTTATTAGTTGGATATACAATCCGGCTTAAGACCTTTAGTCTTATTTATTTCGATGAACCTTTAGTTCAATAATCTTGTACTTTAAAACCTTTAGTTTTAAAATCAATATTTATAAACCTTTAGTTTATTATAAAAACCCGACGTTTCTTCTTTTCTAAGAAACGTATCATTTTTCTTTTATTATTTAAGAACACTCTTGTTACTTAAATAATAATCATAACAAAGAATTATATATATATATATAATTACACACATGTATATATATACCTAAACTTTTATATTTCTTTTCTATTCTTTTCTTTGTTATATATTTTCTTTTTCATAAGCATCGAGTATAATTCCGACTTAGGGCATTAAGCCTTTATAATATTTTATTATTATTTTAATCGGGTAGTAAGCCTTACCTTTCCTCGGCTTATAATTCCTTAGATACTCGAGCAACACTTCTACGCCGCTTAGTCTTTTCAATACTTAATTTGATCGCCACTTCACTTCGGCACGCAAATCGAGACACCAACTCTTCACGACATGCACTTCGAGGTGATCGTCAGGATGCAAAAACAACACCTCCTTTGAGTTCGGAATGTCGTCGAGGAGTGGTACGAATATCGAGGTATGGCACGCACTTCGAGGCGCTCGGACCCTGGGACCCGTCGCGTACCGCGACGTAGGTCTGGTGACGCGGACAGTAGGTCTGCCACGTGTCGCCACGTGGCAGACGTTTGCCACGTGTTAACACGTGGAGGACGATATGCCACGTGTCGGGACACGTGGCGACCAGTGTGCCACGTGTGGACACGTGGTGAAAAGGTGTCAGGCGTGTCAGGCCACGTCATCGCGGTACGCGATGACGTAGGCTCAACAGCGATCGCGTACGCTGTTGTCTCTTTCTAGAAAATTTGACCAAGCTTCATCATGTACCGCGATGGGCTAGTCTTTTGTCCTGTCGCGTAACGCGAGAGGACAATAAATCAGATTTTTCATTTTAGCCCTTGGGGTTTGGAAGTTGGCAGAATTGATCCTTATACTTTGGAAACTTGACATTTTTGGCCCAAAATTCCCGTGATGTTACATTCAAGTAGTTTAAAATAGTTTAGAGCTACATTAGATGAACATTAAAACAACTTTCCATAACAATTGGCTTATATATTTGTAAAGTTATAAACTGAAGGTTAAAGAACATTTAGTCTATAAGTCAATAAAATCCGTATATAGGTTATGAACATCATAATGTGATGATATCTTAATACAATTATGTTCATCAAGAACCAAGTGGATTAATGTACCTACCTTAAAATGAGTGGGAACGGCTAAATCAAACTTGTCCTTATATAGATTACATTATTTTGACAAGTATATGTTACATAAATCAAAGCATTGTTGATACATACTTTGATATGATAGATCTTAGAGATATCCCTTACATGATAGATATCATAACAATTTGAGATAACTTAAAAAGAAAAGTGAGAACTCAAACCGGTTGATTACTCTAAACTTTGTTATATTCAATGATAACATAATGTAATTTTCGGGATATATTCTTATGTCAGCAGATAAATCTATCCCATGGAGGAGTCATAATAAACTGATAACAACAATCTACGTTATAATGACATAATATGTTGATCAATCACAACACAATTAGCGATAAATGTTGTTGAAATTTATCAGTGGACTCATAAGTTTATTAACTTCATATAAATTATATATTGAAGAATTACTATGATAAAGTCAGCTACCATGTTTTCTCAAACAGTAACAGTTCAAGAGGTGCTGCATTAAATTTTGATATGAAACTAATTATTCGTTAATGAACAAATTGAGGAATCTAAGTTTTCATATCGAATACATTCATGATATGCTTAAGGATCCGATAACTAAAAGTCTCACCCATAAATATTATGAAAGCGCTTATAATAATGACGGGTTATTGATGACTATGCGCAAATGAATATCATATTATGAATGATTAACTATTAAAATTCCTCATCTGTTTTGATTTTGTACGTCTCATAATATGTTCTGCATGCATAATGACATATAGACGAATTAATATACAAATCAAACGTTCTGAAGGGCTTACTTGAAAATTTTGATCATAACTACTTAGGTTTTAAATAAGGACTGCAGTATGATTAATGGGGGTCTTGAGCTGATGTTCAATTCAATGACTGTATTTCTCTGCTCATGTTTAAGTTTAAAGCTAAAATGAGTATTAACTCCTGATCAGGCTTATCTAATACTCATAATAAATTATTACTCGGCCAAGTGGGAGAATGTAAGATTAAATATATAATTATATATATTTATATATGGCCATTATAATCATTTATATTATAATAGATCAAAATATTAACTATACCTTTATTATATATTAGTTTTGTAATTGTTGATGTGCCATATTACATATAACTAACTAATAAAGGGTTTCCCCTTGGGTGTATATAAAGAGAGATAAATATTAGCATCATAAACTAATCACACACACATAATAATATTGTGTGCCTCGTCTCTCCTAAACCGGGTTCCTCTCAAGAACCCTAACACCATCCTTAAATATATATATCCTAAAGGGGAACTCGACCAAGCTGACAACCATGTCGTCTACATCCTTCTCTATTGCGGTTACTACTCTCTCTGCTGTAATAGGTTCATAGGTTTATTTTTTATTCATGCTATTTATTACTTACATGAAAAACTGATCAACTTAAATATAACTCTGCTGTTGTTTTAAATAGTTGATACCAGTTTATACAATTTAGTATGTAAAAGTAGAGTTTATACAATTTTTGTCCATGTGGTATGTTTTATGTTCGTTCTCTAAACCTTAAAACTAAAATCTTTTGCGTGTTTAAGAGTTGATCATATTAAGAGGTAAGTTTGTAGGTATTTAGAGCATTCTCATCAGGATCTCCATCCCCATCTTTATAATTACATTAAAAAACACTATATTTCTCTCATGTTCAATTAAATAATATTACTTTATACCTTTATCATTACAGTTTTTCCTCTTTTCTATTCACAACCAATTCAACAAATATTAAAAAATAAATATGAACAAACAAAGTTTCCCCAAATTTACAAAAAAATCACTATATTTTCTCTCTCTATACTATAATTTACACTCACAACCACTCAAAACATCACCCTATAATTTACAAACGCTCCTCACATTAATATAGGAAATGGGTTAGGAATGCTCTTAGAGCCATATATAAAATCAATATCTCGAGGGTTGAAGTTTAAACCACATGGTTGAAAATCAACTTTGGCAGTGATGTCAATAAAGAGTATTAGAAAAGCAACACGCATACCACATAGAGGTGGTCAAAAAAACCGGTTACGGAACCGGTTTGGCCGGTTTAACCGAAAACCGGTTTTTTAAAAACCGGTTTTTTTAAAAACCGGTTTGACCGGTTTACGTAACCGGTTTACGTATCGGTTATAAGTTTTGGACCCAAAACCGGTTTTATAACCGGTTATAAAAAAAACCGGTTTTTTTTAATAACCGGTTATTAAAAAACCGGTTAACCGGTTTTTAAAATAACCGGTTATTACCGTTATAAAAAAAACCGGTTAACCGGTTTTTTAATAACCGGTTAACCGGTTTAACCGGTTTTCGAACGTTACCAAACGGCCTTATAGCCGTTTTTTTGTGTTTTTGACCGTTTTTTAGCCGTTTTTTTTTGGTTTTTTTACCATTTTACCCCCACAAACATCTATATATAGTTTAGGTTGGGTATTGGTTAGATCACACTTGATTATACAACTCCAAAAGCTCTAAACGTTTATTTCATACGCGATTATACAACTCCAAACGCTCTTCTTTCGTAGTCGTTTATTTCATACTCGAGTATACCACTCTTAATTCGTAGTCGATTATCATGGCCTCCCAAAGTGCTGCTTCATCGGTCAACATGGGTGCCTCGAACACGGGAGAAACCGTCGTTCGGGTCATCCCCACGAAACGAAACCAAGATATTTGGCAACATTTCGACCTATGCGAAATGTCTAACGGAACCCAAAAAGCTAGATGCAAACATTGTTTGAAGTTTTATAACAAAGAAGCAAACTCCAGTTTAAGAGCTCATGTAGAAAAGCCCTCTTGCAAGGTCTTGAAGGACGAATCCGGAAGTAGTTCGCAGCCGGAGATGACGAATCAAGGAACGGTGTTTACGTACGACCTTGAAGCGGTACGTCAACAGTTTGGCAACTTTGTGATTCAACAATCACTTCCTTTCAACCACTTCGACAACCCTCAATTCACGCAGATGATGCAAACGTATGTTCAACCACGCTACCAACACGTAAGTCGTTCGACCCTTAGAAGAGATATGCTTAAAGCATGGAAAAACGCTAAATCCGAACTAATTTCATACTTTTCAAACTTACAAACTGGTGTGAACTTAACCACGGATGTGTGGTCGGTACCTAATGGTTCGCCCGACTCATACATTTGTGTGACGGCTCATTGGGTTGACCCCCGGTCGTGGCAAATGATGAAACGAACCGTTGCGTTTCAATTGTTTGATTACCCGCACACGGGTAGAAATATTTTTAAACTCTTGGATAAAGTCATTCGACAATACAAGATTGAAGATAAAATCTTTTCAATATCGTTTGATAACGCGTCCAACAATACGGCCGCGGTTGGCCATTTAAAATTAAAGTATAAACCTATCTGTGATGGAGCGTTTTTTCATAGCCGATGCATTGCACATATTATCAACTTGGCCGTGCAAGATGGGTTAAACGTGATCGAAACGCAAAGAAACAATTTTAAAAGAATGTTACGAGATGTTTTTAGCAACAATTCAACATTTTCAAGATACAAAAAATTTTGTGA
Organism: Bidens hawaiensis; assembly: GCF_021521415.1. NCBI lineage: Eukaryota > Viridiplantae > Streptophyta > Magnoliopsida > Asterales > Asteraceae > Bidens > Bidens hawaiensis. The sequence goes on along the minus strand of NW_027492943.1, from coordinate 255,290 downwards.
AGAAGCTAACTGTCAATGGTTGGGGCCTAATTGGGATTGTCCAACAAGATGGAACTCGACTTGTGAAATGTTTGAGAAAGCCATCCAACAAAAACAATCGTTAATTGCGTTTCATCAAATTTTGTCAAATAGGGGTAAATGTGCACCGTACGATCCTAGAAACTGGTTATTGATTGAGATCGTTACGGAGGTTCTTCAAATTTTTAAATCTTGCACAAGTAGTTTATCCGGGGTTTACTATCCAACAAGCCCCATTGCTTTACCAAAAATTGCTGTCATGTGCACAAAGTTGAGTGACCTTCATTGTAGGGGTGCACCTTATTTTGATATGGGTGTAAAAATGAAAGAAAAATTTAAAAAATATTTTCAAGAACTACCCGCTGTTTTGACCTGTGCTGCTGCGTTAAACCCTTGCATCAATGTTGGTGGTGTTGAAGCTTTAATAGAAAAAATTTGTGATGAGCTAGGGTTAAACGACGATCAAAACCCCTATTATAGCCAAACTTTAAAGAATGATTTCAACACCACCTTGGCAAACATGTATGATGTTTACCTTACAAGATACGGGTCGTCTTCCCAAATTCATGACTCGTTAAGAGCTGTTGCCCAATCCCAATCCCAAACCGACCTTGAAATGGGGATGTACTACATGATTTGGGAAGACGCCGGTAAACGTCAAAGGGTAAACACCCCAAGCAGTGAACTTGGAAGGTATGGTGGTACCAACTTTGTGAAACACATGACTCCGGATGAATTTAGAAGTCTTGATTTGCTGGCTTGGTGGAGAGGTAAGGAGGATGAGTTTCCGATCCTCGCCGCCATGGCCAAAGATTTACTAACGGTCCAAGCTTCCACGGTAGCTTCGGAGTCTGCTTTTTCTGTTTCTGGCAGGGTTATATCGATTAGGAGGACTCGACTCACTCCACCAGCTGTAGAGATGTCGATTTGCTACAAGGATTACTTGGACTCTTTAGACAGGGCACAACATCAACGCTCACTCGAGGGGGAAATGGACTATGAGGCGGCCTTGTATGAAGACGAGGTCAATCAAGGACACACTCAACCAATGACCGATGAAGAAGCCGCGTACGACGATTACCTAAGGAATAGCTCGGGATCGGGTAGCGAAGAAAATGAGTAACAAACATCAACTTGTTAATGTAATCGTGTCTAAGCATTCTTTAATGTTTGTATTTTTGAGTTACGAATATGCGATAACGATTTAATGTTTGTATTTTTAATGTAAAAGCTATAAATGAAAGTTATGTGTTTTTAATCTTCCAAGCAAAGAATGCTAACAACGAAACCCTAAACCCTAAAGCAAAAAAAAAAAAAAAAAAAAAAAAAAAAAAAAAAAAAACCGGTTAACCGGTTAGACCGGTTTTTAAAAACCGGTTATAAAAAAACCGGTTTAATAACCGGTTCTAACCGGTTTCTAAACCGGTCCAAACCGGTTTGGCCGGTTTGAGTTTTCAGCAATAATAACCGGTTAATAACCGGTCCGGTTATTAACCGAACCGGTTTTTTTCTGGATAAAAAAAACCGGTCCGGTTAAAAACCGAACCGGTTTTTTCAAAAAAACCGATTTGTGCACCTCTATAATACCACATGTTTTGTTTTATTAGTAGGATCATAATAACAAGATTTGGAGAATAATATAAACAAACTAGGGTACAACCTAAAATTCCTACATTCTTTAGTTTTAATTAGAGAATATCACTAAAGTAGTAGTATGTTGATTCACTTGCAACATTAATTTCATGTATAGTACCTATCGTTAATTACTTTTATTATGTTACATTGAGATTATCCACATGAACATATTATATACGTTATTGGAAAAAGATATGCTAGTAGGAAAAAGACTCCAACTAGTCACTTTCTAGTCTTTCTCGCAATACCTCTCTCTATCAGGAAAACATATTGCAAATAAGCATCGTTTGCTATCAATGTTACAATAACATTATACTGTTAACATCAGTTGCTATATTATAATATATTTTAGACATATTGACTTATTAAAAAGTGATGACATGTTACCATCAACAAACATATTAAAAATTATGTTTAAAATGTACAAACTTCTAGAAAGGTGTGGAGGATGATTGAATCGTTGTCACCATGGGAACAAAGTATAATTTGGGGACGACTTTTGGCCACTGGTCTGCACCACCTCTAGTCCTCATTTCTCTTTGTATAATGCAATTGTTAAGACATTAATAAGGCATATATGAACACAATCCGATAATCATTTACAAAGATATATATGATGGAAATAATTGTGAATACATTCAGTTTGGTGGATGTTTACGAATGCATCGTATGTCCACTTGTTGATCTTCATTGTTGTAAGTCTCACTAAGGAGGAAATGATCACATCTTCTTGTCTTGCTAAACAAGTAGTGATCACCTTTATATATCTCCATTAATATATATGGGATGTCATGTATCTTAGTCCGTAATTTTATGGGATTTATCTTACTCAAAAGCACTTGAGTGTTGAGATTGAATATTGCATTGAAACCCTTATACACGTATCTCAAATACATATGTATGTGTTGACTAAAAAGTTAAAGTCTCAATCGATAAGAAAACACGAACTAAATAACTAACTCTCTTTAATAATCAGAAAATATAACTAAAAAAACTTATTACAAGTTTCAAACTCTGACTTGGTTTTACTCTTAATGAACCCTAACTTGGTTACATCTCTTGTGTTCTTGATGAACCATAACTCAGTTACATCGCACACGTTGTATAATGTCTAACCATGAATTGGTTTATATAGATTAACCTAGCTTGCTAGCCAGGACATTACCTATCTAACATCTAACAATACTATTAAATCAATACATATTGTCCACATGGCATTCAACTAGCCTCTCCACATCAATTGTCCACATGTCATTCAACTAGCTTCTCCACATCAATGCCACATCATTGCCAAGTCATCTATTTCTTTTCCTATCTTGAATATTATTAAATAAAAAATGATGTTAATGATGGGAATCGAACCCTGACACAATCCCGAGATGGAAACTTAACAAATGCAACAATGGCCAACCAACCAAGGACTACTGATGTTCAATTATTTGAAATACAAATCCTATATATTGAAAGAACCATTGTAAAAGGAAGGTTTATGTAATTATGGCAATGACTGAATTTCTCAATACATGATCAATAATCATTTGAAATTTGAACTGTTAACCGACATTAGTTATTATATATATATATATATATATATATATATATATATATATTAATTATAACGTTATCCGGGTTAATGTTCGGTCCAACCTCTCGGGTCGGGTCCGGGTTGATGTCTGGTTCAGGTCTGAAAACATTGATTTAAATCTTAAAATTTTCCACCCTAATCATTTTAATCTCTCTCTCTCTCTCTATGCTTACTAACTCCACCATCCACCATCTTCCAGTAATGTAGATCGGGATTAATCGTTTTCTGGTAAGGTTATATATTATACTCTAATGGCCAACAATGTTATATGATTTTCCGACAAGGTTATATCTTTTTCCGGTAAGGTTTTCCGATATGGTTTTATATTTATTTTAATTTTTATATGATTTTGTAATAATCTTTTTAGGTTGTATATCAAAATCCAATGTTGAATTGATATTTTGAAGTTATTACGGTTTTCCGGTAAAGTTTACGGCAAGATTTTTGTTTGTATTTATATTAATTATTATATGATTTTCTTATAATCTCTTTAGGTTCTATATCAAAATCGAAGATATAATGAAGACTTTCCCTATATCGTTTTTCCGGTAACGTGATTCAATTATTCTGGTTATTAATTAGAATATAAATTTTACATTTGTTTACATAATTCAAAATTTTAGGTTTATTGGATTTTATTAATCCCAACTTTCATACTTTGGCCAGTAATAATCCCACTTAAGAAATTCCCTCTAATAGTCCCAACTTGTAAACTATTTTCCTCCAAAGATCCTTATCTAACTGAGGTCTAACGTCGACGTTAGTTTTTGATGATGTGGCAAATGACATGGAGCCTACGTGTAAAAAACTAAACCCAGCTCAAATCTTAGGTGTCTGCTTACATGTAAAAATCTTAATTTTTATAGATAAAATATATTCCCACTCAATACTCTCCATCCATTCCCTTTTATACGTATCTGAGCTCAAACACGAACCCTAATTTCACTCAAAACATATATCGGAACTCATCTTCGTCTTCTACATGTAACCCTAAAATTCTCGAACTCTAATTTCACTCAAAACAAATGGAACCCTTAAATATTTATACTTGATTTGGATGGAAGCTCGAGTTGTTAGACGTAATGGTCCTCAAATTGGGAATGAATTTTATGGATCCCTCTTTGGTCTGATTTGTTCATTTTATATTATTTAGTAAAGAATGAACTGCAAATTATTTTTGTGGAAAGAAGATGTGGACAAGGTGATAAAAGAACAAGGTAGATATGGATGAATGAACTGCAAGTACAAAACTATGGATGAATGTCCAAGTAGATATGAAGCTTTGAAGATACAAAATTTGAAATTAGAAAACAAGCTTTTGCAAGATGAGAGCAAAAAGTTAAAAAGAGAATATGTCAATGATCAAGTTCAAGTGGAATTTACCATATGCTTTAGGTTTAGTAATTTTGCCTTGGCAATATGGTGGAATTTTCTTGTTTGATTGTAAACCTATGGTATTTTAATGTTACTGTATGGTTGTTTTGTTGTTAATTTTATTGCTTACAGCAAGCACAATGCCTATATTGTGCAGAAAATATGCCTATACCATCTTACTTTCAACAATGATGAGACTTTTGGCTTATGGCTAACGGGGCCAACAGTAAATGTCTAATGTCTTAATGTCTTATAAGTTTAGATGCTTTAAATAATTGTAAATTTATTTAAAGAAGACATGAATAACTTTATATGCTATTGTTGGTTAAACAGTCTCATCATTGGTTAAGCATCTAAACTTCCACATGAAGCTGCAACATTGGGCCCGTTAGAATTCTATGCAACCACGGGCTACAGTAGCCTGCACAGACACTTTATATAGCAGCCTGCACACACACTTAATATTAAAATAGAAGTTACTAGGTCTGTAAATGGACCAAACCGGACGAGACCTTGTTCGTGTTCGTCCGTTAAGCTTTTGTTTGACAAACGGACTAAACCGAACCGAACCGAACCGAACGTGGTCTCTGTCCGTGTTCGTCCATTAAGCTTAGCGAATGAAAAGTTTTTGTTCATGCCCGGTTCGTTTGTTAACCGGACAAACATAAACGAACATCTTACCGAATAGACATGTTTGAACATCCAGTAAATGAACTTTATTTACAAATCAGAGCTGAAATGTTTGAACTAATGTTTAATTGGTGAAAGTCTACAACCTACTCACACCCAACCCATTAACACCACACAATCTGCAGAATGATAAAACATCCTGCAGCCAGTAACGAAGTTCACAAATTTCTTCATTGCCATTGCATAAAACTGCAACATACCATTAATAATTGTATTTTTAACCAACTGCAGCCCAAGCTAAGGAAACAAACACATGATTCTAACATACACAAACTGCAAAATACATTAATTGTTGCATCTTAAAACATTAACAACTGCATCAAAATGTAAAATACACGAGTTCACCAAAAACAGTCATATTGCAACAAATTAGTCTACCAAAATACATGAACTTAGCATAGTTTTACCCACATACTAAAACCGAAAGAAACTGACATCTTAAACCAAAATACATGAACAAACATAAAGTCTTCTTGTATCATGTAGCCTTCCCTTTGACACCCCCCCCCCCCCCCACCTTGATTTTGGCCCCTTTGACCCTTGCCTTCCTCTTGACTTTTGTGATATTGACTTCTTAAGTTGTTGACTGCCCGGTTGTTGACTACGCCCCTGGGTCAACTGATTGGCATGTTGTTCTCGAGTAGCTTCAACTCTTGCCTTCTTTGGCCTTCCCCTTGGTTTCTTAACCCCAGCCTCTTGACTTATAGCTCTCTTCTTATTCGTGCAACCTTTCTTGTTATGGCCCGTTTCCTTACAGCTACTACATGTTATTTCACCACCATGTTTAGTGAGTTTACCTGGTTTTTTAGGGTTTTCATGTGGGTCTCTCTTTCTGTTCTTCTTCGGTCTACCAGGGGCAACCTTGATTGGAGGTGGGTCCAGAGGATAAATAACAGTTGGCCAATATTTTTCACTAGCCAAGGGAGGAATGGTGAAAGCATATGACTTCATGTATTGTTCCTTATAATAGCATTCACTCACATACTCCTCTGCATTCGTGTTTAAAAAACCCGCCACTGCGCAAACATGCTTACAAGGTATACCTCTTAAATCCTATTTTCTATAGGTACATGTTTTGTTGTTCAAATCCATAGAAACATCTTCGGTTATCTCTTTACTTGGAACACATTATATGATGATGGATACACCTCACATTTATAAGCCTTGTATTTCTCTTTCTCAAGCTTTATCTGTATCCTAGGGCACACAATGACATCTTCACTAGCCATATTTGTCTGCATGTTAATCAACCTAGTCATTATTGCAACCCTAATATCCTCTAACATGTCTATAATGTGTTTAGATCTAGACTGAATGATGTATCCATTGAAAGTCACAGCCATGTTGTTCACATTAATATCACATTTCGTGTGTGTGTTAAAAAAGCATCTTGAAAAACATTTAGGATTTTGTTTCAAGAATGCATCCTCTGCATCAGCTGATAACTCTTAAATCTCCTTGATGGCTTCATTGTAATCGGGCTCACAATAAGCCCTTACAGCTTTCCAGAAAACTCCTTTCAACCCATTACCTTTGAACTTCTTATGCCAATTCGCATAAATGTGCCTTGCACAATTTCTATGTTCAGCTTCAGGCCAAACAAGTGACACCGCATTAAGTAATCCCTGCCCATTAATAAAGATATTCACAAAAAAATTAAAACTATATTGTAACAATAATAAGTGTTGCTAACAAAACTAATATGTAACAAAACTAAAATACCAGTGGCATACCTTTTGTTGATCAGATACTAAGGTCCAACCCTTCCCACTGTCATTTATTTTCAAACACTTTCTTAACTCTTCCATAAACCATTCCCAACTTTCATTGTTTTCACCTTCAACTACTGCCCAAGCTAAAGGGTACATCTGATCGTTTGCATCCCTTCCAATGGCACACAACAACATACCTCCAAGAAAAGTTTTGAGAAAACATCCATCTAAACACAAAACCTTTCGACAGCCTTTCAAAAAACCCTTCTTCACACCATCAAAACACACAAATAATATGAAAAATGTTTCACACGTTGAACTTGGACCTGCATTATTAAATCCTGGTGGGGCTGTTAATAGCTCAAATGTGGAACTTGGATTTGCTACCCTTAAAGCTTTCAAATACGAAGCTAGTTTACCATAGTGATCCTTCGTAGAACCATAAAGTTTCTTATGTGCACAACTTTTGGCCTTGTATGCTAACCATTTAGTTATCAATACCTTGTGCTTCTCCTTAACAGCTAGCTGGATATCTTTACCAGACCAGTATGGCTTAGCTTTAAAATCTTTCAAGAAATCATTTGCTATAAACTTGGCAGTCAGTTGTCTATTCTTGGTCATATTCCTTTGGCAAGTGTGCTTGTTTATTGCCTTTTTATCCATAAAACAACGCTTAACTTCATGAAAAGAACAATATATATGAAAAGGACACCCTTTCACACAATTTACACCAACACGCCCTTGTCTATTCTTATCACTGACTGAAATGTAAACACTCTTACCATTTGCAACTGCATAGTTTCTAACAGCCTCTTTAAAAGCATCCCTAGTCGGGAACCTTGTTCCAACAACCCAGGTAAATTTCGTCCATTTAGTATGCTCATCTACAACTGGAACATCAACACTATATTTCTTCCCTAGGATGTCGTCATCTTCACTCTCACTGGGTGTCAAAATATCACCATCAGAGTCCTCATAACTACTGTGTACTTCTGCATGACTGCCCCCTTCATTAACAGCTTTTTGTAAACATAGATAAAGTAAATGCTTTTTAGATTCAACATCTTCCTTGTTCACTTTTTGTATAGCAGCAACTGACTCTGTCTACTCATCATCATCCCCGTCTGATTCACAACTAACTCTTACCTCATCATCAAGAACTTTATCATAGCCATCTGAACTTGAATCATCCTCACTAGATCCATAAACATATAATTCATCTTCAGAATCATCTATATAATCAGCCTCAGAACTATAACCCTCCTCATCAGAATTATCTCCAAATGAACCATCCTTATAATTTTTTTCAAGATCTGTGTTTGATTCAACTACAAGTCTTATAGTTGCAGTTGCTACTAGTGGTTCTAGCAGTAGACTTTGTGTACTTGGGAGAGCTGGTGGTGCAAGTAGGTTTTAGTGGGCTGGATTGTCGGTTGGGTACTGGGCTGGATAGTGGGTTGGGCTGAGCTTGAGGTTTTGTAGGTTGGGCTTGAGGTTTACTAACAGGTCCCTTTTGTACGTATATATCAAGAACATCAATGGAATTCAAAGAAGTTGTATTCCCCATCTCAATCACATCTCTGTCACTAATTAAACGCTTCAACCCTCCATCACCAAGTTTAAAACAATACATATGGAAATCTTTAGATTCATAAAAACCAGTTTCCATGACATAATCAACTAACTCAAAGTAAGATAGGTTATAAATGTCTAATCTTAGCAATTTTTCATTACCCCCAACATACCTAAGTCTGGGAGTAGCAACATCAAACGTACCACCATACCATAGCTTAACGTTGATGTGTTCTGCCATCTAATTTTGTAGTAGCACACAATTGGAGTGAAGAAACCCTAGAAAAAAACGAACCTTCAAACGTTCTGATGAAATGCTGGATATTTTATTTATGTTTGAGAGAGATTGTGAGATTAGGGCTTGAAAATTTTCTTAAATATCCCTTGAATTTTGATTGACACACATGTAAGCAGACACCTAAGACTTGAGCTGGGTTTATTTTTTTACACGCAGGCGTCCACGTCACCTGCCACGTCACCAAAAACTAACGACGTTAGACCCCAGTTAGATAAGGATCGTTGAATGAAAATAGTTTACAAGTTGGGATTGTCAGAGGGAATTTCTTAAGTTGGGATTATTACTGGCCAAAGTATGAAAGTTGAGATTAATAAAATCCAATAAACCTTCAAACCTATCATAATTGGTAATTTGTTTATCAGGTGATATTAATATTAATAATTAATTTTCTCATTTCAGGTTCTGTTCCCAACTTGATATAGCTAATTTCATGGGTTGAAGATTTGTTGATAAGATATTTTATTTTTTTGTTTAATATTGATGTATATTTTTGTTATTATTCATAGATTGTGAAAAATGACAAGGTTTTGTTGTCCAACTCATAGTATAGGTAGATATGAATGTTTATTTAAGCTTTTGTAATTGTTTATGACATATGAATCCATTTTGTTTATAACATATTAATTGTTTTAGAGTTATACTTTTAATTCCAAATGATGCAGTTATCATTTAATTAATATTTGAATAATTTTTAATTACGCATAAATATCAAGATTAATGTATACAATTAAAAAAAGAATTATATAATGAAAATGATTTTAAATAAAGCAATGATGTTAACTCTTCCTTAATTCAAGCTCAAATAAAATAACATTGATCTTAAAATTAATTAGCATTTATACCCATTTTTATTTAAACGAAAGTTAACAAAAATAATCTTATAATATTTAATGATTATATAAGCAACATATCAGCCATGCATTGTTCGAATTGTTCAAATCATCTATATCTTCACAATTTCTCTACAACTAATTTAACTTCTGTATGATATTTTTTTTTTGTTTCCCAACTTATTAATTTATTTCCAACTTATCAATGATGAAATTCGAAAGTTAGACCATTCTTATATATTAATATTTAAGTAATAAAAATAATATTAAAACCATGAATTCTAAATGTTCCAACTTATGATAATTTAAAGAAAACAATATTTGATGGTGATACATGTGCATAAAATTATTTTTCACAAGACATTGTGATGAATGTTCTGTTGCAAATTGTTATGGCTATTATATTACTAAATGTTAATATTACTTTTATTACCTAAATATTAAATATATAATTATGGTCAAACTACGGAATTTCAAGTTAGATCAAATTAAAGCCTTGATTGTGTTTATAAACTTATTTTTGTTAAATTTTTGAATCATTTATAATTACAATAATCTGTTTCCAAAATGTCTACATTTAAGTTATTCATTCACGTTTATATTTATATTGTGTATATATTATTTTGTTGTATTTTGTTTAAGCAATTTTACTATGTTTAATTTGTGGTCAAAATTTTGAAATTCAAATAAGAACAAATTAAATTCTTGATTGTTTTTACAAACTATTTTTGTTAACCATTCAATAAATTAGTTTAAAACGGATCTGACATTTTCATAATAACAAATTATATTTCAAAAAATTTTAGAGTTAAATACTTTTTTTAATGGGTCAGCTCGGGTTTGATTTTCCTTTTAACACATACACGCGCGCGCGCACACACACACATACTTATTTAGCAATCGATCTTATGATAAAAACACGAAAATACTATTATTACCCCTATATTTACTAATATGTTTTGTAATTTTTCAGGTCTCGGACTTCTTATATGTTGAAGTATTCCTTATAGATTGCAATTTTTGAATGTTGATTTAATTAGATGCTTAATTTTTAATTAATATGTTTTTTTTTTCTCATGTTATAAGTTATAAAAATGTTTTAACTTTTTATTTATCTTTGTTAGTGTTTGTGTGTGTTTGTATTTGAATTTACATAACAATTTAATGTCTCATAATTTATGTTAAATTATTCTTTTTTATATAAATATGACATTTGCATTTTACTAAATTTATAATATATACATTAACCTAAACTATTTTCCAGTTTAAGGTTAAACATCCATTATAATACAAATTAATGGTTACATAATGTTATTTGAAGTTAAAAATCCGCCATTAAAAATATTCCAATATCAAAATACTATCAAGAATTTTTTTAAATTCCATTAAAATACCAAATAATAGTTACACGATTCTAATTGAATTTGAATTCAATATTATATTATAATAATATGTTAATTATGTCAAAATAAAACTCGCATTAAAAGTTTTTAAATCTCAAAATACTTTCTAGGTTAATGTTTTTTAATAATTCAATATTATATTAAAATATTTTAATTATGTCAAAAATGTTGCTTAAAATAAAACTCTCGGATCCTTAATTTATGCATAGTTATGAGCATAATAGTAGTAAAATGATAATATGATGATTATCTTTATATAATTCTTATCATAAAATTCATTCTTTCATTCCAAGGATGTACATAGATATTTATGATTTGTTTATAAGTTTGTGAATTGTACATACATTATCAATTCATTATTATTATTATTATTATTATTATTATTATTATTATTATTATTGTTGTCGCTATATATATATACAATTTTCACGCGTATGATATAAGGTTACTAACCATTGAAAGATATTGAAATTTTACATCATTGTTTGAGCATTCGTCTCCAATTCTTCCAACGTTATAAAAATACATTTCTTAATATGTGACAACATTTTGTTCTAAAAGTTATTTTTAGAAACATAAAATGTATAATGATATCGGCATGAATGTTTTGTTTTAAAATAAATCAAACACCAATGTTTGGTTTGCAAATTATAGTTTATAATTAATAGTGTATAAATATATCAAAATCTTATTATAAAAGTCATAAATAAAAATCATTATATAATATAACTCAATTTACGTATTACATGATATATTTTTTTTTACTTTTATTATAACTTCCATCCGTGTGTAACACGAGCTTTCATTATTAAACATGTTATTGTTTTAATGATATATTTAATTTGGATAATATTGTTTTTTTAAATTTTTAGGTGGTGAAACAAAATGAGTTTTTTTGTTAGAATATTTGTAGAAGTTGATGGTGGTTTAATATGAAAGAACATGTTTAGATATTTTTGTTGATGTTTTTTTTTGTGGTTTGGTGTACACTAACTTATTGTAACTTAAAATTTTTAATATCTAGACATTGTAAATGATTAACGTTTTGATCCAAAAGTTGAAGAAGTTTTGTGTGCTTGAATTTGTTATATAAATTTATTATGTTTAGTGACCTGTTATTCCACCCGCGTGTTACGCGGGTATATACCTTAGTTATAATTAATTAATTACATAACAATTAGGAAACATGTTGTATTTAGAAAACATAATCAATTATGACCGATTTGTCAATATTAGTCCCACAAGTTCAGCGACTTGTACTTGACGTCTGAAGTTACGTCCAACAAAAGTTACATTTAATCTATCAAACACGCACGTCAACTCTTGTAGCTCTGCGATCTCTCTTGATAATCTCTGAGCATAACTTTAGAACGTATGGAAATGATGGTAATATGGAGCTTTTAATCTTCCAAAAGGCTCTAGGAAAAGTGTGGATAAGAACTTGCTTGAATAGCCAAAAATAGATGAAACATAAACAAGGTTTCGATACTAGTATGGCAGGTCCATGGTTAGCTATACTACTACTGGATGTACGCCCGTACTAGAATGAACGATGCATCTTTAGTTAGTACTCACACTCACACTTTCCTATTTTTGACTCTTAAAACTATTTCGTTGCAATGGTCCAAAAGTTGAATTTTGACATATCTTGTATATTAGCATAAACTTTGAAAGATTAGGGCACAATCGACGTTTATGCATGGTTCAACCATGCCACTAACCGTGTATTTTCAATTCACTATTGATTTAAGGAATGCGAACGTGACATATGATCAAATAACTATCTTTAAGACATTTAATTCACGTGATCTAATTTATATCATAATATAAATATACATCAGTTATCTCCTCTCTGTTTTAGTAATGACAAAATTATAAACATGCAGGACTATTGCACTAAATAAAAGTTATGTTTAGTTATTTTTATACAGTTACTAGGTTATTGACCCGTGTATTACACGGGTGAAATATAGAAATCGTCAACTAAAGACATATTTAAGATGATAAAAGTTTGTTTCATATGTTTATTGGGAGAATTATTTGATATAATTACAATTCATATTCCTAGGTAAACAAAGTACTTAAAACAAAAACTTACTAAAAAAGAATATTCATAAAACATTGTTTGAAAACATAATTTAAAACTTTAAAAATTACAAATTCATAAACTGCTAAATATTTCCTTATAAACCATATTTGTTGTCTTGTTTGTAACTTAACATTACTTTTCCAAAATATGCATTTTAATACAATATCTACTCTTCACTATTGATAAAGCAACGTATTGTTGACCATAAGTAGAAAGGGGTCTCTCATATATATTCAAACTCTTGCTAGAGATCTACTTTGAGTCGTTACAATTATATCGCGTTAATCTATTGTGTCACCAATATCACCAACGATTAACGCTGCAACTTTAGAAATTTTTTGCAGGTTGTAAATCCGTGCATCTTTTTGCCTTGTTCCAATAATGCACAACTTTAAAATCCATACTGGGATCGTTTATAAAACAATCGCTTACCATACGGTATCCTTGAACCAAAAGATTTTGAGAATCCAACATTATCTTCAAGTAATTCTTTATTTCTTTATCTAACATTTCCGAACTTGATTCTAAGTCGTTACGTAAGAAAATGATTATGTGTTAAAAATAATAGATTGTTCATAAAAAATATTGAAAATAATAAATGATGTTTTAAATATCCACCTTGAGTCGTGACAATTATGATATACAATACGTAAATTCAGTTATTTCATATAATAATCTTTATTTATGATTTTTTAATAAGTTTTTGATATATTTATCCACTATTGATTCAAAGTGTCAAACCAAAATTTGGCGTGATTTATTATAGAAATAAAAATTCATACCGATATTATTATATTACATTTTGTGCCATAAAAATGATATTTTTGAAAAAAAATATTGTCATGGATTTAAAATATAATTTTAAAAAGACTAGGATTTTGTTGTAAAAAATTATCTTAAAATAAAAAGAGAAATGTTCAACACGGGTTAGTAAATCAAAGAACCGTTTACCACACAGGTGGAAAATATATACTATGTTATACACTATAATGAATTGTAAAAAGTTGTATTTCTAAACAAATATAATTATATATGAATTATAAGGTATTTATAAGAATAAAATTACAAGTTCAATCATCTTTATAACTTAAACCATAAACCAAAAAAATACATTAAGAATAACATGTAAAATCTATTTAATTCATATGTTACATGCCCAAAAACTTTGTAACATTAAGAAAAACGTTCAAAAATATATGCTTTAGTAGGTTATGGGTTAGTGACCCGTGTACTACACGAGAGAAAATTATATAAAAAATGTCAATTATAAATATCTCTATATATAATAAAAGAAAACAGGTTCTGACACGTGTCACCACCACATGCATTTGGGACACGTGTCAGCCCCACATGCTGTTTGCTATTGTGTTCATCAACCACACTATTCACGTCTCCCTCCTTTTAAAGCTTCTTTTTGTTATTAGAGCATTCTCATCCAACCCCTTATTTGATGTGAGGGGTGTTTTTATAATTTAGAGACTGATTCAGAGTGTTGTGAGTGAAGAGTTTTTATATTTTAGAAAAAGTAATGATTTTTCTGTATATTTGAAAACCTATTGTTCACCCCCTATAGTTTTTTAATATATTTTGAAAGTGGTTGTGAGTGAAAGAAAGAGAAAATATAATGATAAAAGGTATAAAAAGTATTATTTAATTGAAATAGAGAGAGAAAATATAGTGAGTTTTAGTGTAATTTTTGATTTAGGGATAGAGGGTGGAATGAGAATGCTCTTACCCATCCATAAATGTTATCTTCTTTCTCTTACTTCTCCAGATCAAAATTCAAATTATGAAAACACATACACTTACCCTAAATTTATCATCCTCCAGCTTTCATTCATCTGCTCTATCCCTTTTTCATCTTCACTCTTTGTAAGCCCTAATCATGTTATGAAAAAAAAGTGAATGTTATAAAATCCTCACTCACTCACTGTTGCCCTCTCTTCACCGATCTACTACAAGATCCGCCTCTGTCGCCGCCGTGCTCCACCACCTGTCACTCTCCTCCATCGCCGTGCTCCACCACCCGTCACTCTCCTCCATCGCCGTGCTCCACCACCGTCACTCTCCTCTACCACCGTCACTCTTCTCCACCGTCGTGCTCGTCCATATCAGAAAGGTTTGAGTTACGTTTTTCCCCTAAAACCACTTTGATTGCAGCCAACACCCATTTTGCAGCCACTTTTAGATTTTTTTAAAGAGTTTTATTATTAATCTTTTAATTTTTTTTTATTGTTTTCTCCGAAAATTAATTCTGTTTAATTTAGATTTTTTTATTAGTTTTCATTTTTTAATTAATTTCTTGACTTATTATTATTTTTTAATTTTATTTTATATTTTTTTTGTTATTTTCAAACTTTTACAGTATAATTATTTTCATTTAATTATATTTGTTAGTATATGGCAGACCCCATTATTTTTTGTTCGTATATTTGAAACATTTAACCTATTTTCGTTCTCAGATCTACGCTTTACGGTTATCTAACCATTATTCTGCAGTTTGTTTTAAATGTCCAGGGTTAGAAAGCTGCAAATCTGGCAGAAGAAAAAAATATTTGTAGGTAATTTATGGTTTTGTTTACCCCCAATCGGTTATACTAGTGTTGAAGGTAACCAATGTTATTTTTAATTGCAATTTATGATGTTAATTACTTCATCAACTAGCCGATTATGTTGGTGTTAACAATTAGGGTTTAGGTCTGGCTATGATTATAGCCGAAAATATGGTTCATTTTATAGTTGAATATGTTGGTATTAAAAGTTTGCGTTTAAAAAGTTGATGGAGCATGGCTACGAGTTGTTTTATTTGGGAATGTAATTTGGGTAGAAAATTCACGGTTACTTCAAAGTATGCGCATGTGTTGAGTGAAGTTGTTTGCTTATATTCTTTTTTCTAGGTTTGTTAACTGTTATGGTTACACGGAGTGCCATAAAACGCTTTTAATTTGTAATCTTTTTAGTAGTTATCTTACATTTTTGGGTGTTATTTTCATTTCTTTCAAGGTTGTTGATTTCGACCTTCGTATGATTGTGGCATTGAAAGAGGCACGCTTCGCACTAGGTAAATAGCATCCTCAACATATTAAATTTTCTAATTATGTTTGTTTATTATAATTTCTGGTATCTACAGCAATTACAAATTCACAATTCACAACACTCACAACCCAATTATTATGTGTTTTTTTGCTGAGTTTGTTAAAGTCTTTTAGTTTGATACGTGATGAGTTTGTTTATTCATTTTTATGGATATGATGTCACACCCCCTTCCAGGGCCTAGGAGTGTGACCCACAACTTGGTATCGTGTTTGTAAATAAATCAGAGTTGCGTTAGTTTGCGGAAGTCTTATAAAACTATAAGGATCAAAAGTGTAACATTTAGACATATTCAAAAGACGGGATTGTAAACACCCGTTTTAAGTTAACAAAAGGTTATTTGTTTATATTTACAAAACCATCACATTAAAACATTAAGTTCACAAAAAGAATCCGAGCCATCGGATATTAGTACTTCGTCATGCCAAGCTCTAGCTTTGTTCACCTGCAAAATGTAAGAAAATACGTCAGCAACGAATGCTGGTGAACACGCTGACGCAAAAATAACTCTTTTACTTTATTACCCCTTGAGACTACGTCTGCCTCGGCCCAACGTGGCTTAGGAATAACAAAGTCAAATAAAACATTATAAATATGAGCCTCTAAGCTAGGTCACCTCAGCAAACACCGCATCGTTCGACTTAGTTAAGTACCCGTAAATATACACATAAGGTCTTACTCCCTGCAGGAGAGCGTCCTACGACCAAGGGTGGTGCGATCATGCCCATACATCACATAGTACCACCTATGTAAGGATCCAGACATACGTATACCACAGCCTGAGGGCTAGGTTTATACCCTTATTCATAACGGTTTTAGGAACACATAGTTCCTTGTAAACAATTTCAAATAACAAGTTTGACTCATTTTAAATAAGTAAAAGTTTGGGGGCGTATTCACCTTCTCTCTTTAGGATCGGCTTCACTCACCGTCCAAGGGTCTTTCCCTTTCTTTATCTCGCACCTATAGTACGAGTATAAATATTTGTTAGTCGGATACACGATCCGGCTTAAGACCTTTAGTCTTATATCTCAATCCTCGATTGAACCTTTAGTTCAATTCTTTATTTACTTAAAAACCTCTTGTTTAAAAGTAAATTATAAACTTTTAGTTTATATAAAAACCCGACGTTTCTTCTTCTCCAAGAAACGTAATCTTTTCTTTTATTATTCACGAATACTCATTATTCAATAAATAATAAATTCATAACAAATAATATATATACATATAAACTTACACACATATATATGTTTGTTTATCATATCATTTCTTTATTCTTTTCTTTGTTATGTTTTGTATTTCTTTTCTTTTATCGAGGTATCGAGTATATTCTCGACTTTAGGCCTAAGCCTTGAATATAATATTAAATTATATTAAATTCATTATTACGCCTAACCTTAGTGGCGTATGGAAACTCTAGGGACTTGAGCAGCACTCCGACGCCGCTTTACTTTGCTCGACACGCGAATCGAGGAACACCAAACTTCAACACCCGGTGGTACGAACTTCAAGACTCATTGCCATTACTACAAACACTACTTTGGTATGTGGGTGGAGGGTGGCACAACTTCGAAGGAAACGTTGATACACAACTGAGGGATCGGGACACGCTAATCGAGGCAAATCGTTTATATGAGCTTAGGATTCTAGTGAGATGTTTTAGAGAGAGAAGGAACTGAATTGTGAGGTGTGTGGAATGAAATCCCGGAGGTTGCTATTTATAGACAAAATTTTGAACCCCATCGCGGTACGCGATGGGTCGCTGGACAGACCTATCGCGTACCGCGTACCGCGATAGGTCTGTCGAGTCACACATATAGGCCTGCCACGTGTCGACACGTGGCAGACGCCGCTCCACGTGGCGACACGTGGTGGCAGTGTTGCCACGTGGTGACACGTGTCAGCACATGGTGCCGCCGTGTGCCACGTGGCACACGTGTCACAATGTGTCAGGTACCCCATCGTGGTACGCGATGGGGTTCTCCTCTGACTCATCGCGTAGCGCGATGGGTCAGGAAATCAGAATTTTCAATTTAAACCCTCAAGTTTGGATTTTTGACAATTTTAGTCCCTAGACTTTGGAAAGTTGATATTTTGAACTCGAAATTTTCACGGTGTTACATATGAAGTGTAAATTAGGGCTCGCTTATGTTTGCTGATTCCATTACTATATTCAAATAATGTTAGTTTTATAAATTTTTGGCCAAATTCACTACTTGATTTAAAAATTGATATAGTGATTGGAGATTTATATGGCTGGTAGGTTTTTTTTTGGTTTTTAGGTGATCAAATTAATGGTAAACTTGTAATTTTGATTTCTATGAGGAAATCAGTTTGAAATTTGGCAATCTCAAATTGATTATTGAAAACAACTTATTTCAAAATAAACAAATAATTATCAACTTATTTCGGCTTTTTGAACATGCAATAAGCTTATAAAATACTTGATCAGTTATGCTATCATATGCTTTTGTTTGATGAGATAATTTATGTGAAATCGTTATGGTTCATTTTGTTTCTATTGTATTATAAATTTAGGTTTAGGTTTATTTAACTTATTTATGCTTAATCATTGTATATTTATTCAATAGTTAATAATATTATGATATATATCTAATAATATATTCTTTGGAGTACTGTAATATATTTCTCAATATGTTTTAACCATTGTTAGGTATATGCCCATTTAATATTATAAGTTTGTGTTTTGGCAGCTTCACCCGGCTCTCAGTTTGTTTTCAGTGACATCAAGAACCCCTTGATTCGAGGTAAAACAAAAGTATATATATTTATTAATCTTCTATGTCTTAAATGTGAATTCAATTTTTAAAATTTTATAGATTATGTATATTAATTTGTTTTAAAAACTATTTTTTCAACTCAACTGGCAAATTACTGAGCCAAGTTTCATTAGCATTTCCTAATATGCTTGATTTCATAGGGTTATGATGTCCACAAAGATTCAATTGAGAAGAACATATTGAATGTTGTTTAAGGTGGAGATGTTCACTTGGAAGCTAAGAAATAGTATTATCCATTCATCCACATATAATCAAGGATGAAGATGAATTTAAATCTAAGGCTACAAGAGCTCTATAATTTTTTATTTTGTTATAGTTTTTTTTTAAGTAGAGGACTTGACTTTTAATTTTTGATAAGAAAAGAGCAATAGTGTCACAATTCACAAACACAAAGGAAATGATGTGTTCAAGGAGTTATTTACATAATTGTGAGTTGTATATTTGTGTTTATTTAACATGTATTTTGAATTGTCTTTTGTTCACGTTTATTTAACATTTTTTTTTACTATTTTTCTTTAATTATCACCACATGTGGTACACATGCTTACAAATTCAATGTTTGTTAACTTATAGTGACTTGATGCTTATTATTGCTTCAATATACAGTTTTGAATTAATGTGTTGTTTTTTCTACAATTTTAGTGACTAATTTTCATTTTGTTGGTTATATTTCAGTTTCTTATTAAATCACAAAACCCACTAGATGTATATGTTGGTTACACAGTAGTCCTTAAAAAAAAGCTTAAATATGTTTTTTACATATTGTAATCAAATACGTTATTAAACTATATATATAGAGAGAGAAAAGATCCAATACACTAATGCTTATCGTACAAATACGTACGCGAATTCCGTTTTTCACGAATCGATCCATGAAATCACATCCAAATATCTCGGAATCGTCAATACATATCCAATCAATCATTGTTCACCGAAAAAAACAGTTTTGAATGGTTAATCGATCAATTTTTCACTTTTTTTTCACATAGACGGTTTTTGAGCGTTTAACGGTTTGTGAGCGTTTTCTGAGCGTTTTAGGTTTTGCCTTTGAGCGTCTCGCGTACCTACCGTACGTTAAGCATTAACGTACAGTAACTGCACCCTATATATGTGTGTGTGTGTTAACTTTTATTGAAAGTTTTTTTTATCTTACTTTAAACTTAACTGACCTATTCTTCGGTCAAGATTGGTTGGCCAAATTTGATGATGCAAAAACAAAGTTGCAAAGATGCGTTTTCGTTGATTAAAGTGTGGATAAGTATAGGAGATCGTAAAAGTTGATTAATGATGTTTGTAGTAAATTTGCATTTTTATAATTAATATAAAGCATGAGATAATGCATTCATAGATTAAACCCTTTTATTTTTCAAGTGGTTATAACCTATCTCTATATATAATAAAAGAAAACAGGTTCTGACACGTGTCACCACCACATACATTTGGGACACGTGTCAGCCCCAGCTGTAATATACTAATGTGTTCAACAGGTACGTTATCCACGCCTTCTTGTTTCTCTTTCATCTGAAATCTTTCCATGGAAGTTTCTTTTTATTCGATGTTTCACTTTATTCAACATATTCAATTTTCAAATTTCAAACTCTTACACCACATCCAAAAAATCCTAATCTTGTAACCCCCCCCCCCCTTCTTCTTCTTATCTACTAGAATCTAAAATCGGCCGTTATCACACAAACACAGTAATCGCATATTACTTGAAGATTCGCCACATCCAAGAAACCCTAACGTGTTCACTTGAAGATTCGCCATTAGAACAGCGGTAAATATCTCATCTCTTCATCGCAGATCCGGTTTTCATTTTTAGTTTTGGTTCAAATCAATAATTTCCCCATTTTCCACAATTTGCAGGTGGAGCTTCCACGTCATCGAACACAAACACAGTAATCGTTATCATAATTAAGTTTTTTTTATAGTTTGTAGTTACCGTGTTATTTTACTAATGTGTTTTGATTTAATTTCATTTTGGTTAAGGTTAATTTTGAATCTACAGCCGAGAAAAACTCCGACGAGGTGAGTGTTTAATGTAAATTTTTGTGACTGTTTTTTGTTTATAAATTTTGCTTACTGAAATTAGAGAAAACTAAAACAGTCAAAGAGGGAATAGAGCGATGAAATAGAAGTACGTGTATGCAACCATGGAGAGGTTTTCAGTTGACAAAGTAAGTTCTTCAATTTTCATGAAAATCTATGGGAGAAATTTTGATTTGGTTCCGGTCAGGTTCAACTTTATTTGAAATATATTAATTTGACATTTGTTTTGTTTTGTTTTTTTTTTTGCAAATCAACGAACTATGTTGATTTGATGTTCATGAGGAGGAGTTCGGGGATACATGGCAACTATTGCACTAACATGTGATGAATCAAAGGTTCGTGGTGTGATTCGTGCCTCATCGAATATGGTTTTGTTAATTCTTTGCCTTATCATTTCTTTTAATGTGGTGTTTTACGTTTCTAGGGCTACTAATTTGCAATTTGGGATGATATTTTGCGACAAGGAACTGCCGCCACTGTTATTGTAAGTTTTTTATGATTTTGTTTAGGTTTTTTTGATTTGATTGTCAACAAGTTTGTTTGCACATGTGTTGATGGATGTGAAGTAAATTTGGGCTCGGTTATGGTTACTGCTTTTGATTATTATGAGTTCTTAGTTTCTTACTGATTTTCACATGTGTTGATGGATATGAAATAAATTAAGGCTCGGTTATAGTAACTGATTTCAATTATTGTGAGTTTTTGTTGATTTTGCTGAAGGCTTTTTAATTCGTTTGTTGATAAGTTTGTTTATACGTGTGTTTATTGATGTGAAGTAAGTTAGGCTCAGGTATGGCTACTGATCATAGGAAATGCAATATCTTCACATGATAGGAAATGCAATTTTTTTAGTGTAGTTTTCTGATTCGAGTAATAATAAGCTTTTAAAATGTCTGTTTTTTGTTGTGATATCTGTTTCTATGATGCTATGATGGAAGAAATGCATTGTGGATTAATATTAGTATTTCTTCTTGCAAAAATCTTGGATTTTTGTGATTTTCTATCTCCAACTGCTAAACAGGAAATATCACGCAACACAACGGTTGTAAGTGACGTCTGCTATTTGTGACATAACTTCAATGTATTTTTGCAAAAAGTTGTAATATTGAATTGATATATGCTAGAAAGATGGGTGGTTTGATGGTTTATATTTGTTTGCAGTAGAAGTTTAAAATGATCAAATGGATGACGTGATATTTAATATAGGGTTTGGTATTACGTGACATTTAAAATGATCAAATGGAAGATGATATTATGAACGGTTTATGTGATTAATGGTGACAAATATCATAATTTTTTGGTTCTATTATTTCTTATGAATTTTAAAACTGATTATATATTTTTGATGTTGTTTGTGTTGCAGATTTTTGGTGCAGCATACTTGATTTTGATGGTTTTGAATTTTTATGTTGACTATTGAGTAGATATTAAGTGATGGTGGGAAGAGATATGAGACCAGCCTTGGTTTTCTTGGTTTTAAGAGCCACAGTAGTGCTTACGGGTTACACTAACTATTTTTTTTATATAATATATTTATATTTATTATTTAGAGATAGCTCGTAGCGCGTGAAATGAGCCAAACTTAAGCTCTCATAAGTCAGGCTAACCGAGACTGGCGAATGTTAAACGAGCCGAGCCTAGAATTTTATAAATAAAGTTAATAAACAAAATTATTTATTGTTCATGTTTTTATTTGTTTATTAATTAAATGAAACGCCTGTTATTTTGCTTTCAATAAAAAAATTCATCAAATCTTACTATTTAAATGAATTATGCACCATTTTGCTATTTTATTGCTAACACTAAATCTTTTATCTTCGAGGGTATTGTAATCTATCTTAATTAATGTTTCGTATGGGTTGCAAATGCTTTATATGAAAGAAAAAAATTAAATGAATTCTTTGAAATATATTTGACCAGTTGTATTGTTATTGGCCTGATGCTTATGACAAACTTGCTGACCATATAGATGATTATGAACAAACCAAGTGTGCTACTTATAACAACGCCCCGCTTCTTGGTATTTTGGTTCAGCTACAACTCGCAAGGAGGTCATGGTAGATTGGTGGGTACAAGTAACCGTTTCCTAGTATGTTTCGATTTGTGTTCATTAGATATTTTTGTTTGGGTTTGTTTTATTTGTTTTTGTTTTTTTGTATTGTCTGCAGTTGTAATTCATGTTGCTAAGCCTTCATTGCTATTCAACATTCAACCACAGTTTGATCCAGTTAAAGAAACTCCATTTGTAAGTAAATGTTATACCTTTTAAGAAATCTTACTTTTACTATATTTTGCAAGAGATAAATTTTATAGACAGACCCTTCATGGTATAAATCTATATGGCATTCAATTTGTGAAACTATGTTTTTACTATTTCTATGAGAGGTGATTTGAACACTACCAAATTTTGACAAATTTATATTTTCTCAAATGTCTCTTTTCTATTTTTTTAAGCCTAATATCTTGTGTTATGAGAGTGAGATCACTTCATGTGACGTCAATAAAGTTATTGGTGTCTATGAATGGTTCATGGTTGTATGTTCTTGTGTTTGCTGAAACTTATGACAAAGTTGGATAGATGTATACTAAATGTTTTTGTTTGAAAAGATGAATTTTCAGAATTAATTCCTTGCATTAGAAAGCTTAATTTTTTTTATCAATATGTCGATAACCTGTAAATATGAACTATTTTAAAGGCGAAAATATTTTTTTGCCTTCTACATATGTTTAAGATAAAAACACAATTCGTTTAACTTACGAATCTGTGATATAAATATTCGTCGGCCTTATTCATCTGTTTATTAAATTCTCTGAGAGAATCATGAACTTGAACAAAAGGGTTGTCTTAATTTCATAATTACTTGTATTCAATCTCGTGTGTTACATGGACATACAGATGGCAGTTTAAGAAACATAGCTAAAATAACATGTTATAGATCATTAAATTTGGATGTCCATCAAATCATGGATTGCAAGTATACTGAGTCAAATGGGTTGGGTATTAAGAATATGTAGCTTTTAGTTATTTTATAATAGCTATTTATAGTAAATAATAATAATAATATTTTCCATTATATAATTATTATATTAATTAAAATTATTAATTTTTATATAAATAGTAGGCCCTTATCGTAATCATTTAGATATGTTATCTACAAAAGATAACGGATAGTGAAACGAAGTATTTACACAGTATGCTACATTTTTATAGTTTTTTTGTGAATTAGATCAATTATTTAATATTAATTTGTATCTGTTGGTTTAGATGCATATTTTGAAAACTTAAGATTCCTGAAATTTTTGGTGGGGGATCAACGGATGCTGGTGTGAAGAATATTAAAGATCTTCAATCTTTGGTGCTTTGGGATCTTTCACAGAACTACCACCTTACTGGTAAATCTTTAGAATTTATTTATGGTAATTTTTTCTTCAATTTACAGTATATATTTAACTGCAAGAAACAAAATAAGTGCTTTATTTTAATTACCATTTGAGCAACCAGCTTTGTTTTAACCGAGTTTAAACGTGTAAGTTTCTAATGTGGAACCTGTAGATGCCACGCCAGCTGCCACATTGAAACCTACATTTGCAAGAAACATAACTTATTTACGGGTTTAATAAAGGCTGTTTGTATTTATATTTTGATTAAATCATTAAGTTACATGTCATATGTGTAGGTTCCAGCCGGATCTACACGTAATATCTCGTTCTACGTAGGTGCGGAATCCCTACGTAAGACGATACGAGCGTAGAAGACGATACACGTTAACACAATCAAACACACGTTACAATAAACAAAGACACGTTGTATTGCAACTGGAAACACGTGATTCACTGATCACCGATTACAAAAACTCTGAACAACTCATAAACTGATTCTTCTAATTCAGCCGTAACCTATCCGTATATAACAGACGATCCGTATCAAAAAATCATTGACCGCCAAACGCAGCTTCAAGGTCTACATTTTCCTCCGGTGCCACAACAGGAGCAGCAGGTAAAGCTTGTTGTACCTCAGGTGGTGGTTGAGGTGCTCCAGCCTGTTGTGGTGCCGGATCCCGAAACTCGTCCCCACGAGCTGGAACATACTCTGGGTTGACCAAGTACCCAAATAATGGAGTATGTCGAGGACGGAGCTCAGGCTTGCTTCTTGCACTTGATGATCTACGCTGAGCGAATATCCTCTTGCTTACACTCCACATATCTAATCGGGCGGCGCTGAGGTAACGTGGGAGCAACATGATTCAAGATCATTTGAAGGAATCTTGGATACATCAGAAATCTCTCACGCGCCACCGCTCTTCTTTGACGGTCTATCTCGTAGAATACCATCTGACTAAAGCTATAACGCTTATTGTAAGTCAGTGCAGTCATCGCCGACTGCATGGTCGCACCCATTCCATCCGTACCAGCCTTTCTCCCTGACATACACACGATCATCACGTGCATAAGAAATCTTCTATGTTTGGCAATGAGATAGGCAGTGTTGTAGTAATAGCGTGGAAGATACGCGAGCGGAGTAGAAATGTGATGATCTCGCGGAAATCATCAACACCGCTCGCATCCGGGTCCAATGTGATGTACATGTTATGCCCCGGGAAAAACTGTCGATGGTTATCTCCTCCTTCGTCACCACCTGCACCACCTGCTCCAGCTACAGCTGCCATTTCTGCAACAAAAACAGACTAAGTTAGAGAATCGTCGAGGAAAATCACAAGTTCGCCTGTTACCATGAGCGAAGTTATGATTTATTCTGTATAGGCGAAGTTAGAGGTGGGGCGAAGTTGGGAACAACTTCGCCTCAACTTGAACTTCGCCTGATCAATGTTAAGTAAAAAGGGCCAGACGAAGTTAAAGATAATTTCGCCTAACCACAACTTCGCCTCATGTACTGTTACATAATTAATTATCAGGCGAAGTTAACCCTCAGGCGAAGTTAAGGATAACTTCGCCTAAACTGTAAGTTCGCCTGAATATGAATCGGCAACAGTTTAGTTGTTCAAACGAATTGATTTGGTCAATTTGGAGATTGCGGACTGTTAAACACATGTTTTTATGGAGATCTAGACGATCAATATGATTACGACCACGTGAAAATAAGTTTGAAAATCGGGTGTTGGATGTTTGAAAGAACGAGGTCACTAAACGGGTCGAAACGACCTTTGATTAACGCCAATGACATAGATTAAAAGATGCAACAACCCTACACACCTTTAACACGGAATGAACTCGAGAAAAAATAACACAGATTGATCGAGATATAACTTCGCTTAGGGTTACTGGGAATAAGTTCGCCGGATTTTGAAAAACAATACTGAGCATTTGACAAAAAACTTTTTTATATAGGGTCAAGGTTATACAGGCGAAGTATCACAACTTCGCCGATGTTAAAATTTACAAAATAAACCTCTATAATTTGAACAATTTGCAATTAAGTTTTAAAACATCCTTTAAAGAGTTAAATGATACGATCAAGACCAAGTAACCAGGTATAAAATCATACAACTACATAAGTAGGATAAAACTTAGAAATAAGGTACACGAGATCAAATTTCAGTCTCGACAGGGACTAACACGTTTTAGAAAAGATCCGAACAGGAATCATACTAATTACGTGACTGTCACATAGATCCATGTTCAGCTGTATTATGACATAAAGAGACAGGTTGTAAGCAGGTAAATAACTTAAAACGGTTTTCATCGCTTCTGTGATACGGGTTAGGTTCAATTAAGCTCAAAATTTAAATGGGCAACACATCAAAGATTTTGATGTCTCCTATCTATTCTCAAAGCGTATTTGGCTTTCCCCAAGTCACCCCGAGTTGACCTCGACCCGTAGTGTCTGATTATATAGTAAGTACTCTTCGATCTTTACACTCTTCTTCCCGTTCTCTTTCTTGCATCTTGATTGAGAAGTATTAACATTATAAGCTCTAGAATGTCTCAGTTTTTTTTTTTTTTTAATAACAAGATTTACACAGTTTCAGAGACGTAAACAACTGCAAGTCCCGAATATGGATCACTGCAGTTTCTTGACACGCTATTTTCACGGGAATCAGAACACTCACGGGCTCGTGTATGACTGGGTAATCGCTTTTCTGCCTATCATTCGGAAAGATATATATGGAGACATGCACAACTCTTAAGGAGTTTCCACGTAAAATCGAGGAGATTTAGTTTGTATCACTTCTACTTTTACGCACCATAAAAAGCTACCATGACATACAATGACTGTTCTAAAGTCTTTTAGGCCTAATAACGTCACTAATTAAGCACACAGAATCAGTTTGTCTATCACTTTCCAAGGTTGGATCAATTTTCTTATGAGGAAGATTTACATCAGTTGGTCCATAGATCGAGAAGGGAACGAGCAGGTGCAGGTTCGGGAGCTGGTGAGAGCTCAAGGGTGGTTCGTTTCACTCCACCCGCACTGTCTGGTATGACTATAGTCCCTACACCATTGCAAGTTACAGGGCCAATCGTCACGGATGTTCCCGTGGTGACTACCTCATCTTCCTTCGGCATCCCACCCACTACATTCCAGCTCTCGGCTCCGGAGATTGTGTCCCTGCCACCCCCAACTCTTACTCCAACGGAGGTCGTAGCAAGGTTTGTTGAGTCGAAAGTTGTTGCTACTGCATGGTTGTCGGTTACGATACCACCTGCGGTTACGTTTTCACCTGTTTCTGAGGTGCCGGTTACATTGGGAATCCCTCCTCTGTACGCTCAAGACGTATCATATATGAGGTTTGATTTCGATGCAACCTTATCCGATTCGGAAAGAATAGCAGCGCTAGAAAGGGTCGTGGCAGAACAATCAAGGGTAAATCTTATCCAGACTCGTGCTATTCAGCGCCTCGTTGCGGAGAATCAGATTCAGTCGTCCCTCCTGATCGAGCATGGTAAAATAATTGATGCCTTGAAACAGTTCTTGGCATCTCAGGGGGAGACGGGCTGTAAGGGTGATGAGCTGAGGACGAAGAAGCGTAATGATCGAGACGATGATCCCAATGCATCGAAAGGTGCAGGTGGAGAGTTGCCAAGAACTGAACAAGCTCTTGGGACTTCCACATCTCAAGGGGAGTCAACGAGTGCAGCTGGCGGTTCAGGGGTTGATGATGTGGTGGTTGTGGATGCTGAGGAGGTGTTAGATGATGTTATAGGTGATGAGGATGTGTTACCGATGGAGGAGATAGAGAAGATAGGGGCTGAGATTGTCATTGATAGTGATTGAAGAAGGAGAGATTGTGGAGGAGAACGTTGAGCACGAGATTCCGGAAGTTGATAAGGCAGATATGGGTCAAGATATGGAAAGCGATGAGACGGAATGGGAGGAGCAGCCAAGATGGAAAGAAGGCTACGCTCAGTGGTTCGTAAAGATTAAGAAACCGGCGGTCCCTACTATGTTCAAGAAAAGTTACAACATCAGGGGTATGCTGAATCGAAAAGGGGGATTATATGCTGGTTATATGATGAGCAGTTGAGGCTTTTTGTGATTAAAAGGTATGATGGGGTTCAGTATTTCAAGAGGCTGTTGAGATCGTTGAATATGTTGCCTGAGTGTGAAGTGAAGGACTTAGCCAGGTTGGGGTTGATAAACAGGAGTGATGATAACATGGCTAGGGTCATTGGGAAGATAATCTGGAAGGAAAGCATAAAGGAGAAAAAGTTCGAGCTGTTGAAACCACAGAAAGAAAAGCTTGTTGAAGACAAAGACAGAGGAATGAGAGCAGATGGCAAGCCTTGGATGATCATGAAGTATAAGCCGATCCGGTGTTTAAAAGAAGTGCCGATGAAACAAATGCCTAAGGATGTGCTCAAAGATCTGAAGTGGTGGTATGTGGATTGTGAAACAGCTGAAGCAGTAATGGAGGATGAAGATGAACAAGAGCTGATGAGAGTTTATGATCCTATGCATCTAGTGAATCTGTCTCAAGCTGATCTGCAGGTGCTGAACGAGAAAAAGATATTTTATATTTCTGCTTGGAAAGAAGAAGCAAAGAAGTATCAAAGAGTTGTTTCGGTTTGTGTACGAGAAGGCGTTCATGCTTGAAGATGAAAGATACAAGATTTTTGGGATTACAAGACACGTGTTTGAAGATAGAGATATGAAGCTACTGCCAAGGGGGAGTCTGTTGGTACATGATGTCAGTAGTTCAGTGTCTAGTGTCTGTAATCGAGTTAGTTGGATTTGTATTTTGTATTAAGCGAAGTTAGCTCACAAGTCCGCTTATATAGGCGAACTTGTGGAACAAGCGAAGTTAGTGACAACTTCGCCTAAACATGTTAGGCGAAGTTGTCGTCTGTTATATACGGCTAGGTTACGGCTGAATTAGGAGAATCAGTTTATGAGTTGTTCAGAGTTTTTGTAATCAGTGAATCACTTGTTTCCAGTTGCAATACAACGTGTCTTTGTTTATTGTAACGTGTGTTTGATTGTGTTAACGTGTATCGTCTTCTACGTTCGTATCGTCTTACGTAGGGATTCCGCACCTACGTAGAACGAGATATTCCGTGTATATCCGGCTGGAACCTACACATGACATGTAACTTGATGATTTAATCAAAATATAAATACAAACTGAAGCAACCGACATAATTCTAAGCGATAGTGACGTTTTTTTTTTTTAACTTCGCCTGTCCATAACTTCGCCTACGGCGGCTGTTCGGCCAAAAACGCATCAGAAACGTGCCAGAAACACCAAAACGCAGATCTCGAACCATAGCATAAGAGCCTAAGGCTCTGATACCACTTGTAGGTTCCCGCGGGGCGTCGCCGATCGATACGAGATCCGCACGAGGTCTAGGAGTGCGGAATCCTCCTAGACTCGTTTAATGGTGTAGAAGACGAAGAACACAATTACACACAAACACATACACGAACAAACACACGAATGGGATAAACACATCTGCAAATCTTTTATATAATAACCGAAACACATTACATACCAAACACGAAAACAAATGACGGCCGACCCGAGGTGAGCTCTACCTCGGGCCGTCCCACACGACTCTCCCTCTCGGTTTCTCTCTAGACAATTAAACTGATCACAAAACACACTGACTTTCTGGATACTCAAACCTAAACAAGACACACATATATATAGACAAAACAACTTCGCGGGCTTGGGCCAGTAGGCGAAGTTATAACTTCGCCTATGGCGAAGTTGTTCTAACTTCGCCTATGGCAGAAGTTGTTACAACTTCGCCTATGGCGAAGTTGTTATAACTTCGCCTATGGTGAAGTTGTTCTAACTTCGTACTTCGTTTCCGCTGATCAGAATTGCATAGCGACGGTCACAAAATGCACCAACAATATGTGGCATAAACATATAAACTAAAATGGCAAATGAGATGCCGCATAAAGACTCTCCCTGTTGTCGGGATTTGAATGGGTCGGTTTGGATTGGTTTTGGGCTAAAATCGAGATTTTGGTTTTTTAAAAATTGTTTGTTTCTTGGCAGAATAAAAAACTTTACAAAAGATAATGAACTTAAGACTAACTCTTTGATCCCGAATATTTTTGTTAATTAATAATTTATTATTTATTGCACATTTGGACCTAATATTTTCGGGCTACACAATATACTGATTTCGAAACACCACTTAAAATTGTTTTTCGGTTAAGGTTCTGTTAATTTGGTTATCTTGGTTTGATTCAGTTTTTGGGTTTTTTTATTACAACAAAACTGCAAGACCGCAAACGACATTCTGTCTTTCTAGGAAACGTAATACCAAACTGTCAGATTTTGTTGGGTTCGGTTATTTCAGTTTTGTGCACATCCCTAGATAGTTAAATAGGCCATTGCGACCTTTGGGTGTAATTTCAACTTGATTGCTAGAATCGGTTCTTATTTAATCAAGAAAAACATTTACAAATGTATCCTTTTTTATGCAAATTGCCCTTATTATTTCTTTAGTTAATAAAATATATGCATATGAAGTATGAACTCTAAACTGTGAGTCAATTTCATATTGCAGAATTGTCACAATTGATGTCTTTAAACGTTTCGAATTCTAGGGTGTCAAGTGCAGGATTGCGGCATTTAACAAAGCTGAAGAACTTGAAGTCCCTAAGTTTGGAATCAACTAAAGTGATTACAAATGACATAAAGAAGCTCTACGATGCCCAACTAAACAACAATGGGATTATTAAATGAATTTCATGATTTGGTGACCTGTAAATAATGATGTTTGTGTTATGGGTTTGAATGCATGTTGATAAGATGTCTAGTGATTTTGAAGCTTCCTTCTTATTACTATTGAAAAAATGGTAGAAGTTATGCGAATATATGACATTGTGACCTACATACATCTCTTTTTATGGTTATTGTAAATATTTGAATCGTTCTGGTGATAAAGAAGGGGACACGGCCTCCGAGGCAGCTTTGATCTCTTTTAAGTTGATTTTATTTACATGAGTCAATACTCATAGATGGAAAGTTAGTGATATGGTGCATCTATTGTTATGTGATTATTATTTTAATGTTTTAGTGGACTTATTTAATAACAAGGTAAAACATATGATTGAGATTTGAGTGATATGCATGCATTTTATTGTAACTTATTAGTTTGTGACATGTTCTTCACAGAAGACACAAGGTTTCTTTTAACAACACATATAACTAATATGTATGTATAAAATCTAAACGAACTTTTGTTAAAAAAATAGATATATTAAAATGTCAATGCAAATAACTAAACAATAACAACACACTTAAATGCACGGGCAATAATATAATATTATTTAATATTAGTATTTTATACTTTTATATTTTGTTTAGTGCCTTAATATCTTATTTTAAATGTTTGTCAAATTATAAACCATATATATTAGTAAATAGTAGGTTGCTTAATAAGAATTTATCTGAAAGTTTATTCTTACCTTATTTAAGATTAGGGTTTGTTTTAGATTAATGTTTTTAATGTTAGATTTGATTTCAAAATTTGAATGGGATATGGGTTTTTTCATAAAGCTTGTAGAGAAATATTTATGACAAAGCTTCCATACGAAGATATTAGAGCAAACGTTTGTATAAAAGGATACATGGTGTTGAGTGTTGACACAATAGCAAATGGAAACTACAAGCTATATGTGTCTAAACATGTTCATTTGAGTTACTTCATTACATGCTAATTTGATTTTTAAAATTTCATACATCGTATTATTAATATGTTTATAGAATTATTTTTTCAACCCGTGTTACACACGGGCATATAAGCTAGTACATTTATGTATGTAGGTTAAATTTGTGGTAATTATTGGTACCATATGCTTAATACCACAAGATTTGATTTGATATTATCTCTCATGTAAAGTTTGTAACACGAAAGTTACCAAAAGTGTTACCATTTTTAGATTTAAAGTCATATCTTTTGTATTTCAAGACTTAAAATTAAAGAGGTATCAAACTCTCTACCCAAGATATATCACACTTCTTCTTCTTTTCAGTCTTGCTTAAAATAATTTCTAAACACAAATTTCAAACTATCAAAAACTTTTTTACAATCATTAAGATTGATATTATAAAAAGATAAAGATATATGATTTGACCTTACATATATAGGTAGAAAATATGTAAAAGTCTCATTTTTAACTTCTTACTTTTTGAGTATTTGAGGAATGTTTGTATTCTGTATAGCTTTGCTTTGTCTATTAAGTCCTATTTTCTGCATATGTGTGTTATTGTGTGTTGGTTAAGTTATTTATGTTTAGCTTTTTAATGATTTAGTTAAAAAAATAAAAAACTAATGATGCAAATTACTTTTAGCTGTTAGTTATGTGTAATGCAAATTACTTTCTAATTATATATATATATATATATATATATATATATATATCTTTTGTATATGCTTTGCATATATAAGTTATATGTTATGCAAATAACTATCTAGATTTGATTATGTGGTGATTTTTGTTTTCTTCTTTGAAAGTATAAAGAATTACAACACATTTTTTTTTTAATTTCAATGATTGTTTAATAAACAAGATTTTATGTCTTCATATATCATGATGTAGTTTTTATTGATATATTTATTTGGCTTCATATATCAAGACTTAAAACTTTTAATATATAGACATTGTAAATGGTTAACGTTTTAATCTGAAAGTTGAAGAAGTTTTATGTTGCTTGAATTTGTTATTTAAATTTATTATGTTTTATGTTTTTCCACCCGTGTGTAACACGGGCCTATACCCTAGTATGCTAATATATTGAAATATATTGTGAATTTTTTACTTATATGAACTAAATAATTTTATATAAATGTTATGTTATTGAAATGTATCCAAAAATGGAATGTGTAGTAAGTCATTGCTAATAATCATAATATTTCATTTACTGAACTACTCAGTAAACTTTCTTTGAAAATGATCAAATAAGAATGCAAGCATTGTTATGATCCTTAAACTCTTTTTGTTTTAGCCTATCACATTTAAATACAATCACAAAAATAATATAAAGAAAGTCTATTGAATGTTTAAGAATCCACTTGGTGACATCGTTACCATAAAAAGAAAAAATCAACCACAAAGTAAAAAATAAACATAGAAATAAAAATATATATATGTCAAAATTTGAGAAATCTTAAAATCACTTAATGATTTGATTAATTTTAATTTTTTTGAAAGTATTAAAATCTTGTAACAATAATATTATATAAGACATTTATGAACGTATTAAAAGATAAGTATTCAAATATTGATATTGATATAATAAAGGAAATCATTATTGTAAGTCAAATCAAATATTAGATGTTACCATAATTATATTAATTATACATTTATATACCCATAAATAACTATATAATTATCGTAATACATTGAATAATTGACTGAAAGTTTAAAAGCTGCAATATAACTTGTTGATGATTTAAAAAAATAACTACAATATAATAAAAATCTATAATACCTAAAAACAAAATATGAATAATAACGTGATAGTAACCCAGTCACCAACTCCATATATTAACTCACAAATCTGTTACCTATACAGCTTGAGAAATCTTGACTAAATAATTTAGATATAATTACAAAGTTTATAATCAAATCGGTTATTTAGAAATACTCCCAAAAATTTATAACAATTGATAGAAGTTTCAAGATAAGATTCACACGTGTTAACAACCAAAATATAAATTGATCATATAAAATTGATTTAATTTACATGAACTGTGTAACATACATAAATACATAAATAATCGTAACTTAATATCCATTGTTGTACAAAAATAAAACCAGTTTTCCATCAAATACTCCTTCCAGGCAATTAGCTATTTTATAAGTTGGGTCGCTATAACCTGAAATGATTAAAATTAAATTAATGTTACATAATATACTATTCCGGCTATATTAAAAATAAATACATATATTTTGGTCTAGTTAGAATTACCAATGGTGGATAGATGCAATTAGAGAAATTTTAATCACAACCTAAATAAACCATTCATTGTATGAAAGATAGAGTAGTTATAGAAACTTCAACATGTAATTTGAATCTTGGAGTTTGATGTAGAACCTAAACAGATTATAGGAAAATCATATTAGAATTAAAAACAATACAAACAACAATGTGCAAAGAAAATGAAATGACAATGACAATAGCGAATAATACATAAGAATCGACCATTAGCGTAGAATAAATACATTACCGGAAAATATGGAAAAGAAAGTAGGAAAAAATGGCTAAACCCGAGAGAGAGAGAGAGAGAGAGAGAGAGAGAGAGAGAGAAAGATATATATATATATATATATATATATATATATATATAGGTTTAGGTTCATTTCAGAAGTATTCTTAGTGCGAGAAATGCAAGAAAAAATTCTAACCAATAACAATTTTTCATCTAGTTTTCTATTTATTTAAATATAAGGGTATATTAGTAAAATCTTCATGCTTAATGTTATGGTAAATATTAATTGTTTTAGGAGTTTTAATTCACTGTTTTGTTATTTGATTTATTTTTTTATTGTAACCGTTTTTATTCAATAAATAAAAATGATTTCACAATCAAAGTATTATTTTAAATAAAAAAATTTGATAGTGTGATCAAATACATTAACATTTGTGAATTTAATTATTTTTTTTCAATTCTTTTTAAATAGGAGGACTTCATAAACTTTCATATTCAATATTTTTCTTAGCATTTTGTGCTACGAACAGCACCACATGTAATATTATTTGTTGTTATTTTATATTAATTTGGTGGCAGTGTAGGAACAGTTTGTTGCAGTGAATGGACAATTTGTTGCATCGCCTGGATAATATATTGCACTATAGAAACAATTTGTTGTAGTGTTGGGATAATTTGTTACAGTGGTGTTTGAGATAATTTGCTGCTGTGTAGGAACCATTTTTTTGTGTAGGAACAATTTTAAAATAAAATATAACGTGCAAACTTTATCCAAATTCCATAAATAAGTCATAAACACCTAACCACTGAATTTAGTTTACATAAAAACATAATTTAAATATAATGGGAAGAAAAATAATATCAAATGTTCTTAGTCTCATTCCGTTTTATTGCCTTTCACCACGCGTGAAATCGTGTTTCTAACCAAAGCCTCCCCTATGTTGTTTGGCAATTGGCATACTTTCAAACGCTAAATGACTTCAAATCTATTTTCAAGGAAAAGAAAAACGAATTACTTCGGTATACAACTTTTATAAAATAACTAACACATAAATACGACACGACAACAACTCATAAAATACCATACACAAATGGCACTAATAATAAACAATTATATTTATCTTATTACTTATACTTTAAAAACACCACATGAACTATATCAACATACCATTTACACAAAAAAAAACCACTATTCCACTTGAATTATAATCCAAAATGACGTATACCAAAGAAGAATTAAATTGTCATATGTTTATAGTACACAACAGAAGATCATATTTTCATACACAAATCAAAACTAATAGAAATCTACTGTTCATTCTTACAACACCTACAAAATACATACACAACCAAAACGATTATACCACTCAAACAACTTCATAACCAGCTATAATCTACATATACAACACACCTACAGATGCAGTTATAATGTACAATCAATTGTAATATACAAATTACTTTATTTTAGCAATAATACAAATTTATTTTAAACTATGAAATATTTTACTGAATATCCGCATTGCTTATCAAATTGTTAGTAGTGGAGCAACACAAAATGCATTGCAATATTCTTTAAAGCAACACACATTATAATATAAAACTCTTAACTGATCAAGTATGAAGAATAAAATAAAAATGCACCTACAAAAAATGGACTTTAACTACACATAACGAACTATGACGACACACAGTAAAATATGTACCTACACGCAACAACATGTAACTACAGAAGAAGATATGTAAAAGATAAACATGTAACTACACAATAAAATATGTACCCACATAATAATATTTGTACCTACACAGAACGAGATGTAACTACACAATAAAATATATAATTAAATATGTACTTACACAGAACGAGAAGTAAATAAAGATCTATAAATGATAAACCTTAACTAGTGTAGGTTTAGATTAACACCATATAAATTTCCCCCAATTTGTATATACAAAAAGCCCTAGTTTTTTTTCCAAATCAATACACTACCAATTTACTTTACATTCTACCTTGATTCTACAATACACCACCAATTTAACCACATACCTTTAATTTCTTGTCCACGGACCGGTCATTGTAGCAAATGAGAAAACCCCAAATCGAGATTCCGAACATACATACACAGACATTACGATCGATTGCTTCTTATACATATCGATTGCTTCTTATACATACACACTTCAGAATAAAAACACTTTAAACTCTCTGATTTTGTGTATAAATTTCAAAGTTTCGTATGAATTTCGTGAGAGGTTTTATGTGGAGTGGTTATGGAGTGAAAGTAGGGAATTGAAGACGTTACATATTATAAGGCTACACAACATTGACAAGTTTGCCCTTTTATGTAGAAAACAAATGTGCAAAAGTTCAAATTATTTACAAAAAAGCCATTGTGTATCTTAAACCATTGATTTGTAATGGATGGTTAAGATTAACTTCTCGCACTTCTCACTATAAAATCACTTCTCGCATGAACCGTCCCCTATATATATATATATATATATATATATATATATATATAGAGAGAGAGAGAGGGAGAGAGAGGGAGAAAGATATAAAATCATTTCTATTGACCAGTCCTCTCCTGGTTTATTGTTGTCCTTAAAACGCCATAGTCTGAGTATACGAACCTTCAATACACAATCGTTGTTTGAAACATCCAAACCGTTGAACATGGTAATGTTTGATGCTTCCATGTTGCTGTGTAACAAATAAAAAATTCAAGCAAAGATTCAAGATTCATTAATTAACTTTTAGATGAGTTAAAAAAAATATTTATCCGGATGAAAGAAAATGAAAAACGTTGACAATGATACAAATATGAATAGAAGAGTAAGTAAGTGAGAAGTGTGTGAATCTCTTTATTCTGGTTATAGTATATATAGATAAACAGTATTTGTTAGAAAGTTTGAATTGTTAAAAAAAAAGGAAAGGTCTAAATACAGTTAATTTAGGGAATACAATCAGGGATTTCAGAAAATGTAATTGATATTGATATAACCTTATTTTGCTACTAATAAATATAGTAAAATTAAAGAATATATTATGGATTTGTATAATAACCGATTAATAAATATAGTAAATTTACATAATGTAATTAGGGATTTATTTTTAACAAAATCATAATAACTCATAAGTCATAAATGATATAATTTCAATTATATTATAATTAATGTTTACAAAATTAGACATTAATTTGACTACGAATTCAATTTCCGATTTTGAGAAGTTGTTAGGTATTATTAATGATATGAATCAATAAAAATCAAAATACTATAATTGTAATTTGGAATCAATTACACGTTAAAAATTTAACAAATACCATAATTGAAAATTAGAATAAATGACACATTAAAAATTAAAAATTTAACATTTAACATATAATGTAATTGAAATCTGGAGTGAATTATACATTAAATATTAACCATAGGAAACATAGGAATTATCAATTAAAAATATCAATTAACATTAACAATTAAGATTATGAACTAAACATGTTATCCTAATAATATAAAATACTAACCTAGGATAATTAAACATACTATCCTAACAATATAAAATACTAACAAAAAAAAACATCGATTGACAGCAAAACAACCATCGAAGTGAATAACAATCGACATGGATCTACTCATCGATTGACGGAAATCGTTTCCGGGATGTAATTGAGTATTCCGTTTATCGTCGATTGCCCTATTTAGACGAACGACAGTGTCAATTGAATATGTCGGATTTAATCAAATCATTGTCCGATTGACATAAAATAATAGCCGATTATATGGAGGATTTTGTTGATTAGGTAAGGTTGAGTATGAAGGAAAGGGTGTAGTGAAGTTAAAAGAATTGAAACTTGGAAACCGGTATTATTATTGACTTAAATGAATACATTAATTATTTTAATTATTAGGAATAAAATTTATTTTTGATTTATTTAAATGGTAAGAAAAATAGAGAAGGACAAGATAATTTTGAAAGGAAAAATAATCTTCCAATAGGAAAGGGACATGCGGAGGCAAACTAATTTATTTTAATAGTAATGTAGAATATATTAACTTTACATATAACAATATGTTACAACAAACCACCACAATATTTGATAAATTCCCTTAACCCCTCCTTCAATTATTCCCATAAAATTTAAAAGTCAAACTTTTAATAACAATCCGTATTCCTTTCAACTAATCCACCCACACTCAAATTTTCATAAAATCCTAATTTTTTCCTACCGAATAATCCAAGTCAAAAGGCAATCTTTTACCTTTGACCGGATGATACATTTAACAATAATGGTCAAAATTAAGACTCTTACTCAACCTTTGACCTTTGGTCAAGCATTTGGAAGTGGTTGACCTTTTAAGAAGGACAACAACAGTTGCAATGCCGCCCTTGGCTTGAAAAGCGGCACCTCATGACCCGCCCCTCTCACAGTTGCAAATGTGAGTCCTTCGTATACCTCTGTCCATCCCGCCACCTTCACATAAAAGCCGGTTTTAGATAACATGTGTCATTCATTACTTGTACATTCCAATCACGTTGTCGTTGTTTCTAAACAAGTTGTATATTAATGTCATACTAATTCATGAGTTGTAGTTATGGTTGAAGGGAGTCAAAACTAACCTGTTTCTTGACATACCATGGGTACCATGGGACCTTTGTTTTCAACTTAAGTTGTGCTAGTGCATACCTAGTTGCTGTCACTGGGACCACTGAATCAACATCTCCACTGCATTTTTCAATACACAATGTTTAATTAAATTCAAATTATTATGTATTCTTGTGGGTCCAGTTTATTAATAAGGATTTAGGAAACCTGAAGACCCAAATCCGCAATCCAGCAGCCATGAGTTCGCGGTATATTGGAAGAATCGACACCTCGGTATCATTCCAATTCCAATTCAATGTCTCACTGCAAAAAAGTATCATTACTTCGAACACAAAACGCAATTTTTTTTTAATTTTAATATTACTCTTTTAACTTTCAAAAAAGCTACTAAGTTACAAAATAATAAGTATGAAAAGAACCTGCAAGCAGTCCATTTGTACGGTATTCGAGTCGTATTAGCATGAAACGCCTTTTGAACGTCTTCTCGGTTGTAATAAACCTCCGCATACCTTTCAGTACATGGATCATAGCCCGAAATCCGTCTATTTGTCTGTAAATACACAAATTCTTATAATTCAAGTAATAAACAAACGTGTCTAAAGAAAACGAAAGAATAAAACCAAAAAGGATAATAAACCAACTAGAAAGCTAAAATGTTGAGATTAAATTAACAAAAAAATAATAAATAAACAAATCATACAAGTTTAGTTAGAAATACGATATGTATATACCTGACGTGGTCGATGGGGCAAGCGCATGGTTTGACGGGTGGAACCCGAATAGGGATAGGTACCATCATCAGAGTTGTTACAAGGTGGTGCATAAATATTGTACTGGTCAATATTTCCGAACTCTTGATCCATAGCATAGCTGTACAATGATTCACATTCGTTTGAATTCTTTTGGCGCCGGTGTTTATCACTTGGTGGTACGTCTTGTCTGATATCATTGCATGACTCCACCAATACGTCACCGTTCCAAGGTTGTCGTAGTAGTTATCCGTCACTGCGTTTCCGACCTACCACCAAATTATAATTCGTAAAAATTGAGCTCCAACTCTGATACAAAAAGAATGCTCAAAATTGTATCGACACTCATATAAGTTATGGTAAATATTTTATCGTATTTAAAATATAGATAGCTGATGCCACACACCATATGGCAGCCACGTGGACCAATGGTAACTATCTATGCTTGCGCCCACATTCAGTGCCTCAGTTAAGTTTGGACTGAGGCACCGGGGGCCGAGCTCAAAATGTGTATAAAATTTCACAAACGAGGGGAGCCGGGTTCAAATTTTCGGCCGAAAAAGGCTAAACGTATAAAATTTTCGGCCGAAAAAGAGTAAATTTACACTACCGCGCGAAAAAACAGAGGGACGGGGCCACCCAGGCCTCAATTAAGCTTCGCTAATGCCCACATTGGTTTTTATATATGTTACAAAACCCGTAAAGAAAATATGAAATTAAATATAATAAATAGTTAAAAAAGAATTATAAAAGAGAATAAATAGAAGTGAGAAGAGTAAAAGATAGTAATATATATTTAGAAATTAAAAATAAAATAAAAAAAGATACAAATCTATTTGTCAAGTGAAGAATACTAAAAAACAAACAAGCTCATGCATAAAAATTGTTGTAACAGGTGACGCTGTAATTTACCTATCTATTTTATATAGATTGCTAATGCATAAAAAAACGTACCATGATTCCTTTCAAATTGATGGACTTGGAACCCCGGACTTTGAGTTATATTTCAAAACCTGTCGTGCCAACTGAGGAACATAATGGCCAGCATAACTTTCTCCAGCAATATAAACATCCCGGTGTTTATAACGCGGGAATCTCTCCATCCATCGTAACACGAACTGAAGCGAATCTTCCGCGGTGCGACGATCACCAGTGTCAAGTAGGTCATCGGAGCGGTTACTGTAGGAAAAGCCGACGCCAGCCGGAGTTTCAAGGAACAAGATGTTAGCAGCAGTGTTCCATGAGAACTTGTTA
This sequence comes from Bidens hawaiensis, assembly GCF_021521415.1. Classification (NCBI taxonomy): domain Eukaryota; kingdom Viridiplantae; phylum Streptophyta; class Magnoliopsida; order Asterales; family Asteraceae; genus Bidens; species Bidens hawaiensis. Next base: position 213,905 of record NW_027492943.1, on the reverse strand, counting down.
AGGTGTAACCCGGTGGCACCTTTGTTTATTCGAAACGGACCCACTTCTTCGGATGCACAATAGGCCACTGAAGAGCATCCGGGACCTGTTAAATTAAACGTGTTAATAATAATTATTATTAGGACTATTTAATTATTTATACGTATCTTAGGGAAGAAAAAAAAATCTCATTCATGGTTTATTAATTTTGATTTGGTGGGGGTGCATGTGTATCGATTGGATTGATTATGAGCTAAAACCAACCTATAACATGTATTTTAGATTTGTAGGTTTTTTTTACGAATAAGTTTTACATACATGGTTTGGTTATTCGATTATTGGAAAACATAGTTCGGATAACCACCGGCTTTGGAGTTTGAAGATGGGTGAATTCAAGTTACTCTCGATATTAAGTTGTTACGGTATCAATTCGATTAAGTTAATATTTAATATATATATATATATAGCAATTTATATACAAATAACATTAACGAGAACCGGTATAAAATATCATGAAGGAATATCGGTTTCCAAATCGGTTATGTTACTTTGAGTTTGGTTCTTCTTGTTATAATTCAATTATTTGTTGTTTTAAGTTACTCTTCTAGTTATCGATTTAAGACAAGAAAATGAAGATTTTAAACTTCATGTATTTGATACATGCTTTTAAAAGTATATTTTAATGTAATTAGTTATAAAATTTTGTTTTATGAATGGTGCTTTAACATTAGTATTTGTTTATAACATTGCTATTTGATACTAGTATAATATATAGGAATGAAATAAAATCTTATGAAGATATGTATAACAGTGTACAAGTAAACCATGCGTGAAGTAGTAGAGTACAAGGAACAGTAGCGTGAAATGTAGACATAAGGCCAAATGGGGAAGCAATATAGGAATCACAATAAATAGGACTTGCTGTCATGGTTTGTAAGTTTAAAGCATTAATTTCCAAGTTGGACACTGTTTACTGTTTAGTCTTAAATAAACCGTGAACAGAATACAATTTTTATTTTTTACGTTTTGAAAAATATGGCACTGAAATTATGATGTTTTCAAGTTCCTAAAATAGCTTGTATGATGTCCAGAATACGGAGTGAATTATAACAAGTCACGATATACACGAATCTAATATGAAATTTGCGAGGGTTGGGTTGGTTGGGTTTTATTTTAACCGGGTCCAACTTAACACTTTAGTTACACATGCCGTGTTCATGTTAAATGACAGGCTCACGAATTGACTAAAATTTTAACTTTTCAAATGTGTTTTACGAAACAATTTAAGCTATTTAAGTATTTGTGTGTAAAAAATTAAAAGGTATAGAAATAATGTGTCCATCCATCTCTGCTTGGGTTGATTCTTTATACGGACAGCCAGCTAGGCTTTATGTGGGAAATGATAATATTTGGTCTTCCACAGGGGTTCAGCAAGGGAATCCCTTAGGGCTTCTCCTGTTTGCCCTTGTTTTACACCCCATTGTCCACCGGATCAGAGATCGTTGTAAGCTTCTTTTTCACGCCTGGTACCTGGATGATGGGACCCTTATTGGAGACGCTACTCAGGTTGCCAAGGCTTCAGACATCATCAGAGTGGAGGGCCCCTCTTTGGGCCTCCTTCTCAACATCAAAAAACTGAAGTTTTTTGGCCTACATGTGATGGGGCGAAGACTCGAGGGTTTATTTCCACGGGAGATTGGTAGGCCGGTGCATGGTGTGAAACTTTTGGGTGTGCTGTCAGTAGAAACGTGGAGTTTATTAGTGGTTTGGCCCTCAAAAGAGCAAAACGTGCGGTTGAGCTGACGGAATGCCTCAAAGGCCTTCGTGACCCTCAAAGTGAACTCCTCCTGCTTCGTTCGTGTATGGGGGTCGCTAAACTTCTGTTTGGGCTTAGGACGTGTCATCCTTCCTATGTCGGAGGAGCCGTCTCTGTTTTTGAAACGGGTCTTCGGAAAGCGATCGAGGACATTGTTGTTTGTGGTGGTGCCTTTTTTGGGGACCTCCAATGGAGGTTAGCTTCCCTCCCAACCCGTTTTGGGGGTCTTGGGATTTGCTCGGCTGAGGATGCCTCTTCCTATGATTTTGTGGCTTCAAGGGCCCAATTTTGGGTTCTTCAAGACCACATCCTACGGGAGTGTGGGGGTGGGCTGTTTGTCTCTGATTATAGGGGTGCGTTGGATACCCTGCATATTTCTCTTCCTGATCTTGATCCTGGCGGTTTCGACTTTAAAGACACCGCCCCTCCTAAAGCCCAGAAAATTTTGGCGAATGCCTTATATGGTGAAATCGTCAACACAGTTGAAGAGAAGTTCGCTTTGTTCCCGCGGCAGCGAGCCGTGTTTGAGTGTTTACGTGCCCCTCACGCTCAGGATTTCCTGTCAGTTGTTCCCATTGAAGGTTTAGGGCAATGTATGTCGCCAGTGGAATATCGGGCCATCCTCAAATACCGGTTGATGGTACCCCTTTTCCCGGTGGATGACCCGCGCCCCGTATGCCGAAAGGCTTGTTTGGATTCTTTTGGGGAGCATGCAGTCCATTGCAAAGAATTACCAGGCTTTAAATATCGACATGATCTAGTTCGAGATGTGCTTTACGACGTCCTTAAGCGGGCCGGGATCTCGGCAAAAAAGGAAGCCCCGGTGAACTTCTTAACCGACCCTTTAGATGGGAGATCAACCCTACGACCCGCTGACATTCTTGTTTTTGGATTGGAAAAAGGGAAGCACGCGTGCGTTGATTTGACAGGTGTGTCCCCCCTCGTTGGGCTACGGGACCATGGGTTTGTGGTGGGTCATGCGATAAACAAGGCAGAGGCGGGTAAAGTAGCAAAGCACGAGAAAGCTTGCCTTGAGAATCAGCACGTGTTCATACCGTTTGCTTTCGACACCTTTGGCGCTCTCGGCCCTGACGCGGTTCAGTTCCTTAAGCGGGTTCAGCAGGTGGTCAGCAGTAACTCCGCCCATGCTAAAGGGAACGTTGTGTTTAGTAGGGTAGGGTTTGCTATTCAGAAGGGGGTAGCGGCGCAGCTTGTTGCTCGTCTATATGCCGTTAGTCTGTAATTGTCCCGGTGTAAATTTTAATTAATTTATGTTTTGTTCTTAAAAAAAAAAAAGTTGATATAACTCAAACATAATTTCTTCAAACAGTAAAAGTAGTAAGCGAAATTAGTACTTTAAAGTGTTAACACGCAAAAATAAATAAATATTTTTTAATTAAATGTCATGTTTGTATCAATTAGTTTTTCAATTATTGGTCCTTTTGGTATCTTAATACTCCTAATATGATGACAATTTTGCAATCAAATATCATAGTTTCTGAAAACAAACTAAAAAGCAACTCATTGAATAACAAGACAAACCAAATATTCGAATTCAATTCAGAAGCATAATGAGTTTAAATAGATAATTTAAAAAAACGTATATAGATTCAGGGTAGTCTGCATTTTGCTTCTGATGGCATGACCTTGTTTAGAAATAAAAACAGGGCTGAATTCCGTTCACAGTATTTTCAGGTACCCAAACAGAGAATTATTTCTAACCCTATTTTCAGATATCCAAATATTTTCAAGATTCCATCTTTTTTCAATAAATATATATTTATTACATCTACCCACTCATTAAATACGGTCGATACAACCATATTTAACATCTTTTTTAGCGTATCATTAATTCAAAAAACATAAACAAAAGAAAAACAAAAAACAATTTCAAGAATTTTAAGATTTATACAAGTACTTGATCATTCAAAACATGAAAACAAATTATGTATATTTCACATCACCTAGGAGTAGCTAGTGAAGTGATCCCTAGAGGATTATTTTTAGTGTTATGACTGTTATCCACTACCCTATACTTATTTTGTATTTTTATATGTAACATACATACACACAGAATTGAAACAACCATATTTAAGAATTATGACATGTAATTAGTTAAGTTAACTATAAGTTTATAGTTTTGAAATCATGTAATGAAGCAATGTAACAGTTGCACATTTAAAATATAGTAATAATACATACATGCACATATTACATATATTAAAATACATATGCATAATAATAATTGTACATAAACATATATATGTGAGTCAGTGAGTGCTAACCTCCATTGAGCCAGATGACCAGGGGTTTGGAGAGAGGGTGGTTAGAAGTTTCAGTAAGCCAGTAAAAGAGGGCTCTGCCGGCCACATGGTTGACGGTGACATAGCCGGAGAACTGGTGGAATGAGACGTTGGGTTGGCCGGGAAGTGATGTAATCCGGTCAGCTTCCTCTTCATGAAGATAGTGAGGGGTATTTTTGTCACTTTTGGTGAGTTGGAAAGCAACAAGTAAGAAGAGGAGGATGGGAAATGAGGGAGAATTATGTAATTTGGCCATGGGTGGTGGTATGGGGGTTGGGAGAAGAAAGGAGGGTGGATGGGTGGGTGGTGCCCTGTTTTGGTGATGAGGATGGATTAAATAGGAGAGAGGGTGGAGTGATGTGGTTTGAATTGGAAATAATACACTTTTCTTTAAGGAATAATCCTCCCACACCATTCGGGATTCTCTCACACCATTTTTTATCATATACGGTTTGTATAGGGCTATACAGTCGTATAGGACCTGAATCGTGTCACTTTGTGTCTGAGGTTGTCGGTCATCGTTTATAGTGCCTCGTATATGCCTATACGGGTCGTATAGACACTTTTTAAAAAAAAATGATGACCATATGTTTAATATATGTGATATATACGGGTCGTATTTAGCTCGTTTATCTTAACTGGCTTAAATGTTGAACTCAAGCTTAGCTCGTCAAAAGCTCAAGACTGTTTGGGGGCTGGTTGACCCACCTTGTTTGTTATTAAATTTTCTAAAATTTTTTTTGAGGTTTTTAATATTCTAGCCTTCTAGGCATACTTGTTGCTTACATATAATAAAAATTTGAGGTTTTTTAAACATTTAGCCTATACGGGTCGTATAGCACTATACGACTCGTATGGTCGTTTTCCGGCAGCGATTAAGGCAGTCTGAATGTTTCTGCAAATGTTATCTATACGGTCGTATAGCCCTATACGACCGTATAGGTTTTATGCTTTTGTCAAAGTGCAATACGAGCCATTTAATGCCTATACGGCTCGTATAGGCTGGAAAAAGCTTTTTTTATATCCCCTTGTCATGCATTTGTACTCTATACGGCCGTATAGGCCTATACGAGCCGTATAGGCATGTGAGGGTGGTCTATGAGGATCACATACATGTTTTTTTAATGGATCAAATAATATTGTTTTTTTTATTATTACGTTAGTCTGGTTGACGCGTCTTGAAAACCTTATACATGGATCATGTTTTATTCCGGTTCCAATTCTCTTACCGCGGTGATGGTCTCTTCTTAGTAAGAGGCATTCATTTGTTAGGATTGGGTAATATAAATATATAATATGAATTATATTGAAGTTTAAATTTGGAAAATATTGTTATATGGATGAAAAACAAGAATTTTTAATGTGAAATATATGATGTGTTAACAAAAATCAAGACTACTTTTGTATGTGAATCTAATTTATAAAACTTATTAGAATCTTAAAACGAAATAGATGATTTGATACTTTGTTGGTTTGGATTAATGTGGGATAAATGGTGTACTTTTAATATTAATATAATTGATTAAACGGGCGTAACGGGAGGAAATCATTGGGTGGTTCGGTCTTGTGGTTGTTTGTAAGATCAAGCACATGTGTAGATCATCTTTCTAGTTTATCTATATAATAAAATACTTTGTTAATCGTTTAAAAGAAATTGCTTCACCACGTTATAATCGTATAGAAGATTCAATAATTAATATTGTATGGGTCATATAACCTTGTTGACATATCCGCACATAGTAAACATCGAACGGAATATATCTTTTGATTATTCCAGATTTATACATGGATACTTAATTCAATGTTATTCCAAGTATGAAAGAGATTAAATGGTTATGTTTCACTATAAATAAAAGTTGACTAACAATGCTTTCTATTAATTAAGTTTGAAATTAATGTAGTCGATGCCAACTGTTGCTGTATTAATTCAAAGATTCTTGTAGTGTTTGCGAAGCATGATAGTAGTGTTGGAGAAAGTGAATACTAGGCTCAGATATCACTTCTCGGATAGAACAAGTAACAATTGTTAGTCTCATAACAATGAGTGGGTGTATCTTCGTGACAAAACCCTGATCGAGCATTGAATACCCCTTTTACCTCGATGGATGCACATATATACTAGAGAATGTTCTTGGACCGCTTTGATACATGTGGTGTGTACGATCCATGTTATGTTACATGGTTAGATTTGATTCATTACTTTGTTATGCAGTGTTGCATACTATCTTATGGAGATATACCAAGGGTTTGATATATTGTCCATTGGTCTTGACAATTAATGTAATAAGTTGGCTAATAAGCCCATCCTTTCTTCTTCTTCTTCTTCTTCTTCTTATTTATATATATATATATTTATATATATATATATATATATATATATATATATATTTTGCATGACATAAGGGGTACTATGTCAATGTAAGGATATTTAATGTATATTGGGTAATGGTTTCCAAGACTAGGTGCTCTAGAGTCGTGATTATCTACCCTTCATTGAACCAAAGCTACATGTATCACAATCCTATATGTTACTTGTTACATAAGTGGACTGCTGAACCTGACGTTGTTATTCTTGCTCTTCTCTAAGCTTTTAATTTATCATAGATGTTTGTGTGAGGCCGAACATTTTGTGCAAGTTGTTTGAAAATGGTTAAAGTTGCTGCCTAATTCAAGCTAAAGTTTCCATAAGGGTCAATCATTTGAAGTAAGACATGTTGTGTCATGGTCTTGACATGCTTTTGGTTTGATGTGAATCATCCAGTCACACCCGGACCCTGCCTCATCGCATCAAGACTATTTGTTAGCTAGGTTATAATTGTTGTCCCGAGTTGTTTGTTTGGTGTTGGCTTATTAAGAGTTTTGGTGTTTTAAATGTGTGTGAGGCTCCCTTGGTCACTGTGTGGAGTTTTAACGTGAGTTAGATGTCATTTATATGATATAAAACTTCATATACCAAAGGTTTAACAATAATATCACCATCTACTTTGCTAGGGTAGTGACAATTTAATCCCTTCCATAATCTACACTTTCTATTACATGTGAATAACATGAACGTGAATGAATATTTCGGGTATTTGGGAATCAGTCCATTCTGTTTCGGTGGTTGGTTTCAAATGATGAGACGATCGATGTTGTTCGTTTGAACTTTGAATCTTTGACCCACTTTGAACTTGTGGCTACCTTTTGTTCATATTATGCCGATATTAGAAATCATTTGTTTGAGCCCATTTCACATTTACCCTTTTCTTTCTTTCTGATATGTCAATTTGGTTAGCTTTGTTAAACATGGGATAAACCTAATTCAAACCAATTTTAGGTTTGTGGGAGGGGTTCAAAAAGGTTCGTGTTAAAATAGGTGGTAACAAATTTCAAAGACTCTACTATCTAGAGAACATATGAGGCACATAATTGAAATGAAATTATTAAAATATAATAGTAAAGCCAATACATCATTCAAAATCTTGAACTTCGTTATAAGGCCATATGATATACCAGCGTGTTGGAGTTGCATGCAGTGGTGAAGCTTGGACAAAGATACCGGGGAGGGGGGGCTTAAATTTTTATATTTACACTATGTATAAAACATTTCGAGAAAAAATAGGTAAATTTACACTACTGTGCAAAAAAAAAACAGTGGGGTCGGGCCCATCTTGGGCCTTAAGTAAACTTCGCCCCTGGTTGCGTGGCTCAACGTGGCTACAACGGTATTGTGCGGGACACCAACACCACCACCCTTCCCTCTTTCCATGAAGCGTGGTGGTGAACGACAACTAAACCACGCCATGAAGAACCTGTGGTTCACTTGAACCATCAACTAGACTAGACCTGTGTCCTACCCTCACTTCCTTGGTTTGTTGCCAAACTCGGCTATTGACCGCTCTGTCTAGTTACCCCTTCACTCCATTTTATTCAATATAACTTTATCAAATATTCACTCATAATAACATGTTTAGTGTAAAATTTGATGTTTTAAGAGCACGTGGAGTTAAACGTCCTCATGGAGGGAAGGGTGCTCCTCTCAACTCCGAAGTACTCAAAAGTTCCACAAATACTACATTGTCACAAATACTACACTGTTACGTCATTTATACTTTAAACCACCCCAAAAACCTCTCAAATCAAATGCAACACCCCTCTCAGATATCCTAAGCAAGGCCAGCCCGTGGGCTAACGAAAATAAGTTATGGGTTTAAGCCCCACACTTAATTAAGGCCTCCAAGTCCAATAAAACATTATTTATAGATATATTATAATTGGTAAAGTAAATTTGAAATAATTGACGTGTGGGTAAAAGTACATGCTTTAAGTGTTTTATATTGTGTGTTTTACTTGTTTATATGTATCGAACACAAATACTTTGATAGGTTTTGTGTTTACAGGTGTGCGGAGCTTAAAGAAGCTAACTTGGAGCATTCATGATGGAGTGAAAATGAAAGTAATGATGTATAAGATGATAGAGAATTATAATACGAAGAGGTGGCCGCAAACGGGGAGGAAAACGAAGTTGAAACGAAGATTCTATGAAGAAAACAGTTTTGGCCTAGCAGGACCATAAGGCAATGGGTGCAGACCGTAAGCTACGGTGGCCAGACTGTAGCTTACGGTCTGATCTGACGGAAAATGGGTTTTTGGTGCTTTTCTTCCATATTTAAGCCCAATTAAACCCTAGGTCGAACATGCTTCATACCCTAACATACTTGGGCGATTTTAGAGCCATCATACACCATCTTAACACCTCTCAATCACCAAATCATCCATGGTTTCATCCTTCCAATCCATATTCGAGTCAATCGTGATGCAGAGGCAAGGCTAAACCACTTGTGACCACTTCAGGTGTAGGGCTTGCATATGAACTGATTATTTTTATGAACATTACATGTATTGGGATTTAGTTTTGATTAATCTTTTGGTTGATTGAATCTATATGTTTATTGGAATTGATTAAACAATTGTGTTTTTGGGACTTCAATTTATCATCAATTATTTGGTTTGTGTTCATCAACATTTAGGATTAAGTTCTTATCGTCATTGAACCGTTTACCATTAATCATTGATAGATGCTAAGTTTTATATTAATGAACTGGTAATTAAGTAGACCGTGTTCAGTTTTGTCAATTCTTCGGATTAAATTATGTGAATCATCATAACCAAAATATTGTGTCTAGTAATTATTTATCTATTCTAATACACGAATCATGTCTATGTGATTTCCCGATTTGTATAAATTATTGTCAGTCGGTTTATTGCATATCCCGAACCTGAAGTGTGGTCACTATTTTCAGATTATTGTTTTACAAACTACTTTTAAACCGCTTGACATCGTTTGTCCACTTGGTTATTTAGTTATTAAGTATTGAACTTGATTAGCACTTTCCACAGATTCCCTGTGGAGACGACCTTACTTGCCCTTGCTAGTAATGGTAATTTATAAATGTTTTTTATTGACCTTTCGACATCGATCAATAATGTATTGGTGTAGTTATAGGTTTTTGTTAATAAATTATAGTTCGTGAGTTCAAAACATGTAATAAACAAATTTCTTTAACAATTATCATAAAAATGCCACAAAATATTATTTCGATTTAGGTCTTCACATTCGTTGAAACGCCCTGATCCTAAGACCATTTATTTTTTTCCTTTTTTAAATAATTAATAAAATGTAATTAATGATTGAGTACGATATATTAAGGGCTCACAAACAACTAGAATTTTCAACTTCGAACATATACATTTTATCGGGTACTAGTACCCCAATTTGGATATCCCAATTTGTCGGTGTTCTCTTAAGTTTTATGTGGGTACCATACCCGCAGGTACCCCGTTACCCTTATAGCTGGCAAGCCATTGCAAGCCAAATTTCAAATAACAATAAACCACATCAATGCATATGTTTTTACGATTATTCTCATATGTTTTCGTATTTGAATCTCACTAATTACATCAATACATCATAATTAAATTATATCTTTTAACAACATAATATTTTTAGTATAATATACTAATATAATCAGTATAGGTATTTTTTTTATACAGTGAAAGTGAAGGCAGTTGACTATTACTTTTTAATATAACAGAAATAAACATTTAAATATTAATACTTTCTTAGTGATGGGGCAATATGAAGCTGTGAAGAGTTTCATCGACTCGTATCCTTGGATAAATTGTATTTAGCCTTTTAGGTGCTCTAAATAGTTTCTGAAAGCTCAGTTGGTCAAAGAGACGTAAAACTTGAAACAATAAATAGTTTCTAGAAATTGTTAACATAAAAGTAGTTTTTTTTTCTTTTAACGTAAAAGCAGTTTTTTTTAAATGAACACAACTAAGAAAAACAAAGTTACAGTTAAATTAGCATAGATAAAAGTATGTGACTTTCACTAGTTGGATCCTTGAACTGAACGAGTTTTATCTCACCGCATTGTCGTGCATTCGGGCCAGTGTTCACGGGCGTTGGCCTTAGGTAAGGGTTTTTACGGATCAAAATACAAGTATATCCCGATGTGGTGAATTTAGCCAATAGCCCTTTTAAAGGATTCACTAGACGTTCGAAAATAATCCGAAACAGAGTCTTCATAAAATCATATTAATTGCTCCCTTCAAAGAAATGCATGACTATTAACTAGATACAAATAAATGTTAAAAAGATAAGATATAAATGCACTTTAGTTATATCTTGAAGTCGTTCGAGATTTCAGATGAAGAAAGTAAACGTGTCATAGGGCTCTCGGTGTTTGGATATCCATGCGTTGTATGAAAAGCTTGCGGGTATCTGTCTTGCAATTTTAACATTATTATAATTTAGACTATATTTTTTTTAAGATAATGTCAATGAAAAAACAATTTGTCGTAAAAGACAATTTAATTACGCAAAATAAATGTTAAAAAATTTGTGATAATATAAGGATTTTTCTGAATGAAGAAATATATACTTCTTTTACCTCAAAACAAAAGGTAAACGTGCAACGAAGAACTTTGTTGGTCTGTTTTGAATTGCAAAATCAAATCTTTTATAAACTATATTAATTGATCTTGAAGTTGTAAAATTACTATGCATAACTGGTGGAACTCGGCTAAGTAGTTCCACATCTTCAGGCACGGGGAACCCAAAAATATCAAATGCAAAAAGAATGAACACGTGTTGGTTGTCAATATTAAACGTAAAACAATTTTTGCTTGCCGTTTAAGGGTGGTACGGTGCGATCTCGTAGGGGCGGTAGGAGGAGATCAAGATTCATATAAAAAGATAATAGTTAAAAGATTTTGGTTTATCTTATGATAGTGTTCGAATTTATCTTTTAGTTTATTTGAATTTAAAGTCCTAGTTGAGTTTGGCTAGGATTGCTATCTACGGGTCTATATAAACCCATTAGTTTGTTTCTATTCAATGTATCTAGTTTTCTTTTCTGTAAGTCAATTAATAAGAAAAGCTCTTCGGGCAAATCATGAGTCAGTGCGCATGTGCTGCGTTGTTCTAGATACCCACTTCCAAGTTCAATAGTCAACGCACGATTTCTCGTGTTTGATCACGTTGCATGAGCCAGCTTTTAAGGCAGCCTGACCCGTCCTGAACACACCACTCCCTAAGCCCACAAGAGAGGAAACTCATGTTAGGTCCACACACGAGTGTTTCTCTCCTATTTATCTAAAGACTAAAATGTCAGCTGGTCTGAGTGTTGATCTTTCCTTCCAATGGGTTGGCTAAAAAAATCACAGTTGCTTTTTTTTAACCGATATCCTGACATGCCTAAATATGTAAAAAAAGAATGTCCCTAACCAAGTTGTGTCATACTTGAACGTCGGGAGCTCTCTACAATATACCGTGTGCTCTCAAAAGGAGCCCAAACACACCTTACGATAAACAGGGCATATTGCATTAACCGGTAATATTGGGAAGAAAAATATTGTTTTTTTTTAAATAAGTGAAAATATGATCCGACCGAATACGTGACCCGTCACACATTTATTAGTGTTTAGCATTAGAGATGGTCTAATCACCACATATAGACAAAGGTTAACGGCTTTCACCCAAAATCATTGCTTTAGTGTTGCGTATCTTTCAGAATCAAATTTAGATCCACAATATCTCGAGCCTATACTACAAAAAACACAAACAACATAAGTTTGTTTTTTCTTGAGTACATGTAACATGACCAAACGACACATATACCTCAAATGATCAATCAGATTGACACATATACCTCAAATGATCCATCAGACTGGTTCGATTTTTCAAACTTTCTATGATGGTGTTTTGAATTATTAAATATAAAAAGTGATTTGTAAAGTTATGAATGTTGTTTGGCTTGACCTCAGCAAAATGGCAATGGCAAGTCACGAGCAATGTTCCAACACCAAAATGTATCTTCTTTCTTTCTATTTTTAGATGTTACGACCCACAACCATCAAACTCCACTTTTAACTTTCACTTTCACATGCATAATAAATGTCTCTTTTCAACCCATTTACTCTTTCTAGAAACAGAAACTATCCTTTTTCGATAAATAACTTAGAGTAGGTTACAAATTTCTTGTACTTGATTTTGCTCAATGTGAAAATTAAGTCCAATAGTTTATTTGCTGTGACTCAAGTTACTAGTGCAGCCTTTTACGAATCCTAATAACATTGCTCTATCATCTTTAAAGTTATATTGCACCTACTTTAACTCTCTTATTCCACATTTTGAGTTTTTGACACAACTTTTTTTTACCTTCGTTTACTTGTGCGCCGGAGCAACAACAAATGGATCACCGACTTTGTTATAATTATTTCAAAGATATTATAAATTTTTAAGTAATTTGTTGATTAGTATAATAACGACTGATTTGAGTATTAAGAAGATTATAATTCCAATTTCTTACTAAATGATGAGTTTGAACTTCAAAGACTACACAAATCTTACAGAACATAATATGAGATTCATAGAAGAAATCTTAATTGCTAACACATAACACACTCTAACTTACAACATGAATTTCTCTACATGTTGATGTTAGAGCGACTTCGTTAGTGTAAAGGATTAGTTTTTATAAATGATGCATGTCTATGGTTGACAATACGTTTGATCTTAAGTAATCGCCTCTAACATTACTGATTTTGTGAAAATAGTGGAAATGCCGTGTTTCCTTTGTGCTTGATTGAAGAAAGAGCGATACCTGAATAAGTATCATCGTCACATTTTGAGTGTCGTAATACTAGTTGATCTTCAACTTAAGCAAATTCCGTATTGATAAAATATGTAGTTTCAATGTTCAACTTTGAAAAGGGTTAGAACTTAAGTTGTCACACCCCAAAACTACGGCATGGGCGTGTGACACAAATGTTGGTATTCGTTTTTGTAAATAAATCAGAGTTACGGGTTTGTGCAAAAATATTTTAGTGTGGATTAAAATATAGTATTTACATATCATCAAACATGGGATTTAAAAGTTTCCGGTTAATATTTACAAAATATTACTTGTTTATCTATACCATTATTTACATGTTTTAATGTTTAACAAAAAGATCTGAGCCATCAGATCATCTACCATCCACTTCGATTCTTCAAGCGCAGCTAACCTTCGTTACCTGTAAAAATGTTTGAAAATACGTCAGCAACACATGCTGGTGAATAAGCTGACACATAAAATATTTTCTTTACTTGATTACCCCTCGAGACATAACTTAGGTCCGGCCCATCGTGGCTTAGGAATAATCAAGTTAAAACAAAACAAAATTATAAACTTAGCTCCACTCGAAACCGCGCAGCAAACACCGCAGCGTTCGATATAACTTAGATACCATCAGTATACAGATGATTACCCTAACTCGGACGTTTAGGTCCGACCCATCTTGGCAGAGGCAAATAACCAGGTGTGGCACGGTGTGCCCACCGACTTACCACATATGTAAGGATCCAAACAAACGTTCACGACAGCCTGAGGGCCAACAGTTACCTTTGTTTATAATGTTTTTAGAGATACGTAATCTCATGTAATCAATTTTAATTTGACTCGATTAAACAAGTTTAATAAGTTCGGCGTATTCACCTTTTCAAAGATCAGCTTCACTTCACTGATCGAGTTTGTCTTGTTATCTCGGACCTATAGTACGAGTATAACCTTTTGTTAATACCAGATCTTTAATCTGGCTTAAGACCTTTAGTCTCTTTTGTATAATATTTACTTCGATTATATTTTCTTTTTAAACCTTTAGTTTAAAATACTTTCTTGCTTTTACAGGTTTAAAACCTTTAGTTTAACTTGTTTTACTTTTCTTAAACTCTACGTTTCTTTTTCTTGAAGAAACGTATACTTTATCTTTTTTATTATTATCTAAAATCATTTAAATAATAATTACACTTTATCTATAACAAATAATTATATTCATATAATTAACTTTATATATTTTATTTGTTTTACTTTCTTTTGTTTATTCTCAAGGTATTGAGTATACCATCGACTTAGGATTTTAAGCCTTTTAATATTTTATTCGGATATTATGCCTACCTTGTTTCGCTTATAAAACCCTAGAAACTTTGGGCAGCACTTCGACGCCTTTACTTCTCTCGAACTTCCTTGATCAACACCTTCCTTGACACGCGAATCGAGGCACACCAATTTTCTTAACTCGTCGTCACTCACTTCGAGGCGGAGCGTCGGGTCGTCTCGGGATGGCTCGTACTCTAATGTAACATCGTCGGGTTATGGTATGGAAATCGAGGAAACTTCGGTTTAGGCACGGAATACGAGGTAACGTTGGCATGCTTTACGAGGTACAGTGAGAGGGAGGTTTCTTGAGAGAGAAAGATGTGTGAACTTGAGGTGTGAGTGAGCATGAGGGCTGGAACCCTCAATTTATAGGCTGATCCGATAGACCATCGCGATACGCAATGGTCTGTGGACTACTCCGTCGCGTATCGCGACGTAGGGTGGTGACTCAGCATGTAGCTTTGCCACGTGTGCCATGTGGCAGACGCAGTGGCACGTGTTGACACGTGACGGACATTGTGCCACGTGGCTGGACACGTGTCACCATGTCAGACCACGTCATCGCGTGCGTTGGCTCTTGGGTGATCGCGTATCGCGATCTGACCGAGAAACATAATTTTTCATTTTGGTCCTTGGAGTTTAAAACTTGTCAAATTTGATCCAAAATGTTCACGATGTTACATAAGTTTTTAGCTAGAGCATATTTGCTTACGTCCAGTTTTTAGATATCTTTGGAAAGGAGTTATCTCTGTTAGATTAATCCCTCCCATGTGAAGTTCATGGATAAAAGGGCATTTATTAGAAAGATGTAGCTTGTGTCTATTATGTTTGTAACCATCTTGTATGTAAATTTAAAGTTAGAAGCCGGTTGATTAGGTATACGATGTTTCTTAAAGCATCACATCGTTATCGTTTAGACAACACCTGTAAATATCAAGTCATGTAAACATTCAATGGTGGATGAACGTCATTTGATTAAATGAGAATCACGTTCTTATTTTTTCAATATTCTTGATTCCGGTCTTGTAAATTGAATGCATGCCAAAAATGAATTTCAAGGTTGAATGTATTTGTTGAGTTGACTAACAAATTATAAAGTAAACAACATATGTTTAATATTTAAGTCTAGTAGATGATACTCATGAGTTGGATAATTATGTCCGTTTTTATAACCCCAAGTTATTTATTTTTAAAACATGATAGAGTCTATGTTTATTAAAGTGAGGCATAACAATATTTTTGTAATCCGTAGAGCATTCCAAACTCATTCTCTAAAATTGTCAAATCCATATAGTTTAGGGTGAATTTTGAGAAAACCATACAAATCGTCTCTTCAATCCATTCCTTATTATATGGATGAGTTATATGACAACTCAAGTAAAAACCTAAATATAGGGTCTCACTTTTGATCCATACCACATAATATATCAACTATCTCCCAATCATCATATACTATATAACAAGACAAAAGATAAACAAGTAATAAAAAAAAATTATGAATATAAATAGGGAATAGAATGTGAAAGATTTTTGAAAATGATAAATAAATTTACGGAATTGTGTTTTTTAGCTAAATTATAAGGAAAAATATATGGAATGAGATATGAATGCTCTTAGAAAACAACTATATGTATGAATTCAAACACAAAATATAGGTCCTCAATGGCATCAATGATGGTTAGAAGCATAAACCGTACAAATAAAGAACGGGATAACTAGATAAAGTGTGTTTCTTATAACTAGCCCAATGATTAATTTTTCCCAAAAATTTTTCATGATGGTAAGAATTTAATGAAGGTATGTTTAAAAATATACATCGCCTTTCTCTACTATAGTTTGGCACATATGATTTTGGCACGATCACCTTTAAAAGTAAGTGAGCTCATAGTTCTTGTACCAATTAGAATGCATATATTGGAATAAGCTAGGGTCATTTGATTCCTCGTTTTTCAATGTCCGTGCAAACACAATGTTATATTGAAGAGCCATAATTTCTATACTTATAGCCCACCAGACGAAAAAATCCCTAAGATACGGCGACACAACGACAAAAGTGACATAAAAGACAAAATGACATGAGTGTATTTATCGGTCTATGTTAAGAAAATTATAGAGGTTCAAATAGAGATAGAAAAGTAAAATGACCACGTTAAACACTTTTCTTTGTCCTCTCATGATGCTATGACCAACCAATTACAATAAAAGCGTAATTTCCACCAAGATTCAAGAAGCAAATTGCATTTTTCGTATACAAACAACATGGACCTATATGTATTGAACCATGTTGACTTTGTGGGAGTTCCTAACAAGTTCGATGAACACAAGATTTACAAACCTAAGGGGGGATGTCTTGTCAAGCAAAGCAAAAGAAGTATCAATTCGGTTCGGAGTAAAGCCACTTGTGAAGAAGCCAACGAGTTCATCAATGTCAAGATTACCATATTGATTTGTTATCAAACATGGTTCGAGACCTTCTAATGGTGAAGAAAAATCTAGTATTCTAGAAAATATATGTAGAGTTCAAATATCTCAATAAAGGATGTTAAAAGTCCAAATGATCCCATTAGCAAATCTATAGAGGTTCATGGTGACATATCTCTCTCTGGAGCTCGGGCTCTAAACAACGTGTTCCTTTTTCTAGAGCCAATGATCTAGACAATGTACTCTTCTACATAGCTTTGGCTCGGTTGACTTACCTTTCTCTCTAGAGCTCTGGTTTCAGACAATGACTTATACATACCAAGAGACAACTCAAACACCACGCCCTTCTTTGGAGCACAAGCTCTGGAACGTATAACTAAGACCAAACGAGTAATGATGCGTGCAAATAGTGCCTTAATGCTGATAATTTTGTTCCACTACATTGTTGTATGAATAATTTGATAATCAAACAAGGTATAACGATAGTGTAATCGAATGTGATTAACAGTGAAAGGTTAAACAACGAAACCGAGCAATTTTATTGAATAACTCGATGAATTGTCAAATTACAAGAGCATGCATATATATACCAAGTATTTTTGGCAATGTTTGGAACGGTGTTGAGCATAACTGCTGCAACAGTTGATCGTAGCTCGTTAATTAACCGCCCCCATCAAGTACTTATATTTTTTAAAAGAACCATCAAATACTTATACTAACCTAACTATTAAAGATTAATGTATGTATGATTATATTACAAATATAACAACGTTAATAATAATGATGTCATAATGCGAGTTTTAATAATATCCGTTAATATCCACATATACCGTCTAAAAAGATGTGAATAACTTTTTGTGATATTGGGATTGTTCCTAAACGAACAGAACTGTGTGTTACTAATTAATATTTGGAATTAAACAAGTGATTATTATAATAATACACACATCAAATCAGATTTTGTGATGTTTGAAACAGAAAGAATATATTATCTGGAATAACGTACAACATGAATTTTGTAGCTACAATGCCAAAATATTTCGGAATCTAAGGACAATTAGTCAAATAACAGGGTTTCCGAAAAAAATCATATAGTAGTAATTTTGCATGGCCCAATATTAGAATAAGGTTAGCACTTCCAACTTACACGGCTCTCTTTCAATTATTGGTCCATATTGGATTTGTAATATTAAACAATAATGGTGGATAGAGGCGTCTCTGAGAATTTACGTATATCGGTCAAACCGAAATAAAAAGGTCCGTAGGTCATAACGAGTAACGCATATAAACTAATATTTTTAAACGAAAATAACGTTATACCAATAAATATAGAAAAATTATAGTAATTAAATCAGTTACATTAATAGCTAAAGCCTAAGCGGTTATTCGTAAAGATCCATTAATAGCTAACGTCTAACATTCTTTACCAAATAGATTTTGGTTTGTGTCTAATAACTTAAACTTTACTAAATGAAGTATGGATAAAAAAACTGGCCCAGTAATTTTTAAATGATTAAAATCCAATATTTTTAGGACGGATTATGGATTATAAATTTATAATCACCGCTTTATCTTTGTATAATTTAAAAAAGAAAAAAAACAAAAAAAAAGAGGGAAAAGTTAATTTTGATAAACATATTAATTTGTGTGGTAGAAAAGTAATAATAAAATAATATTTTTACTCATCTTCTCCAACTTAATTACCACTCTAACTTTCAAACTCACCTACCGTAACTTCAAAAACCCACTGGAAAATTTTCCGGCAATACTTTTTTTTCTTTGTTGTCCGTTTTCCTTCTCATTTTCTCATTATTTCACAAGCCATTTGCCCAAATTCACTTGTTAATGTTTAAAAAAAACAATATATGTTTAAAAATTGTGTGCCCTCTACCGAAACCATGCCTCGGACGAGGGTGCGGCTCGCACACCTTAAGAGCTGCCCATGATAGTAAATTATATAAATAATGATTTTTTAATTAATATTATATATATATATATATATATATATATATATATATATATATATATATAAGGGGATGATTCATACGGTAAGTGATATTACAGCGAGAAGTGTGAGAAGTTGATTTCAACAATTGATCATGTTAATCAATGGTCATTAACAAAAAGTGACATTTTTGCAATTAATAAGATATCATTATAAATATTATTTTAATTAAAAAGGGTAGTGTGATAACTTATGTAACTCAATTAAAATAAAAGAAAGTATAACTCTCACAATTCCTTGTTAAAAGCTTTAAGCTTTAATTTTCATTTATTGATAATTAACTGAATTCAAATCATTTAATTTCTTTAATTTTCTTTTATCATCTATTATTATGATAGTTTTTTTCCTTGTTTTTTAGTGTATTTTTCGTACTATCTTTCATATTGCATATTATTGATTCTTTTTTACACTCTTATTGATAATACTTCTTATATGTTAAAATTTTCAGACAATGTAGTTTAATATTTCAGTTTAACAATTGGTGTTAAATGTAACATTTTGTGTTGGATATAACAATTTCTGTAGGACATAAAATGTTGTTTGTGATATAACAGTTAATGTAGGATACATATTTGTTGTTTGTGTAGGATACGTAATTAGTGTGTAGAATTGAAAGATAATATTTTGTTTATGATCTATAGAGTTTGTGTAGGATACATACATGTAATTTGTTTGTGATATAACATTGTGTGTAAGATCAATAAAATATTATGTAGGAATGAAAAATTCTTATTTGTTTTTTTTTGTGTAATATACATTATTGGTGTGTAGTAATGAAATATAATATTTTGTTTGTGATATTTTTATTCATGTAGGATCCATATATTGTTGTTTAATGTAATAAAAAAAAGTTTATTTTGTACCATGTAGTTTCATGCATGTACTATGTAGGTGATATTTTAATTGTCTATGTCTATTTTTTTTATTGTGTGTATGTGCATTTATATACTAATTACTATGTAAATTCGTATGTATTGTGTATATGGTATTACAAGTTGTGTATGTGTAATGTTCTATCATGTGTAGGTTCATATATGTACTGCGTATGTGATAATGTGATATTTCAAATTGTGTATGTGTAATTTTTTATCGTGTGTAGGTTCATTTATCTACTGCGTACGTTCATATGTGTACTTTGTAGGTGGTATTTCTAATTACGTGTGCAATCTTATTCATGTGTAGATTCATTAATGTAATATGTAGGTTCATTTACGTACTCCGTGTAACTTTATCATCGCTATTGAATTTTGGAACTATTATTGGGATAAATGTATGAAATTCAAATTAAGAGAATAAAAAAATAATATAGATAAAGTGACAACATTGAATTTGATAAAATAAAATAAAATAAAACAAGAATTCATTATAGGTTAATTTGACTTTATATTAAAAAATATAAAAACAAATTTGTAACTTCTCTATAAATTATGACCTATCAAATATGAAAATATACATAACCTTTTACTATAACACCATTGATATTAAATAAATGATAAAATGAAAGAAAAAAAATATGATTGGTGGAATTCATTTCTCGCACTTCTCACAATAATTAGAAACACTTCTGAAATTAATCTAATCCTGTATATATATTTATGGGTTCAAATAAAAAATATGATAACTACTTTGGGTAATTATCAACATGGTCATTTTCGATAATTATTAAAATTGTAAGTATGGTGGTGAAAATATTTAGGTCTTAAGTAGTAAGATGGTTTTTATTGGGTTTAAAAAGTTAATTTTTAAAATGGTGTTACCTGGTTATGATTTGCGTCGTGTATTTTTAATAAAAATGCGCATAATTTAGTTGAGTAGTTGAGTTTATACATTAAGAATACATATTTTTTCAAAAAAAAAAATTATATATAAATAAAAAAATCAAGACTACCCATGTGATCGGGCCAGGGACGATCGACCAGCCTGGCCTGCCTTATAACCAACCATGATTATCAATACCCTAAATTACTAACCGGTTAAGGGCAAGAGCTTAACATGTAGGACAAACATCCACATGTTACAGTGAAGGTAACTCGATCTCCATTATTTCTCAATTAGTCATTGGCGTAAAGCATAAACGAGATATATTTTATAGTGTAGACCGGCGTCATAACTCATATGTGGGACAACCCTTCACACGTTAAGTTAACGCAACTTTTATAGTTACTTGATTTCTTTTACAACATAACATTTGAACATGGTGTCAAGCGCACATTAGGGTAACTTGTCACTTGTGGGACTATGGTCATAATGGTCCACATGTTACATTGGTAACATGTCACTTCTCACCATATTATGTGCATAAAACACTATAGTACCATATACTGACGTAATTAAGGTCTACATTTGTGCATGTAATCATATACGTACGTGGTGGATTTGATATACACCCAATTTGTTAAAAAGATTACATTTTTTTTGTTAGGTTTAATGTTATTATTTAGCTTAATCAAGATTATGGGCGTACGTGTTCTTTAGCAATGAGTACGGAGGATTTTATGAGAAACTGTGTTATAAATATGAATTATCAAGATTATGGTGTAAACAATAATTCAAACATAAAGACTTGGATTAAGACGGTTATGGAACAGTTTACCACACTCTCTTTTGAACGACCTTTATATATGTAAAACACTACATTATTATTTGAAATTTTAGATTCTGAAGAGGTAGGTCCCAGCAGAGCCCAGTTGGACCCGCAAGACTCACCTTGAAGAGGAACGTCTGCGCAGAAACCAACTGGATCCGCAGGACCCACCATGCTCAGAGACGTGACGTCCTTACGCGCAGTACGCAAGCTGTTCCCGCAGGAAATGCCTCCCAATGGTGAAGGACTCCGCCTATCCCCGCAGCCTCGGATACAAGCCATCAGGGAAGGCCACCCGCGCAGCAAGGCTACACGCACAAGGCACTTAGCTCTCAAATCACTCAGTGTCACCTGAAGGAATGAGCAAAGCCGGGGTCAATCCCGCACAAGGGCGGGAGGGGGAATACTCCCGCCCAAATAGGCCAGTCCGTACGATACGGGAAGATCTTCTGTACTGTACCTGACGAGGTATGGGCAAAAGATCTGACTAAAGATACGACAGCTTATTGACAACAGTATGGCGAGCAGCATGCTCCTGTACTGTATCACTATTAGCCGCTGCCTACTCACCAACTACTGCCATACCACGTGCATAGCCGGCAGTTGGTGGAAAAGGAATAGTACACAGTAGGCCTGGTCACTATCAGCCGCTGCCTACCCACCAACTACCAGCAGGGCACGTGCGTAGGCCACTGTTGGTGGAACAGGAACACTGTTGCAGCCGGCCACACCTCCTTGGAAACCTACCTTCGGCTATAAATACCACAAATGGTATGACCATCTCATCTTATCATAACTTAACATATCTTATCATATTATACCTGATATCTGCTCTAGCAATCTCTTAATATACATTTATATTTAAAGAGCAATCTAGTCTGATTCTCACGCCGGAGGGTGGTCGCAAGGAGGAACCCCCCCCCCCCCCCCTTCTCAGTGACAAGCTCACGGTGTCTGTTTTGCAGGTTATCAGAAGAACCATCTTCCCTGGGTCTAACCCCTCGTGGGAAACATCTATCTAACCCCCAGGTTACCAGTAATCTGCCCGGGGTCCGGTTAGTGTTTCTTCATTGGCGCCATCCGTGCATAAAAGCTAGAACTTCATTTTTCTCCAGTTTTTTCAAACTTCTGGAAAGATGGTTAAAGAAACTCCGGTAGCCACAACCCCAGCTACTGGGGGAAATACCGGCTACACAGTTTTTACGAACACTACCCCAGCTACCCAAGCTGGGGCAAGTGCAGTAAATAATCGCTCACTGGGATTCACCGATACCCAGTTAGAAAAACGAACAAGACTCCCCCGCCAAACACTCGATGAAGTCAAGGCATGGGCGGAGGCACGTTAGAAGGAATTCCAAGCTGAGTTAGACGAACGCTTGCGTTCCGTCCAACAGGCTGACGAATCCGAATACTTGGACGATGACTCGGAGGAGTCCGACTCCGACGCGAACCCTCGCCATAGGGCAAAAGGGAAGCGTAAGGAAACGGACTCCCAACCGAGAAGGCATTTTGGAGAAGCCTTCAAACCAAAAAACACAGGTGGAAGTCCACGTGACTTCTCCAAAACATTCAGACCAAATGTTGCAAATGCAGGAACGTCCAAATTTGCAAGGGACATTGCAGAAGCAATTGCCCCAAAAAGTGCCAAACAAATGTCCAGCATAGGCACATATGATGGTATATCCGACCCAGATGATCATTTGAACAGATTCATAGCGGGGGCAACCGTCAGTAGTTGGACGGAACCCACGTGGTGTTACATGTTCCAAATGACGCTTGTCGGGGCTGCTAGAGCATGGTTCGATCGTCTACCGGTCAACCACATCTACGACTGGGCTGACTTCCAACAGAAGTTTAGCCAACACTTCAGCCAACAACGAAAGTATACCGAGGAGCAATGGACAATCCTCAAGTGCATTCGAGAAAAAGATGAATCTTTGCTAGACTTCATCACTCGCTTCAATTCGAAGAAGCTAAGTCTGGGTAACATTAGCGAAGATCTTGTTCGCGCTGCCTTTATTCACGGCGCGAACGACCCAGAACTTATCCGCACCTTAACGGGTAAAGATGGCATGCCATCCACATGGGATGCCATCATGACAGCAGCTAAACGCTTTGCGGAAACGGAGAAGCAACTGGGTAGAGATCTCCCACAGAGCACAAACCTCTACACCCAGAAAACAAGAGAAGACAACGTCCTTACCGCCCGATTAAACAAAAAGCGGAAGCTAGGCATTTGGCAGTCAAGGGTAAACTTTGACACCTCATCCGGCTTGCAGCATCGGTTAGGCGGAAGGGATAACGTACAGTCAAACAAGAACTCCAGATGGACGCCGCTCACCAAAAGCGTCACCGAGATATTCGCTACTGAGGAGCTCCCATGGCCAAAGCCTCAAATAATCTGACATCGTCACAATGCTGATCGGAGTAAATACTGTGACTTTCACAGGACAAAAGGCCACAACACCGAAGAATGCATAGACGTAAAGGACATGGTCGAAGCATTCGTCAGAGATGGGAAGCTCGCGCACCTCGTGGCGCAATGAACGCTGAGCAGGCTGATGCGTGTAGAACCCCAGTTGGGGAAAACACGAATAAAATTCCAGCTTAAATGTGGAGACTACATGCTGCGTAAAGAACGAGATCCCGAACCAGGTGCGTATCGGCTCGATGGCACTCCCATCCCAACATGGAAGGGAGCTCAATTACACAGTTTGCATGTAAATCAATTCCAAATTTGTAAAGAAAAGGCCAAGAGCCACTTCTAATGGAAATGATTCTCCTTAAAACATCGACGCTGATGATTTTACATTTATACTTTATGAACTATCAACACGGATATGCCGGTTTTCACCGCATAAATACGTGGAAAGTCGTTGCGTGGGGAAGGCGGCAAAACCCGCATAAACCCAAAAAACGACAAACCTTCACGCAGGTCAGTTGAAGGGGAAAAGTTCAGTCATCCCACTAAATGAAAGTGCCGGTCTATCCGCATGAATCATGATAGAGGAAACTGAACACTAACCCATTAACAACCGCGCGTCGAACGGTTAATTTATTCAACACGGATATGCCGGTTTTCACCGCATAAATACGTGGAAAGTCGTTGCGTGGGGAAGGCGGCAAAACCCGCATAAACCCAAAAAACGACAAACCTTCACGCAGGTCAGTTGAAGGGGAAAAGTTCAGTCATCCCACTAAATGAAAGTGCCGGTCTATCCGCATGAATCATGATAGAGGAAACTGAACACTAACCCATTAACAACCGTGCGTCGAACGGTTAATTTATTCAACACGGATATGCCGGTTTTCACCGCATAAATACGTGGAAAGTCGTTGCGTGGGGAAGGCGGCAAAACCCGCATAAACCCAAAAAACGGCAAACCTTCACGCAGGTCAGTTGAAGGGGAAAAGTTCAGTTATCCCATTAAATGAAAGTGCCGGTCTATCCGCATGAATCATGAGAGGAAACTGAACACTAACCTATTGACAACCGCGCGTCGAACGGTTCAAAACAGAATTTCTAACAAAAGGATGAGGAAAACCTACACGCAGGTCAGATATGGGTAAAGTTTAGCCATCCTACTAAGTGCAATTGACGGTCCTACCCGCACAATCACGAAAGAGGAAGCAAAACTTCAACCAATAATCTACCACGTTCAAAGGTTAACTTATCCTAAACACTTCGAAATTTCAAAAAAGGATGAGGAAAACCTACACGCAGGTCAGATATGGGTAAAGTTTAGCCATCCTACTAAGTGCAAGTGACGGTCCTACCCGCACAATCACGAAAGAGGAAGCAAAACTTCACACCTATTATCTACCACGTTCAAAGGTTAACTTATCCTCAGAAAAGATGAGGAAAACCTACACGCAGGTTAGACGCAGGTAAAGTTTAGCCATCCTACTAAGTGCAAGTGACGGTCCTACCCGCACAATCACGAAAGAGGAAGCAAAACTTCACACCTATTATCTACCACGTTCAAAGGTTAACTTATCCTCAGAAAAGATGAGGAAAACCTACACGCAGGTTAGACGCATGTAAAGTTTAGCCATCCTACTAAGTGCAAGTGACGGTCCTACCCGCACAATCACGAAAGAGGAAGCAAAACTTCAACCTATTATCTACCACATTCAAAGGTTAACTTATTCTACACTTGGAAAATTGCTAATTTAAACTAAAGTATGCAAGTCATATAACGTTTATAAAGCAAGGAATCCAGATAAAGTAGCGGTCTTACCCGCACAAAGATTTATATTTCACAATGATTCATTACAAGAATGGCCGGGTAACTACCCGCCTACATGAAAATAAATCTATACAAGCTAAATCTATCCTAGCAGTGGGAAGGGATCTTCAGGATCAGGCTTCAGGGCCACTTCCACTTGGACCAGCACCATCAGTAGATCGTGGCAGTTCAAGGAAAGCTTTAAGGATAGCTAACCCATCATCAGCAGCAGCAACTTCATTCACCTTCTCCACCACCGGATGCGGGAAGGCGGCGTGATTCACTGCTTGGTCGTAAACAACTTCAGTATCAACATTATACAAAGGGAAGTTGGAAGGCGGGATGCCTTTCTCAACGAACCCTAGACCAAGCAGGAAGCCGACCTTTTCCCCGTCCTCGTGAGAAGCGTTGAGGGCTGCGCTCATAGCATCATCATAAGAGGTCTCTGAGAAGACCCGATGCACAACCTACAAGAAAATATGCAAGTATCAAAACCTTTTCTATCTACAAAGAAAAGCGTAAAGAAATGAAAAGCATACCTGAGACAACGCTTCTCGAAGAAGCCATTCCTTGGCAACCAGAGCTTCTTGGAGGGCAGCTTGAGCTTCGTTACGGGCGCGTTCGGCTTCACTCTTGTTGAGGTTGGCAAGCAACACTTCTTTAGCCGCAGCCTCTTCGACGCCCTTTAGCTTCCGCTCAGTATGGTCAAGCACCCCCCTCTGGTCCAAGATCTCCTGGAGCTTTTTGGCGTCTTCCATCGCCAAGGCATCATGAGCCTGCTGGAGAGCCTCTAATTTGGCTTTAAGCTCTTCATTCTCCACGCGTAGAGGCTCAGCAACAGCTTCAGCCTTGGTGGCCCTCTCGGTTGCGTTCCTTGCAGTTTCCTTAGCCAGCCGAAGCTGTTCATTAACAGCTTGGGCAGCCTTGGAACGGGCCTCAAGTCGAGCCTGAACTTCAACCTCGAGGGCCTTGAAGGCCTTCTCCTTTTCCGCAGCCACTGCGGAAAGCCTTTGGTTCTCCTCCCGGACAGCCCGCGCCTGAGCCACTTCTTTAAGGCGAGCTGCTTTTAACTTGTCGTTTTCACGACAAAGCAGCTCGACGCGCGGCTGCATCCGGGCCAGGAGAACCCGAAGCTCATTGGTTAGCCTACCCTCCTGGTAGCTAGCCATGGCTTCCCCCAACGCACCACTGGGAGCAGCGTGACGAGCCCATTCCACGCACTCCACAGGGGTGCGAAGGGTTGTTCCTCGGCGAATGTTCCATCGTGGAACATACACTTCATTGGAATCCGACACTGCAAAAAACAAAGAGCAGTTAGGAAAAGATGATTGAAAAATATAAAATAGGCCAAAAGAACCCTACGCACCTGTAGGGTCAATAACAGGCCGATAGCCGCCGAACCCATCACCTGAACCCAACGGAAATCCATCCAAGAGGTCAGGCAGATGGGAAGGTGGCAGAGATTGGCGAGAAGCCCCATGCGTACCTGATGGATCGGCCGTCGTTGCCGTTGACGGGGGCATGGTAGCAGCCGCCGCGGTCGCCGCCGCGGAATCCGCAGCAAAAGTAACCGCCGGCTCGGTGAAAGATGCAGTAAAAATCGTACTCACAGCCGGCGGTGACGTCATCTCAGCTGGAACAGTCGGCTCAAAGGAGTGAGCAACTGAACCAGCGGAAGCAGGCGCAGGCGCCTGGGTCGTCGCCTCAGGTAGGCTGACCAAGCCTACCGTCATTGGCGGAGAGGTACTCCTCTGCGCTCCACCCTGGAATGCGTCAACATCCACGCCTGCACAAAGAAGATAAAGTGTTAAATGATATTAAGCTATGAAGATAAAAGCTAAAGGAAGTTGTACTTACGGGTTTTCTTGAGCCTGAAAGTGCGGACGGGCGGGGATGAACCCGATGGAGCCGGCCTCTTCACGCCGGTCACCGTTGTCATCCTGGGCTCTTCGGTGACAGTTGTCACAGCCTCCGGAATGGTGATCTTATCACCACCGGGATTCCCCTCCACCTCTTCGCTCTCGGTCTCCGAATCAGACCGAGGCACCGGATCGGCAGTGGAGGCCACCTTCTCCTTCCCCTTCCCGCCGGCAGCCTTCTTCTTCCGCATCAACGGAGGACCATCTGCGGATTCCTCATCAGAACATACGATTAGAGGAATTCCAGCAGAGGTTTCAACATTGAGGGGTCGAGGGTCGAATAGCGCCTTACCTGGCCGCCTGGCGCTAAGGATCTCGTGGCCTAGCGGATAGACCTCCACGAACCGATCCGCCGTTTGTTCTAGGATGGGCAACTCGTTCTCGTCTAGAGCGCGAGTACCCATCCGAGCGGGACCATCAGCCTCCCGCGGGTTCAGGAGCGACTGCAAGTCGTTCCCCTCTGAAATAAACAGGAAAAAAGTTAGAAGAGATTCTAAATCAACAAAAAGAAACAAAGCATACCGTAAGGAACAGAGTTCGAACCGTATTCGAGGACGATTGGGATCTTTTGCGCATCCGCAGCCTTCCACACTCGGCTCATCCCCAGCATCACCATCCCGGACTCCGCAAACCGGTAAACCGGAGATTGGACTCGGGATATCTTCGCAAACCATTCCGCCTCCTGGTAGTTGGAGGCGTGAAGGCTGGGAAGTGCTTGCCCGTTCTTGAATTTCATGGCAAGGGGGATGGCGCGAGCGGAGATGTAGAAGAACTCCCGCTTCCACGAGCGAAGACTGCGCTCGGTCGCGCAAATCTTCAAACCCTTAATCCGGGTTATCAACGTATACCACCCCTGGATGCACCTCCAAGTATAGAAGGTCATCAGGCGGTCGACATAGGGCTCAATGCCCAGAATCCGGCACACCCACTCGAAGTGGCGAACCTTGGCAATCGCCATCGGATGCACCTCGGTCAGGTGCACACCGTGCCTCTCAAGGACACGGTAAACAAACTTTGTCAATGGGAACCTAAGATTCCCATAAACAAAGAATGCAGCATATACCCCGATCTTGCCTCTGGGGGCATCGTACACCGTCTGGTGGGGTTCAGGAAACTCAGGCTCGAGAGACTCGAGCATGAACTTCCTGACGATGTACTGATACAGATCGACAGGCAGAGCACACTGGCACTCGCCAGCAGTACTCTTGTCATCGGCTGTAGACTCGAGATCACGTGAAGACATCTTGAAGATGAAAGAAAACGATTTCAAGAGAATGCTTGCCTGAAAAGGTGAGTATTCGCCGGAAATCGTTTAGAAGATGAAGAGAAGAGTGAAAGTGTGAATTACAAAGAACCCTCTCCCCCTTTATATACTAATCGCAATTAATGCGATGAATTTAATGCGGAAGAGAGAGAAATCGAAGGTGCAATGAAACTATGACACGTGGCAAAAAGCAAGCTGGCAACAGCTGTTGAAAGGACGCGTACCATTAATTTCGCGGCCACGCGCCCGAAAAATCGTGCCCACGCGCCTGAAAAAGCGTCTGGAATGACCATGTACTGTCACGTCACCATAACTTCCTGCACGTCCTGACACAGTCAGAAGAAACCGTCGCACGACGTTTCAGAGGTTTGGACTGTTCTTATCCTTTCACCAACTCTTCGAATTTCAAAATTCAAAAATTCAAAAGTAAGCGGGAAAATACCCCTTAACTTGGCAACCAAGTAACCGTAAGACGGATGCGGGTACAGTGTTAAGGCAAAACCCTTCACATACCTAGCACCCGCAGGGAATTGAAGCCAAGAATAACTTGGCAACCAAGTAACCGTAAGACGGATGCGGGTACAGTGTTAAGGCAAAACCCTTCACATACCTAGCACCCGCAGGGAATTGAAGCCAAGAATAACTTGGCAACCAAGTAACCGTAAGACGGATGCGGGTACAGTGTTAAGGCAAAACCCTTCACATACCTAGCACCCGCAGGGAATTGAAGCCAAGAATACCCCGGCAACAAAGTAACTATAAGACGGGTGCGGGTACAATGTTAAGGCAAAACCCTTTACATACCTAGCACCCGCAGGGAATTGACGCCAGGGGTACCTTGGAAGTAAAGTAACCGTAAGACGAGCGCGGGTACAGTGTTAAGGCAAAACCCTTCACATACCTAGCGCTCCGCAGGGAATTGAAACCAAGAAGGATCTTCTAGGCAATGCTTGCGGAAACGGAAATAACATCCCCGCATAGCGGGAACGTCGAGAACTACATTGTTTAAGGCTCCAGGATGGAATTGGTGGTTTTAACATAATTGATCACTATGTTCAAAACTACCAAAACCTCAGGGAGAATCCACACAAGTGGGACTCAACGCTCCTGACTTGCGAGGAGGTTACAGCCTACCCGCATCATACCCAAAGATCAAGCAGGAAACTCGGGAATTTCTGCAAGTGACAAGGACTTCCGCGGGAAGAATCCCCATGGAAAACCTTAAAAAACCCTTTTCAAAACCCTTTGCTTAAGTCCAAAAGTTCACCTCACTTTATTAAACACTCATGAGAAGAACATTGGACTGGGGGGACTTGAAGAGGTAGGTCCCAGCAGAGCCCAGTTGGACCCGCAAGACTCACCTTGAAGAGGAACGTCTGCGCAGAAACCAACTGGATCCGCAGGACCCACCATGCTCAGAGACGTGACGTCCTTACGCGCAGTACGCAAGCTGTTCCCGCAGGAAATGCCTCCCAATGGTGAAGGACTCCGCCTGTCCCCGCAGCCTCGGATACAAGCCATCAGGGAAGGCCACCCGCGCAGCAAGGCTACACGCACAAGGCACTTAGCTCTCAAATCACTCAGTGTCACCTGAAGGAATGAGCAAAGCCGGGGTCAATCCCGCACAAGGGCGGGAGGGGGAATACTCCCGCCCAAATAGGCCAGTCCGTACGATACGGGAAGATCTTCTGTACTGTACCTGACGAGGTATGGGCAAAAGATCTGACTAAAGATACGACAGCTTATTGACAACAGTATGGCGAGCAGCATGCTCCTGTACTGTATCACTATTAGCCGCTGCCTACTCACCAACTACTGCCATACCACGTGCATAGCCGGCAGTTGGTGGAAAAGGAATAGTACACAGCAGGCCTGGTCACTATCAGCCGCTGCCTACCCACCAACTACCAGCAGGGCACGTGCGTAGGCCACTGTTGGTGGAACAGGAACACTGTTGCAGCCGGCCACACCTCCTTGGAAACCTACCTTCGGCTATAAATACCACAAATGGTATGACCATCTCATCTTATCATATCTTAACATATCTTATCATATTATACCTGATATCTGCTCTAGCAATCTCTTAATATACATTTATATTTAAAGAGCAATCTAGTCTGATTCTCACGTCGGAGGGTGGTCGCAAGGAGGAACCCCCCCCTTCTCTGTGACAAGCTCATGGTGTCTGTTTTGCAGGTTATCAGAAGAACCATCTTCCCTGGGTCTAACCCCTCGTGGGAAACATCTATCTAACCCCCAGGTTACCAGTAATCTGCCCGGGGTCCGGTTAGTGTTTCTTCAGATTCTCTGTATAAATAATAATACTCGTTTTGTATATTTCAACTATTAAGCATAGAATATGCATTTATATTTTTAAAACTTCCAAACATGATAAGGAATTAAAATTAATGAATTAATTTGTTTATACCAACTTAGGTAATTATAAATAATAAATTTTCTAGTTAACCCAAATTGTTGTCATGTCACTACCACCTAAGCGTTAAAACATTAACTAACTAACTAACTAACTAACCAACTCATAAATCATGTGTAGTAATTATTTTGGTTTTTATAAATATACTGATTAGATTAAAAGGGTTTATTCAAGTTGTTTGGGTTTGATTGTGATCCCACCTCTTGAGCCCCTTTGCTCGTTACTCCGGTAACGCTTGTTAAAAAGGGGATGAGATGCTTTATAAATAATAAATTTTCTAGTTAACCCAAATTGTTGTCATGTCACTACCACCTAAGCGTTAGAACATTAACTAACTAACTAACTAACCAACTCATAAATCATGTGTAGTAATTATTTTGGTTTTTATAAATATACTGATTAGATTAAAAGGGTTTATTCAAGTTGTTTGGGTTTGATTGTGATCCCACCTCTTGAGCCCCTTTGCTCGTTACTCCGGTAACGCTTGTTAAAAAGGGGATGAGATGCTTTATAAATAATAAATTTTCTAGTTAACCCAAATTGTTGTCATGTCACTACCACCTAAGCGTTAGAACATTAACTAACTAACCAACTCATAAATCATGTGTAGTAATTATTTTGGTTTTTATAAATATACTGATTAGATTAAAAGGGTTTATTCAAGTTGTTTGGGTTTGATTGTGATCCCACCTCTTGAGCCCCTTTGCTCGTTACTCCGGTAACGCTTGTTAAAAAGGGGATGAGATGCTTTATAGCTAAAATGAAGGGGACGTGATAGGGAGTGACACTAACCACAACACATAATGGTATTTTGATGTACATACGTCAAAATGTCAAATAATGCATATAGGAACTTACAAAGTGATAAATAAAACAAATCGTAATCATTGGAAAATTAAAAATAGTTTCATTTTAATCGTTTTTCAATTAAAGATGAATAATATAAAAAGTACTATAAATTAGTTAAAACAGATTTTGTTGCTAGGAAAAAAAAACTCATATCATAAGAATTTTGATATTCTTTTAAGCTCACTGAAAACGTCACTTCTTATAAAAGGAAAACACTGTAAATTTTTAATTGGTTATGATAGAGGCATACTGGAATTAATGACGCAATAAAGGCGTAGATGGATGAAACAGAAGAGTTGTTGCAAACGTCAGAAATTTGAAAACAGTGACTATAGTCATGTACAACCACTTACTATATAGAATCGACAAATGAATGATCAAATGTCTACTCTTAATCCCTTTGCTTCGTAGTCGTATCAACGAGTCCGATAAAATTGTCTTTCTAAATGATATGAGTTCTAATCCTTGGGTGACAAAACAGTAAAAAATAAAAATGTCGTTAAAAAATATCTTTACTCCTTAATACATTTAGATATAAATTTTGTTAAAATTTAAATAAAAAGGGTAATGACTTAGTTTATAAATGTTATAAAAGTAAAGAATCAATGCTATAAAGTTTTATTTATTTGTTATGTTGATTTACCATTTTTTAAAATTTGACCCACTAATCATTTTTGACTTATTTGTAATGAAGTGATAAATGAATTATTTGAAAAAAAGTTTGTTTGTGTTTGATAAATTAGAAAGCGTAAAATAAATATTTTTGTTATTTGATTATATAAACGAACATTAACACACGTCCCCGTCATTAGGTTATGCTAATTTCTAATTTGTTCATTTTGGGTTGTTTATAATATATCCGTCCACTTGTTAATTCAAATTTATATCTTACTAATACTGATTTAGAACCAATTTGATTTTATAATTTTAAAACTATCAGCTTACCAATCCAATCTAACTTTAGGGGGTATTTGGCCTAGCTTTTTTAACAAGGCTTATAGCCTTTTTAGCTTTTTTTACAAAATAAGCTTAATTTGGTGTTTGGCTTAGCTTTTGGGCAATCTGTGCGTCACACTCGGGCGTATTCCGCTTTAGTCAGGGTGTTACAGATTGGTATCAGAGCCGTGACTATAAGATAGGACATTAGACGTAGTGTTCTAGTTAGTTATAGTTTATTTGCTTAATTGCTTAGGTTGCATAACTAGAAATTATGTGGGCCTTATGTGATTGTTCAAAGCACTTAGTTGTTACTATTATACTGATGATTCAATTACTTCAATTACACAAGCACACACAAGTCCAAGGCTTATGCCTAAAAAGCAAAGATTTTTCTTTTTCCAATATTTTCAATTATTGATTTTCATTGTGGTGTTCCGATATTTATTCTTCTTAAAGATGGTTATTTATGGCGGGTATGTAATAACTGTAAGGGGGACGTGCCTGTTCCGAAACTCTTGACACTACGGTTATTGAAACCTAAGGATAAGCAATGCGTATAAATCCTAATCAGACGCGGGACCCGGTTGCTTACCTGGAGAGTTAGGAAAGAGCATGAACTCTATTAAGCCAAAGCATACCACTTTCAACGTCATATGAATCATAACTTTAAGTTTTCAAACGCGATCATGTTCTTTTTGTTAAAAGAATATGGTTGCACTCCTCTATGTTTTACAATGTGTTTTAACTGGAAGTCTGTACACGAATACCCAGCTTTCGGTTCAATTTAATTACGCATTTTTTAAGAGAATAGTTAAGATTTTTTTTTTAAAATAAAAATTTGTGACACGTTTTCTTTATTTATACGCTCATTTACGGCTTAAACTTTTAAAAGTTTGCAAAGTAATAACCGAATTTCAAACGATTCCTTTGTTATTTTACTAATATGTTTTAGAATTGAAAATTCAAAAAGTTATGGTGATATATAAATGGTTGAATTTCGATTTGATTACTATATTATTTTATTCATTTACTACTACGTTTTATAATTGAAAATTCGAAAGGTCATGGTGATATATGAATGGTCGAATTTCAATTCGATTACTTTATTTCCATATTTATTTACCCTTATCTTTTGGAAGTGCAAATTTAAAAAGTCATGGTGGTTCATAAACCCTCGATTTTCAAATCGATTTCATTATTTATTGTTAAGTTTAATACTTTTTCCATATGATTTATGAGATTTTTCGTTTCTTGAAATATGAAAACCTATGACTGCTTATACGAATTTCAATTTTGATTTTGAATTTTATTTCATGCAATTTCACTTATTTACTTATTCTTATGATTGATCTCGATAAATCTGTTTGTCATGTCATACTTACGTCCGAAGTCACGCGAATTCTTCATGTTTCGTATCGTGCCTTCTCGTTTTCCAAGCTGACGCGCTCAACCGGCGAAATGACAATCCAAGTTATCAAGTAAATGGCCTCTGCTATCCCGATCACCCCACGTTTGACCGCACCTACCTTCATCGCTATAGTTAATTCAAATCCATACCCAGCACCATTATTGGAAACGCAAACTAAGCTCAACCGAAAGGCCTCGCGCTGAAACACACCCTATATATAGTATGCGTAAATTCCACCACTTTACTTCCCCTGAAGCGTTGATATACTTCTATATGTGGTAGATTCAATTACCACTTAATGCCAAAACCTACCCAACTCAGCGCCACTCACACGTCTGCAAGACCTGTACCTAACCATTTGTCTCAATCATATGTTTGACCACATGCTTTAAGCCTACTATCATCATGGTGACCCTAGCACACCCGCCATACTTTGGAAGTCCTAACTTGTTTCCGCCATGCAACATCCTAACCCCTCATCCTTTGTCAATCTTACACGATTTTCCGGTTTCAATACTTAGATCTTTACAAAACTCATCAACCTCGTCTACTTTTTTTTTTTTTGCATACTTTCCTATATTTTATCTCTTTTACTAACACCTCGCGTTTAAACCCAAATCCTTGGTTATTTTAACCTTCAGTCAAATGGATTTTCTTTAAAAAGAATTTATTACCTCTATTGTTATTATTATCATTATTAATATTACTACTACTATTGTTATTAGTACCATCAGGGTCATCATCATTATTATTACGGTAATTATCAATTGTTAGTATTATTATTATTATTTTTCATATTTTATTATTATTATTGATATTAGTAATATTATTATTACTAGTATCATCGTTATTACTATTATATAATAATATTTAAAGTAAAATATTTGCTTCAAACAAGTTTTGAGCCCTTTTGAAATTATTTTTTTATTCAATAATATTTTTATTATTATTATGATTTGTAATATTATTATTACTAGCATTATCGTCACCTCTAATAATAATGTAACTATTATTTCAAACCGTATTTAAAGTAAACTTTTTATTTCAAACAAATATTAAGCTCTTTTGAGGCTATATTTCATTCAATAAGTCTGGTTATCTGACAATCTTTTTCCTAGGCCGTTGGCCAGAAGAAAACATTTTTACGTTAAGGATTTCATAAAATTCGCAAGTTTTAGCGTTAATTAAAACGTTTTGCCTAACTAAAATAGAATAATCTTATTTCACCATGAGATATAAAAACACCATGATTTACAACCAATGTTCATAAATTAAAATATATGATACATCCCTTCCCTTCTTTCCCCTTCGTTAACGCCAATGAGTACCGACTATGAAATCATGGCACCACCTTCCACGTCAACCTTCATGCCACAAACAAACCTACATTTGAGAAGACAAGCGTCGCAAGCTACATTTACTTTTCTTTATTTTCTCTTTCACGTATGTTTCGAACTTACCCAAAGTGACTTTTACATCCACTTCTCTAGAATATTGTTTACGTAGTTTATTTTGATTGTCCATTGATCTTGGATCCATATTCGTTTGTATTTTACGAAACATAAATTTGTACATTATACTTATTCGCTTTGCTAATTCGGTTTACGCTTGTTATTTCAAATCTTGTGATCTATGACCAATTTCCCATCAACGTTAAGTGGAAATTGGAACTATGAACATGTATGTGTACATAGTTACTTAATTGAAACCGTATTTTCACTTTACTATCGGTGATCGGTTCTCTCTAAACGAATTTGTTTACCTAGAATCGGGATTGTGTGCCATGTAGATGCCGAGTTTATATTATGTTATATATATATTTTTTACACAAATTATTTTCTTTATTCGTGTACTTCTCTTTCACTCGATGTTTTTAAACCATTTTTTGTTCTTGATTTCATCAGTCTGGAACAAATGCTTTATTTTGATTTCGAAATTTCAATTGTTTACTTTAATAAACTCAAGGTTACTACTAGAATGTTTCCTTTCACAAACTTAATCGGTTTTAATATTTTAATATTAAAATTACGTTTATGCATTTCATTTCAAGTTAATATCAATTTACTTGTTGGTAAGATATAATTGTTTATTCATCTCAACGTTGCCATTGGTCACGTCGATGTTTTATTTGAGATTTTCATTTGTTAAACATCATGATATTTTGATACTTAAAAAATTTTCGTCTATCTAAGCTATTCTCAAACCCAATGCGCTATCAATTTACATGTTCATATTTCGTTGGTTAAATGCTACGTTTCCCTACCACGTTATTCTCAACCCCATTATTTCAATTACATATTACGATGTTCATAATTCAAATGTTTTCATTCTTCAAATTTCATTACCTCGTTTATTTTGTTTTCAAACATCGTTTACTTGGTTCAGACAACGATGATTTTATTTACTTGATTTAGAGTTTTTCGTCTTGTTATTGGCCTGAATGGTCTAACAATATGTTTTGTAATGTTTTTACCCTTTTAATTCATTATTATTTTTATTTTTTTTTCAACGTTCTATATGAGAATTTTATTTAATTATCTAAAGTCTATGTCTTAAAACCACACAATAGATCAAGTTATATGGACCATCTGACGATAGAGGTAATTATGGGTCGACACGTAATTATCAAAGTCCTCGCATGGAAAATATAATAAGACCGGTTATGTGGAAATAACTCGGTACTTGGAATGATTTTGGGGAACGGGACAAATACAATATGAAAAGGGCATGGTGGATACGCCGATGGTACATCCTATATATAAGTGTCCTCGTCATATTTCCTATTTGTGGAGTTCTTTTGGGTCATCAAAGATCGGCGTTATCTTATTTTAATTGTTAAAACTTCTAACAACTCCGTATATTAGTTGTTCTCTTTAAAATTTTATTGTTATTTTAATTTCGGGAAGAAATTTCTAAAAGTTGTAAGTCCTGTAACATTCGTTACTTTTCAAACCCGAAAACCCGACCCATTTTAATTTTTTGGTTTTGTTCTATTTAAATACACACACACACACACACACACGTATATATATATATATATTTCAAATTCGTTTATGTATTTTTATATTGAATTCGTTAAACCGACCCGTTTCGTCGTTTCAATGTATTCGTAAATATCATTTGATAATTTAATCATAATTATGACGTTTTATTGTCATTATTAACTCTTGTTTTAGTTCGTGTAATTCAATAACGAAACTCCAAGTTCAGGCATGCATACTTAAACGAGTCCCAACTATCCGGGTATAATACGAAAAATATATAACTTCATAAACTTTTATACCATTTCTATAACATTCAAAAGTTCAAGGTTTATTATGTAAATGTTTATTAAATTATGTTTTAATAATATATGAAAACATGAGGGACCATTTGTGTAAATTATTTAAATTATAATAGTCTATACTAATTAATAAATAAGGGTTTACTTACGCCACATGTCCTCTTTTTAGCTTATCATTCCTCTTAAATTCCCGCCTCCCATCACATTCCTTTTACAAACCCCATAAGGAAACCTCTATTTATAGACGATACATTTTGTATTCGAAATTTGAAACCAATTATTATAATTGTTGATTATTGATAGATGTATTAATGACATAAACTATAAAAGTAATCAAAATAAGTTATAAATTTACAGATTGGTTACATATTAAATATTGTTGTTAATTATCATATGTAATTAGTTGGAGCAGGTAGTGTAACTTAAATTGTTTATTATTATTATAATTATTATTATTATGTCATAGAATATGGTAGTAGCAGGTGGCGTAAATTAAACTAATTTTTTATTAAATGCAAATATATGTATAGCTAAATATATGGTATCTAACTTCCCCTATTTAAATCTATACTTTTATGCAAACAATTATCACATAGTATTTTTATTATCAACATGAATGATTTAAATCACTTTTAAATCAATAAATACATATATGTTCTAACTAATTTGGGTGATCATAAACCAGGAATTGATGATATCTAATTTATACATGGAGAGATTGGTATTACCATTATATGATCTCCAACATTTGGAGATTATAATAAAAAAGAGAAGATAGATATTGATCCGGTGGATACCTTACTATGGCTTTCACCACTTCTGAAAATCACTTAATCATCATGCTGACTATTTTAGTATCTTATCATTCTACACCTTAATTATAGTCAACTAATTTAAACATCAATGTAGCTTATTTATTTAAGCATACAATACTGTTAGAACGCATCAATGTTGATATGAAGCGTAACTTTGAAGGCGTATTAAACATTGACGACTCATTTGCTCTATCGTCAACTTAATAAACGAAGATTCACTCAAAGGATGTGTTCGATGCAACTTGGATTAACAAATGGTTGATTCCAAAAATAGAGAAGTAGAAGTTTAATCGATACAAACAATTTCTTTTTTTATTATTCTTTTTCACTATTTGCTCATATTATATTATGTTTCTTTACATTATTTTTATGCATACACATTATTGATTTTGAATATTAAAGGAACGTTATTCAAATATATATTAAAATTTTAAACTTTAGAATCGTTAAATTTTGGATTAGTATATGCACATACTATAATTATTTTTCGGATTTTTTTGAACGATGACTTTCATTTTTGTGTTTAAGGACTCTCTAATTTGAAGAGCCCCCTTGCCCCACTTCTCACAAACTATGTTGTCTTAACCGGGTCTACGATGACTTCAGAGTTTGGTTTGGGCGTTCCCCCCGGATACCATACCACCAGATGCCACTTGACAGTCGTCATAAGAGCAGAATTCTCTAACGTAACCCATGATGAGACGAAAACCCGAGTGGGCTTGGGATCCAAACAGACAACCTCGCAAGGTATATCTCAAATCCTTCATTGCCAATATTCACCCAAAGTAACACAAGTAATGATCGAACTTGAGTCTCCACTGAAGAACCCAAACCTTCTTATCACTAGGCCACATGTGATGGATTATATATTCCAATTTAGATCCATGAACACATGATATTGATAATTAAAAAAGATTTACATATTATTAATTACAATTTCAATTTTAAGATCACCAAAATACTATATACATTATGTTCAACTAGACAAATTGAATTATAAGTTCACTTATTTTTTCTTTATTTTAACTCATGACATGAATAATTTGTATTATATATTATATATGTTCGATAATATAAAAAATTACCTATCTTATGATAAATGTATTAGTAAAAAAATTATATTATGTAACTCTAATGCATGTTTCTACTTTTTAAATTTAATACCCAAATTTTCTTATCATGAGTTTTTAGTATTGATATTTCGAATAATTGAACTTATAAAATTAAATTTGTTAAACTCGTGTTATACACGGGTAGTTAACCTAGTATAATAATAAAACAAAATCCCACCCAGCCATCCCTCCCGTATTCCCGTCCACCGCTTTTCCGGCGATCCCGACGGCTCCGGACAAACCTTTAAACCTCATTAAACCTGCGTCAAAACTCAATTAATAAATTGTAACGATTTTTGCAACGTAACGACGGATCATAATAATCTATAATAATTTGTATTAACGATCTTTAACGGCCGATTTAATCCCGAACCGCCGGAATCTTAATAAACCTTCAATAATGAGCAATTAACATATATAAGATCCAATTGTGACTATAAATAGCCTTTAATCTGGAACTAAACTCGTCCACAACAACGAATCAATCTAAAACACTCTCAAAACTCACGAATTAGTTCGTCAAATTATCACTCAGGCCACTCGCGGTTCACCATCATTCCAACATTGTTACAAGTAATATTTATATTCATTATGATCACCTTGAGCCGCATAATAAAACCCCTAATCTTAATTGATCATACATGGAGCTGATTAACATATTGAAATCTAGGGTTATAATGAAGAAGATGAATATGAGAATCTGTTTTTAAATTATAGTTTCCATCTTTTAGCAACAATACTGAAGTGGTCCAATGGTTGTGTATGTGATGCGTGGTTATGGAGACCAGGCTTCGAACCCAGGTCACTGCAGATCCATTTTCTTTATATTTTAAAAACCATTTTATTAATTTTAATAAACCAAATATATATTTAAATATCATTATAAAATAAATGAAATTATATTTTTTTTGTTATATAGTTAAATAAAAGTTGTTTTAAATTCCATTAACATTTTCGTTTAAGAATCAACTTTCAAAAACCCGTCAACACTCGTTAAAACTCATAGAATAATTATATAAATAATATATATATAATAATGTTGTAATTTTTATAAATCCTAAACCGACAAATGTTCATACTAAAATGAAACATACTAGCAACGCTAATCTCCCGTAACATTATTATACACAAAGTTAATATAAAAATTATAAATAATATTATAATAATAAAGCGTTAAAATCCGTTATACTTAAATATTAAAATACTAAAATGTGTAAAGATACATAAATATGTATATATATAAATAAAAACGTATGAACTTAAAACCGACATTTTATTCCATTTATTTAGTTAGTAATTCTCGTGTTCTTATTATTTTAGCTCGTGAGATTTGATCATTTGATTTCATATAACGCACTTTCAGTTTTATTCTAAGTATGTCTTAAACTTCAAGGTGAGTTTTTCACACCCCCTTTTTACCCTTTTTAACTATTTTGGGGGTAGCATGTATATCCTATCAATAATTCAATTTCGTTTATTCAGTATTTACAAACTACAATTCGCTACATGGACTTGTGTGTTTACTTGTTACTTGCTACAAATTACTTGCTCATGGATTACTTCAAGATAGTATGATCATATGCCCCCCTTGCGCTCAATACATTTGTTGTTATGAGTGCAAAAGAGCCTCATTATCCGAGTACGTTGGTGCACAATCCCAACTGGAAATGACCTTACTTGCGCTTATCTGAGTACGCTGGTGCACAATCCCAGTTGGAAAGGACATTACTTGCTCATTTACACTTGTTCATGGAATTGTAGATTTTTATGTACTTATATAAAAACTTGTGTGAACTCACCAACTATTCATATAGTTGACATTTATTTTATATATATGCCACATGTACCTTATTTAGAAGATGTTGTCGTGACAAAGACATTAGAACTTAGGTTATATTAATAAATGGACAAGTTGTTAATTGTTCTTGTATTTTCCTTGTATTTCTTGTTACAAACTTGTGTACTTGATGTTTAAATTATTTAATGATAATATTGTCAATTAATAGTGTCACATGTGTTTTGGGCAATCTGTACGTCACACTCGGGCGTATTCCGCTTTTGCCGGGGTATTACAGATGCCGAGGACAAGACACATCAACTTTGAAAGTGCACTAGCTAGTGCCAGAAATGCACGACCATGCCCTTTTTGTGCATGAACATGCACCTTTTTGGAACCTGCAACTCTGAGCATCCGAAAGTGAAAGTTTAACTTACCCAAAATAGTGCACGACCATGCACTTTTTGTGCATGACCGTGCACTTTGTCCAGAAGCTTATAAACACTCATTTTAACTTCATTTTGGTGTGTGGAGCCTTGGAAATTCTCTCTAAAATCTTGAAAATTACTTTATGTCTTCCTTGATAGTTTGAAGGCTTCCACCATCCTCAAGATCCATCATTCCATTCTTCAATCCTTATTTGATCTTAGTTTACTTTCCATTGTTCTTGAACATGATTTGTATTCTTATTTATAGTTTGATTGTAGTTGTATTAAGCCTTATGGGCTAATTACTTTTGCTATCTAGACAATGTTGAAGCTTTTGCTAATGTGATATATTATCTATGCATGATTTTGGTAAAGTGATTTTCTTTCAAAAATATGGTTGAGTTTATAAGTTGATATTGATGGTGTTTATACTTGTTAGAATTACATAATCTTGTTAGTTTTACAAATGTTTAGGCATTCATGTTGGAAAATTATTTTGTAGATGTTTGTTTGTAAACTTTGAATGTTCATCTTTCCTTTGTTTACATTACTAAGTTAGGAATGACTAGTAAAAATTAACTTGGAAAATGTTATTGATAAGTATGAAACTCCACACTTAATATTGGAAAATTGATGAGTGTTGTTATGATTCTTGACTTGGTGATGACCTGCTAGTTAAAGTTTCATAAGTTGATATTAATTTCATGAATTTGGCTACTTTAGTGTAAATTTAGGTGGTTAGAATGTTGTTCATGCTAGCTTTCCTTTGATTATGAGACTTTGTTGTTTTGACAAACAAGTTAGTCTATGTTTATCTCTTGATTGAAAACTCATCATGATGATTATTTGCTAGTTTTAGGTTGCTTTATTGTAATTTACTATTTATGTTTAGATTCATGCTTTTTGCCATATCATTGCTATTTTGTCATGTTAGTAGAGTGGATTCTTGTATAGGTAGTTTGTTGGATTGATTGTGTTCTTGTGTTTTTACTTGCTTATTTTCATTGTATGCTTTTTAATTAGTTAAATATTCAAATCAAGATTTATTTGTTCGGTTGGTCATTTACAAATATTTAGTACTAGAAAGTTGTCGTGTCCATAGATTGATACTCGGTTCTTACCGACACTTTATTACAAACGATAGGTACACTTGCATTTCATGTGTGGTTTAGTTGTAGGTGAAAACTTATTTTAAAACCCGATTTGTGTGGAACTTTTACTTAAATTTTTATATATATATTCACACACGTCATCCCACTTGTTGAGCCTCCGCCAATCGAGGAGCCGGAGGTGCATATTCAGGGCGCCGAGGATGCCAATGCGGACGGTGATGAGGGCGAGGAGGACGGTGATCATGTACGTTATATTTTAGCGTTTAATTCCTTTTTTTGTATCTTCGTGTTATTAACGTTAATTTATCGTGTTCATAACAGCCACCGCATCAGCACCCGCAGCACGTTCCGCGTACACATCGCGCCGTGCGTTTGGATGCGACAACTGACTCCCGGCTACAGAGAGTAAAGCGTGACGTGTCACAGCTCCGTACACAGATCACCTGGATGGTTGGGTATATGTCTGCCCAACAACATGGAGTACACAACACCAGCGCCACGTTTCGACGAGGAGGGGAGCGATGACTACGCGGGTGGTGCTGCATTTTAGATTTGTTTTTTGTATGATGTTGCTTTTACCCGAACTCGTTTGTTTTTTTTTTCGAACTTGTAATGTATTAATTACTACTATTATTATATAAATATGGTTATGCATTATGCTTATTTTGTTCGTTTTCAATTTAAAAATTCTTGCTTGGTTATTACTTTAAAACCGATAAAAAATTGGTTACATCCGACATACAAAAAAAAACAAATAAACACAATTCGTTATGTACTAATTATTATTATGTAAATCTCGTCCCTTTTATGCTGTACGTTTTTAATTTTAAAATTGTTGTTTCGTTGTCACCTTTCAAACCGATCAAAAAATGATTACACTCGACTAACAAAAAGACAAAACAAACAAAATAAAATAAATAAAACAAAAGACAACAAAAAGATAAAAATATAATAAAATAACAAAAAAAGATAGCTAAAAGACAAAAAAACACATGTTTTCAAAACACCCAGCCAATCCGCCACACATCTGCTGATCCGTGAAGGATTGAGTGAGTGTTTTGGAAACACCATTTGGTGTATGTAAAAATCCAAAAAAAAAACTCTATGTTTTGATGGAATGATCGGTTAAGTAGGTCAACAGAAGGCGTCTAGTCCCAAGGACCAAGGATACGCCAACTCACAACTATGAACTTTTTAACTCCTACATAATTAATTGTCACTTCAACTGTTTCATCTCACATCTATGGTCTCCAAATGAAATGCCACTCCTTTTAACTGCACTTGGTGTAACTAGGATATAAATAGGAGGATATTATGAGAATCGTATAAAATTATAAATCCTGTTGTTCTAAGTTTCTAACACATAAAATGACCATGTAATCGTACCGTGTATTGTCTTTCTCTTTACTGTTAAATTAGCAAAAGCACTTTGTATAAGATTAAAAGACGTTTTTAAATGTCAATTTTATATAGA
The DNA here is from genome assembly GCF_021521415.1 of Bidens hawaiensis. NCBI lineage: Eukaryota > Viridiplantae > Streptophyta > Magnoliopsida > Asterales > Asteraceae > Bidens > Bidens hawaiensis. The sequence goes on along the minus strand of NW_027492943.1, from coordinate 169,291 downwards.
AATGTACTAAATATAACTGAAAAAGGACAACCACTATAAAATGTAATATCTTGTATTTAAATAATGCTTTCGAACAGTTCCATAATTAGCTAATTAAACTCTTAAATATGAGCCTTTTAACATGTTAAAGTTAATTATAACCAAAGTTGAGTTATTTATATACACTACCTTTTTAATTATATTTGATTGTTAACTTATAAATCACTAATCATTCACAAATATAAGATAGAGAATATTAAAAACAATATTTATAAGATCATCATGCATATCAAAATTGTCACATCAATACATGTAGATAGATAGCTACAAATGATGAATAATTAAACTATTTCATATGATTTATGACATGTTGAGTTGAGTTGAGTTGAGTTATTGACCCAATCTCATGATGGAAGTCGGAAGGAGTGCGTTGCGTCTAAGGCTGAGGGGTGTGGGGGGCGCGAGAGGGGGCGCGAGTGGGGGCTCCAGCCAATAATATTGTGACGTGTGGCAGAGAGAGAAACTTGATAAGATGGGTGTTGGAGCCCCCGCTCGCGCCCCTGGCCCTGGTGTGGAGGGGCGCGAGAGGGGGCGCGAGCGGTTTTTTTTTTATTTTTTTATAAATGTATTAAAAAAACGTATTATTAAAAAAACTCATAAATTATTTAAAAAAACACACATTAATTAAAAAAACACATTAATATCTAAAAAAAAAAAATTAAAGTACAAAATAAAAAAAAACCTTATTCTTATTCTTCGGCTTGGTCTTCTTCGATCAACCTCTTTCGGATACGTTCATAATGCACCTTTATGATGAGGGGGCTTCGAAGCCCAACATTTTCCTTTTTTTTTTCTTATAAAACAAAAAAACCAATACAATAATATATAATACAATAAAAAAAATACAATAATACTAAAATACAAAATAAATTAAATAAAAAAACATATAAAAAAATTAAGCTTCAAAGTACAAAGTCCAATTGGCAACTTTATTTTAATTTCTGTTTTAATAAAGCTTCAAAGATCAAGGGCTAAAAGTGAAAATACATTTAAATTATAATATGCTAATTTATTTTAATTTCTGTTTTAATTAGCCATCTCCTTCATTCTGTTTTTCCGATTTGGGTTTCCGGCCGTCGGAATCCGACGCTGGCCAATGTTAATATTATCCAATGGCTCTATTCTTCATCCCAACGGCTCTTCACGCATTCCCAATACCCCTTTACGCCTCTGCCCTCCCGCTAGCGGCCTTGCGCCTGCTTTGAAAGCCGTGCTCGCGCCCCTCTCGCGCCCCTCTCGCGCCTCGGTGGTGTGGTGCTCGCGCCCCGGGGCGCGAGCGGATGGGCTCACGCGCCCCCTCTCGCGCTCCACACCCCTCAGCCTAAGTTATACACAAAATTTACTCATCAGTCAACAGCTTTTGTTGACCCAATTAATGTCTCATTACACCATGCAATCATCGTATTTATATCGGAACATTTTTACACTCTTCCTTTAAACATTAAAAATAGAGACGTTGTATTCAAAATTCATACATAGGCCTATGTAGGAATGACAAGTTAGACACGATACATGAATACATGACACAAACCTACACGAATTTAACAAATATCAGGTATAGTTTTAATAGGTTTCGTATGCTAAATAGGTAAACACGAATAAATTTGTTAATTTTCGTGCCCAAACATGTAAAATACACGTTTACCTATTAACTACGCATTAGTACCTGATTAGATTTTTTTATAACAAAAAAATATATAATAATATAAAATGTTATATACCATAAATAGTTAACCACAAATTTTTATAACAAATTACAATTGAACACGACGTATATAATTCAAATCCAACATGAAGCAGACGGCGCACAAACCCTACTCCGATTCTCCCTCTCTAGATCTACGGTGGTCTAGTGGTTTCCCTCCACATCTCCGGTAGTCGCAACCCTTTGAGTCTTCGATCTACCTCTCCACATCTCCGATTCCCTGGTAGTCCGGCCTCCTCGCAGTTGCAGCGGCGCCACCGGCCATCGAACGACTGAACCCTTCTAAACAGGTTGTTAAATTTAAATATGTGTTTCTAAACAACTCTTACCGTGTATTATCGTGTCTTATCATGTATACTTGGTATTAACAGGTTCGTGTCCGGGTTTGGGATATAGGTACACGATAAGATTTCGTGTCGTGAACATGTATACATCCTTTGTGTTCGTGTCTTATCGTGTAAAGGTTTACACCATATGACAACACTAACCCTATTTGTTCTGCCATTACTTTTTTCATGTTTCCGTACACCCACAATACGAGTCATATAGGTCTCATACGACTCGTATGGTGAGTGTGTGAATAGAGATCTAAGAGTGTGTGAATTAGGGATGAGCTAAACGGGTACTAGTACTAATTCGGTACCAAATCGGTACAAAGTTTTGAGTTTTTATGTATCGATAGGATACCGGTATTTTCAGAATTTGACATCCAATACCGAAAATGAACATTTGGTACTTATACCGGTACCAATATATTATTGAGAAAATCGGTGCTGGTACCTGTCTCCGCTAATCCCTAGTGTGAATAACCAAAGCTTAAAAATATTATATATTCAGATATTTCATTATTCTTTTGAATATCAAAATTGTTTAAATAATCATAAATAAAAAAATGACAAAGGTACACAATTTATAAATCTATTAAATCACATACTCTTTGATTCTTTCTCTCAATTGTCCTTCAACACACTCGTTTTCTCGTGTTTCTTATATTACCCGAACTCTCACTTTTGTAAGAGCAGACAAAATATGTAAAGTTGCTCGTAACCCTTGTACTATCATGTAATGTCGTATTCAGCTTTCTATGTCAACATGTTTCAAAGTAGCAAATAACTGTGACCATTATTTCATTAAAGCAACAACAATATTCGTAGCATGGGTATAATTATTAGCATAGGTGTTTTATGGCGTGGTTTGAACAATTTATAGAACAAACCATATGACAATTAGTTGGTAACGCTTTTTAATCATTGTAAACCAATCCAAACCAAAACACACTATTACTTATTGGTTTCGGTTTAGGTTTATTGAAACAAAAGCTATAACACAATTATAAGTTTAAGTATCTCAAATATCAACTACATAAATGAAGAGATATGGTCTACCCGGCTGGCAATTGGGTTCCTGTTTCAGATATAATAAGACTTGTTAATCAAATAAATGTGGTATACAATTTTTTTTCTTAAATAACTGAAATAAGTAGGCTGCACTTCAATATTTTCTCTTATTGGTACATGAAACTTAAAGTTGTCTTATAGTCATGACATATAAAATAGTTAAACGAGTCATATTCATGTTTGATACTCGTGTTAAAAGCGTCGTTTTTAACATGTTCACCCCGCCAATACACGAATCGCTAGCTCTAGAGTCTAGATCCAGGATCCGAGTCTAGTCCAAATCACCAAAGGGCCAAGATGTTGGTGGGAGATGCCAGAGGGGAGATAACCGCAAGTGCGCACCGTCAAGGGGCTAATTTGAAGATGTCACATAGGTAGAAGGTACATGAGGGTGGCACCATCAGTACCAACAATTATACAGGATATACAAGCACCATCAGGGTAACACCAACTACATAAAAGATAAGTGTAGAGACCACTTTGATAGAACCCTTAATAATATATTAAATAGAAAGAGGTAGAAGGTTATGAGGATGAAGAGAGTGACAGAGCATTGATGCACTTGCAAGTTTTCATATGTAATGAAGGAGTGGCTGGGCACCAATCCCAAGTAGATTGGTTTTAAGTGGAAAGAATGAAAAATATCCTTAAGAATTATTTTTCTTTTAAGAATCATTTTTAGCAAAGCTTTGAACTTCCCACATACGTTCAACTGTACATTAAAATTATACTTGTGTAAGGAGATAATTAAGTGACGTGTACCAATAATTAATGAATAGGACCAAAAGGTTAAATAAAAAGTATAATCAAAGGGTTAAAATTTGAATTTTTGGAAGTGTAGAAGCGTTGGGGTTAAAATGTTACCTGTGAAACATGTAACATTTGATTTAATGGATGTTGATAAATTAGCTTTTTTTGTATTAAAGGGACATAGCGTACTCATAGTATATATTTGGACCAGGGCCTCTTTATTCATCGCCTCAGGAACTACTCAAATGGCAGGACTTGGCAAATCTTTTTAGGAGTTCTCATCTTTCCATAGGTCCGGATCATTGATGTTGGTTGGTGGACGGTGGGACGTGTTCAGGCCCGGCTCCGAGAACGGTTAAAAATTTTGGGGCCAAAGGTGAAATTTTTTTTTGGGCCTTAATAAAAAATGGTATTTTGTTGGTTTTAAACAGTTTAATTTTTAAATGACCCTTAATTTTTTGAGCCTTATGACTTGGTTGTGTAAAGAACATTTTTTTTATAAAAATATGGTTAAAATGACTCAAGTGAGGTTAAACCAAGCTAATAATTGTGCAATTAAGTTTAAACATTATATATACATACTGTTTTTCATAAAAATATATATATAATTTTTTTTTAAAAAATCCGGGCCTATCGGGATGTCGGGCCGGGGTCCGTCGACCACCCGGCCCTCCCTTATAGCCGGCCCTGGACGTGTTTAATGTACGGTTTCTATACAGATTAATTGTAGACTTTGTAGTACAGATGTTTGCTCACGATAATTGTTTATTTGATTGGGTCGAATGGCCTTCAAAAATATTAATTTTTTTGGTTGGCCTGCAGGACCACACCGCATTCTGACCAAGGTCGCATAAGGAACATGTTAGTCGATACTACGATATGTGAAACTAGTGGAGCGGCCTTGGAAGATGCGGGTCACCTAGCGAATGAAGTATGGAAGGCGACCAAACATTGGTCAAATTTTGATGTCTCGTTTGGTAATACGGTAAAAGAGAAACTTTGTTTCAAGGAAAGCAAGACAGACAAAATGTCCACATTGTGGATTCATTGAAGAGCAAAAAATGATCGTATAATAACGGTATTTATATCAAATGCGGTATATTGTGATTTGTGATGATAGAATGTATGTTACTATCATATTTCAATATAGTGTAGTTAAAACATAAATCCATATTACAATTTGTATGGAATAAAAAATGTATTTGAAATTTCCAGCGTGTATTTTAATTTATGTTTTTTTAACAATTTAAGGATACACCTAATACTTGAAAATATGTTCGATACCTAACACATGTAAATACCCATAAACTACCGATGGGTATTAATCGTGTATGGGACATGGTTTTATAATTGAACATAGAACTAGATCATCAATATTTGTCCCATCCGTTCCTAGTTAGTTTGCATGCATGCATGCATTGATCAACTCTTTATGTTTTCTCTTAATCAACTCTTGCATGCATGGCTTATGTAAGTGGACTCTTTACCTTGAAAATAGGAATTGATATTTTGTGTTTTTATGTGTCAATGCCAACTAGGGTATTCAAATTCAAATATCCAAACATTTCAAATACTTGATTTCAGTATCCGTTATTTGAATATGAATAAGAAATTTCATATTTTGATTAAGATACTGAAATAGATATCTGAAACTCTGAATTTGAATGTGAATTTGTAAAATCTATGACATTAAATCTATGTTATGTAAAATCGAGCAAATAAGAGGGGAAGACGTCACAAGATGTCGAGGATTAAGATTGGCGGCTGATGGCGTGAGAAGAAATTTGTAAATAACCTAATTAGTACCTTAATGAAGTAGTCATAAACTCGTAAATGATACTTTAATGACAAATTGGATTTTAATAGTTGTCACTAGTCCCAATTTTCACACTATTTGTTTTCATTAGACCTCTATTAAAAAAAACTTAACGACTTTAGTTTTTTCCAAATTTCAAACTGATATTTTAGGGCTTTTGATCGGAATGAGGTTAGAATCCTTGCCAAAATGGACTTGGCCAGTAAAATAACATGAAGATAGAAGCTTAGGAAATGATTTCATTGTTATTATCTTGGGAAGTAATTAAAAAAAATTATATTATAACGGCTTCAAATAAATCTATGTGTTGGGTTAACGAATTAATTGGGCCTATGCTATCTCAGTGGGCTGAACTCAAATGGGAAACAGTTCATATGAGCCCACAAAAAAAGTTAGTGGAACGAGCCACATGGAGGAACTACTACGAAACTGCAAGCCAATAAGCCGATGGTGAACTGATAATTGCAATTAGCTGGTGGTTGATTGATAAGGTAGAGAATTTGTGTTCCGTCACTCCGCATGACACATGACAGAAACATGATTACGCATCGGAAATAAATTTAACCAAAATGAGGAAGCGTCTTTTGTGTGTGATATTTTCACTGTCCAACTTTACATCAATGATTAAAATGTTGGAAATTTAGTATAATAATTATTGTAATATAATTATTATTACTAAATGTAATTATATTTGAATGAGCAACCGATAAGTTGTAAGAGTTAATTGAATTATTCAAGTCTTATAAGTGGTGCATTCAAATACAACTTAACTCTTCTAGTTAATGGTGTATTAACTCAAGGCTTTTTGGTTGAGACATGGCTCATGTATATATACTACCATATGTCTTGGATCATTTGTTTTTTTGGTAGAGAGAAAAAATTGTTCATGCAATCCCACACGCAACCAAAAGAATTTCCCGATTTTTCAATCTTACGCGCTCTTGTTTCAGGTATAGTTCAGGTGCTAGGCAATCCCGACAGTACAATTAGCTTAGGTTGTTGTATCCTGGGAAACAGACAGGTTCACCTGGAAAGTATAATGTCAAAACCATCTTTCTTTTTCTTGGATGTAAATAACATTTCAAAATGCACAATATGTTTTAACTTTTAAGTGTGGTAAACTTCAACGAATATTATCCTTCGTTAACAAAAATTTTTAGAAATTATATATATATTTAAAATGCAAGTTTAATTTGTCTCACATTTACAACTGTTCATCCTTTTTACAAGTGAATATGCTTTGTGTACTCACGTCCAAAACACACCTATACATACACTAGGACCGGCTCCGAGAACGGTTAAAAAATTTGGGGCCGAAGGCGAAATTTTTTTTGGGGCTTAATAAAAAGGGGTATCTTGTTGGGTAACAATTTAATTTTTAAATGAGCCTTAATTTTTTGAGTCTTATGATTTGGTTGTGTGGAAAACATTTTTTTTTATAAAAATATGGTTAAAATGTCTCAAGTGAGGTTAGAACTCACAACCTTTTGTTTAAAAGTCATGCCACTTTACCACTAAACCAAGCTAGTGGCTGTGTAATTAAGTTTAAACATTATATATACATATTGTTTTTCATAAAAATATATATAATTTTTTTTTAAAAAAAAATTTGGGCCTATCGGGGTGTCGGGCCAGGGTCCGTCGACCACCCAGCCCTCCCTTATAGCCGGCCCTGACATACACCAATACATACATATATACACTTTACACATAGCATTGGACACGTGCTTTGTTTTCTGTTTATTTTACTTTACTGTCTTCCGAAAACCTATGCAATTTATGATGAAGCCACTAGATAGTGGTAACTCTTTCTCTTCATCTGCTTAATCACATGGTTTTCTTCACCTCTCCCACTTTTCTACCTCACTTCCTTTTCTATTCTATGCCTGGCGATTCATCTAGAGCATGGTCACAACATCAGGTAGGTTATTGATGTATATAAAAATATACATCTTTTTAACATCAAATAATTTTCTAAAAACTGCGACTTCTATCAAATAACATAGTTCAACTAGCTACTTATCATGTTAAAATGTTTTTTCAGGTGAATCCAAGTATCAAACGAAGAAACGAATGAAAAGGCAAAGAAAAATCAAAGAAAACCCAAGAAAACAGCAAAACACACCCCATGCTTTCTTGTGCAAGAAAAGACAAAAATCTGCAAGAAAAGACAAAATACTGGACAGCTGGACATGGGGCCGTGCCTCAGAGAACATGGGACCGTGGTCACCTTTCAGAAAAGACAAAAGAAAATATAACAGACACCAAAAAAACACGGGGCCGTGCCTCAGGAAGCACGCGCCTGTGGCGAGTCAGCATGCACGATCTGACAGAGCATTAAATGCGAGTGGACAGCTGGACACGGGGGTGTGTCTCCTGAGGTACGGGGCCGTGCCTGATCTCCCAGACAACCTATAAATAGAGAATCATGTTGCACTCATTTGGTGTGTTTGAAGAAACTTCTATACGAGTTTCATTTGTAAAAACACCCACATTACACTCATATTGAAGATCTTGGGGAGGGTTTGAAGGCTTGAAGGCTATCATCATCATCATCATTGAAGAAAGAAAATTCGTCCACATTGGGTTAGATTGTTCTAGTTTGATCATGTGTTTGTTATCCACATTGGGTTAGATTGTGTTAGATTGTTCTAAATGAAGAAAGAAGATTCATCATCATTGAAAAAAGAAAATTCATCCACATTGGGTTAAATTGTTCTAGTTTGAGCATGTGTTTGTTATCTTCATCTATTTTAATTTAATAACCATGCTCATTATCAGCTAAAACTCCATTTACCATCTAATTTCTATGATGAAGTTTTGTTTTACTTGATGATTATATTAGATATGTGATTTAGTTTAGTAAAGTACATGGTTATTTTGCAATTATCCTTTGATGAAAAATGTTTTATCACTTTGACTTAACAAATCAAGGTTGATGATTAACAATAATTCATGATTCACTCATGTTCTTGGAGACTAGATTTGGTAAAAAGAATACATTGATAACTTATCAAGATAAAACATGGATCCTTATATTATACTTAGAAATGATGAGATATAAGCTATGATCTATTTCTCTAGTTTTGATAATTATGAAATAACATTGTTAACACGATTGCTTAGGTTATCATGCTAGTTAAAGAAATCATATTTTAAAGGAATGTGTAATTATAACCTAATTAAATCAACCAAGGGGAGGTTGTGTGACTAAACTATAACCACCTGAAGTTGTTAGAATTTGTATTTGAGAAATCGAAGTTAATCATAATCTTTCTACTTTACTAAACTACTTGCCTATTTAAATTGACATGCTCGTGGTAGACATGAGATTAAGCAAGGGTGGACTTGAAAATATGCATGCTACTTTCTTTTATGTCATAGAATATGTTCACTTAGAAATGAGCTGCTATTCTATCATATATTATTATGGCAAGTTTATCACATATTTACGTTTTAATCATCAAGGAAGAATGTAGTGGATTCTTGATCTTAGATGGTAAAGTTCATATAATTGATTTACTCATTTAAAATTTCTCTTCTTGTTCACCTATATATTATAATAAGTTATTCTATTAAGGTTGAAAACCACCACAAAATGACTAAACTCCCCGATTGAATTAAAACGAAGATTTATTATTAGAAATATTTGTGTCCACTCCGACCAAAGGTGGCGGAACATGCCGAGATGTAACGATTGCCCATAAGCACATGACACTATTTAAAGCTACAATATTTAATAAACTCATTTCATTTCACAACATGGAAAATGTCACATAACAATATTCATAACAATTCATAACAAAATATAACAAAATATAGCAAATCAAATATTGTTCATTTTTGCTAATATCCTAATGGTATTTGTGACGTTTTCTTCAAGCATCCAAAATCAACCAAGATGTAAACCTGTAACATTTCATAAAATAAAGTTTGTCAACACAAAGGTTGGTGAGCAATTCATAGATCTTGAACAATATGTATATAATAAGAAAAACCACAATCTTGTATACAAAACAACAAATAAATAGCAATAATTTGGATAATATGAGGTCTCTAATAAGAATACATTAGCGGCACCGTCTATAAGAGAATACCAAATAGATTCGGATTTCTTGAGGTCGTTAATAAGAATACATTAACGTCACTGTGCTATAAGAGAATACCAGATAGTTCACGGATTTATGATTCAACCCTCCAAAAGTAGTAAACACATAAGCATATAATCATGTAAGCATAGAACACCAAATCGAGCATTTATTTAAGTAAAGTATACAATAAAGTTTGTGGTTTAAGACTCAAGTATAAAGAATTTAAACACAAATAATATGTGCAAGCAAGTTATGTGAGTGTATATATATCAAGAACACGAAGTCCTCCATGAAGCCTTGCCTTACGAGGTCCGAAACTTAACCAACCGGAGTCGGAGAAGTAACTACCAAAGGTAACAAGGGGTGTGTATTATATATATGTTGTACCACCATAATCAAGTGTTAGTAATGTTAGATGAACAAGTTAGAAAAAAAAGACTATAGTTAGTTTGACTTGAGAAGTCAAACCTTCAAGAATACATATATAAACAAACAAGCAAAGCACAAAACAACAAACAAAAACGAAAATGTGTGCAGGTGGCCGTAGACGCCGCGCAGCCTCCCCTTGGCCCCTTGGTCACACGACGCGGCCCGGGGGGGGGGGGGGGCTTGCCCAGCTCGTCTAGTGGTTTGTTTCGCCTCCAGAAGTTCGTTTTTGATGTATTTTAGTCGTTTTAAGTCCGTTTTCGAATCCGTAAAAGAGGTTTTTCAAATTGAAGAAATGGGAATGTTTTGGTAACATAAAAATCCAATATTTATATATCATGAGTTTCGGTTTACAAAACGGGTCGGTTTACAACGTAAAACAATGCATAAACGAATACAAACAAGACCCGAAATTGACGAATGTCACAGTATTCCCTACTTTAGGAAATTTCGTCCCGAAATTAGGATGAAGACGATGATGCAAAAAAATGTGGATACTTCTCTTTCATTGCGCCTTCTTGTTCTCAAGTAAATTCCGCGCCACGCCGTGATTCCCATCGAACTTTGACTAACCGGATACGACTACGCTTGGTTTTCTTCTCGTTGCGATCCATGATCTCGACGGGTCGTTCAACCATGATCATCAACTCATCGACATGTACTTCGTCGAGAGGTATATGGAGATTACCCTCGGCTATGCACATTTTGAGATTCGAAACATGAAATGTCGAATGAACACCGGCAAGTTCTTGCGGTAGTTCGAGTCGATACGCTACTTTCCCAACATGTTCAAAAATTTTGAAAGGACCAACGAAACAAGGAGCTAGCTTACCCTTTTTTACGAAACGGACTACCCCCTTCCAAGGAGATACTATTAGAAGGACAAGATCATCAGCATTAAACTCGATCGGTTTTCGCTGTTTGTCGGCGTAACTCTTTTGACGACTTCTAACGGCTAGGAGGTTCTTACGGATTTGATCGATCACATCTGTAGCTTCTTGGACCATTTCGGGTCCCGTGATTTAAGCTTCACCGATTTCGTTCCAACTAATTGGAGATCGACATTTACAACCGTAAAGAGCTTGAAAAGGAGCCACATCAATGCAAGAATGGTAGATATTGTTATAGGAGAACTCGATGAACGGAAGGTGAGAATCCCAATTCTCACCGAAATCAATAAAACACGCTCGTAGCATATCCTCGAGTTTTTGAATCGTACGTTCGGATTGACCGTCCGTTTGAGGATGATAAGCGGTGCTAAGATCGAGACGTGTTCCCAAAGTTTCTTGAAGAGATCGCCAAAAATGAGAGGTAAAACGAGCATCGCGATCGGAGATGATAGTCAATGGCAAACCGTGTCGACACACGATTTCCCGAACATATATTTGAGCATGCTGCTCGACAGAATACTTTTCGCGGATCGGAATGAAATGAGCAGATTTGGTCAAACGATCGATGATCACCCAAATGCTATCGTTGCCTTTTTGGGTGTTGGGTAATTTGGTGATAAAGTCCATAGCAATGCCTTCCCATTTCCAAACGGGAATCGGTGGTTGCTCGAGTAGGCCAAAAGGTATTTGATGTTCGGCTTTGACTTTTGAGAAAGTAAGACATTTAGATACAAACAACGCTACGTCCTTTTCATACCCGGCCACCAGAGGGTAGCACGAAGATCGAAATATATCTTTTCCGCACTGGGATGAACGGGATACCGCGAATTGTGAGCTTCGTCGAGTATCCAAGTACGATGATCATCCCGATCGGGAACCCACAAACGATTGAGAAAGTACAAAAGACCATCGGGTTTAGTTTCGAATTGAAGTTCGGCTCCACATGACATTTCATCGTACATGTTACCTTCTTCAATGGAGGAACGTTGAGCTTGGAAGATACGGATTTGAAGGTCAGTTTGAACAACAACGCTTAAGAGTAGATCAGATTTGACATTAACCTTTCGACTTAGGGCGTCGGCTACAACATTCGCTTTACCGGGATGGTAGCGAATCTCGCAATCCTAATCACTAAGTAATTCGGCCCATCGTCGCTGTCTCATGTTGAGATCATTTTGGTCAAAAATATGTTGAAGGTTTTTATGATCGGTAAAAACCACACATTTCGTACCATAAAGGTAATGTCTCCAGATTTTGAGAGCGAAAACGACGGCACCAAGTTCGAGATCGTGAGTCGTGTAGTTCTTCTCGTTGACCTTAAGTTGTCTTGATGCGTAAGCGATGACTTGACCTCGTTGCATGAGAACGCAACCAAGTCCTTAATGGGAGGCATCGCAAAATACAACGAAATCGTCATTTCCATAGGGAAGGGATAGAACGGGAGCATTGCAAAGCATGTCCTTGAGAGTACAAAAGGCTTCCTCTTGCTTCGAACCCCAATCAAAAGGTTTTCATTATGAGTGAGATAGGTAAGAGGCAAATAGATATTGGAAAAAATTCGAATGAAACGCCGATAATATCTGGCCAAACCGAGGAAGGATCGAATTTCCGTGGGAGTCGTTGGAGTTTTCCAATCCTTAACTGCCTTAATTTTAGCGGGATCAACATGAATACCCTTGCCGTTTATGATATGTCCCAAAAATTGAACTTCCTCGAGCCAAAATTCACATTTGGAGAATTTGGCATAGAGTTGTTCGTTTCTAAGGAGCTCGAGAATGGAACGCAAATGATGTTCATGTTCGGCTTTGGTTTTAGAAAAGATAAGGATGTCATCAATAAAGACAATAAATAATTTATCAAGGAATGGTTTGCAAACGTGGTTCATGAGGTCCATAAATTCCGCGGGTGCATTTGTAAACCCGAAGGGCATAACCAAAAATTCGAAATGTCCATATCGAGTACGAAAAGCGGTTTTAGGAATGTCTTCTTCGCGAACACGTAATTGATGATAACCCGATCGAAGATCAATTTTAGAGAAACAAGTTGCGCCTTGAGGTTGGTCGAATAAGTCGTCGATACGTGGCAAAGGATAACGATTTTTAATAGTTAGCCTGTTAATTTCTTGGTAATCGATGCACATACGAAACGAACCATCCTTCTTTTTCACGAATAAGACGGAAGCGCCCCAAGGAGAAGAGCTTGGACGAATGAAACCTTTATCGGAAAGTTCTTCGAGTTGGTTTGATAATTCTTGCATTTCCGACGGGGCTAAACGATAAGGAGCCTTAGCCACGGGCATTGCGTCGGGCACAAGATTGATTTGGAATTCAATCTGACTAACGGGAGGAAGACCGGTGACATCATCAGGAAAGACATCGAGGAAATCACGAGAAATGGAAATATCTTGGAATTTCCTTTCCTTTTTGTCCTCACCGAGAGAGCTAAAAATGGAACGTACTTTTGGCGTAAGTACTTTTGCGATTGAGCACACGACATGAGATTAAGCCTTCGAGGCGTTGAGTTGCCGAAGACCTTAAGAATTTTACCGTTGACAAGCGGAATGCGAATGAATTTATCGAAATAAACGACTTCGGCACGGTGCAAATATAACCAATCCATGTCTACTATGACATCGAAACTTCCCGTTTGCATTGGGATGAGATCGATGGAGAATTTATGATTAGCAAGGATGAGAGTACAATCATGGATGACGGAATTGATGGTAATAGAATTTCCATTGGCGGCTTCAACAGGGAACGGTCGGGAAAGCTTAGGTCGAGGCATCACAAGTTTCGACTCAAATTTCAAATAAATAACACTTCTATCGGCACCAGTATCAAATAAAATAGAAGCCAAATGATGGTTCACCAAAAACATACCGTTCACGACATCGTTTGCCACTTGAGCTTGATTCGCGTTCATCATGAAAGCTCTCCCTTGATTTCCATGGTTGACTTGAGGTGCTTGTTGTGGAGGTGGAGGTGGTGCTTGGATTGCTTGGATGGGTTGGATAAGTGGTGCATTGAGTTGGGGAATTTGTGGTTGGTAGGTTTGGACTTGATAGGCTTGGGTTTGGTAGTAAGGTAAGGTCATGGTTTGGTTAGAAAAAGTGAGGCGAGGGCAATTGTTGCGGAAATGGTTTGGATCTCCACAATTGAAGCAAGCTCGGGGTGGTTGGGGTTGGTTTGGTGGGTAGAGTGCATAACGGTTTTGGGCATTTTGGGGAGTGATTCTTGGTTGGTTGGCTTGGGTTGGTTGTGCGGATCGACATAAGGTATTGAGATGAACAAAACGGTGACAAATGGTACATTGGTGACATGGCAAATGTGATGGATGGTGACATTGGCAATTGTTACAAAGTGGTAAGGTACCGGTGTAGGGTTTTCGGGTTTGAGGTGGGGCTTGGGTTTGTTGTTGTGGTTGGGTTACGGAAAAGTTTCGGTAGTTGTTTTTGGGTTTCTTCTTGTTGTTGTTGCTGTGACGGGATGAGTTGAAGTAGTTGATGGCTTGTGGTGCGGGTTCAACCTTGGCTTGGGGAGCGGGCTTGGGCTTGGCTTTCTCACTCGAATTTTTGAGGGTTAGGGTACCCGCCTTCACATGATTTTCCGACAGCGCGCCGGCCAAAGTGATGGCATCCTTGAGGGTCACGGATTTTCTACTCATAACAAAGTCCCGGATTTGCATTGGGAAACGCCCAATGTATTTATCAATTTCACGTTCGGTTAGGGTAACCAAATGAGGAACAAGGATGCTCAACTCATGGAAGCGGAGTGAGTAAGCGGCGTTATCACCACTTTCTTGCTTGAGGTTCCAAAATTCCTCTTCGAGTTTTTGAAGTTCGTGCTTGGGGCAGAACATCTTCATTATGAGTGCTTTGAGATCGGACCATGGAAGAGCCATAGCCGTTTCCGAACCTTGGAGGTGCATAACACTACTCCACCATGTTAAAGCGGTTTCTCTAAACATGCTTGACGCGAAATTTGTAATTTTTTTTTCGGGGCATTCCCTGTGTCGGAACACACTCTCGGTCGATTCGAACCATTGCAACAAGGTAGTCGCACAATTGGTTCCACGGAACTCGGACGGGTTAGCACTAGTAAATTGCTTAAGTAAGTAGGATGCAGGTTTGCGTTCGACGGGTGTAACAACGGGTGCGGGTAGGGTAGCTTGGATTTGGGTTATAAGTTCGGGAATCACAGCGGCCATTTGTTTGGCGACGAGAGTGGCCATGCGTCGGGTGGAGTTCTTTCGCGGTTGGCGTCTTAGCGGAGGCATGCTAAAATTTATAAAGAAAATGGGATAAGTTTTTGGGTAAAAAAAAGAAATGAATATATGAGTGTGTAAAATAAAATAAGATATCAAATTTAATTATTATTATTATTTTTTTTTTGTGATTGTGAATCCTAGAGTTAGTGAGGAGGGGATGTTAGTGTTAGATAAAAATATAAATCTTTGTATATAAACAAAAAAACCGAAAACAATAGTAAATGGTTTATGAGAAGTTAAAGCTTTAAAATTTGAGATTTCAAGATTTATAGAGTCGGAAAAATCGTGCATGATCCACCATGACTTGATTTCCCGACACTAAAAAGTTTTTAAAACACCACATTGGAGTCTAAACTTGTGTACGTACCACCGAAACTTTTTCATGTTTTCGACTCAAATAACGATAATAACACAATAAATCGAGATACAACGTCATGTCAAAACGCTAGTATACGTACCACCGTAGTTCCATTGTTTTGACACTGAAAATAAGGATGGCGACCGGAACGCTCACATTAGACTACTTAAAGTATTGACATTTATAACACGATTTGTGGCCTAGAAAACGAGCATTATAACTCAACCATCCCCGGTAAGTAAATCACCTTCGATTCTTGGAATCTTTTTGTCAAATGGTAATTTATAATGTCTCGTTTTCTATGATGGCTACAAACCAGAAATAAACGTAACGTTTAAGGGATTTGAAACAACGGGATCCAAGTTAATCTTGTAATCCATAAAACACAATGAAAACTACTTTTTGCGTTTTAAGGTAAGGATACCTTGGAAATACTATGAAAGTGTGTGTATGTGAACATTTAGGATATTGGTGAATTTTAAACAAGTTTATAAATAAATAACATGCGATATGAATAATCAATTATAGAGTAAACACGTATGAGCACACGTATAGGATCCTAAGCATAACAATTCTAGGTCGTTACGTCTAACGACCTATCTTATTGTCATGGCTCTGATACCAATCTGTCACACCCCGACCAAAGGCCGCGGAACATGCTGAGGTGTAATGATTGCCCATAAGCACATGACACTATTTAAAGCGACAATATTTAATAAACTCATTTCATTTCACAACATCGAAAATGTCACATAACAATATTCATAACAAGTCATAACAAAATATAACAAATCAAATATTGTTCATTTTTGCTAATATCCTAATGGTATTTGTGACGTTTTCTTCAAGCATCCAAAATCAACCAAGATGTAAATCTGTAACATTTCATAAAATAAAGTTTGTCAACAGAAAGGTTGGTGAGCAATTCATAGATCTTGAAAAATATGTATATAATAAGAAAAGCCACAATCTTGTATACAAAACAACAAATAAATAGCAATAATTTGGATAATATGAGGTCGCTAATAAGAATACATTAGCGGCACCGTCTATAAGAGAATACCAAATAGATACGGATTTCTTGAGGTCGTTAATAAGAATACATTAACGACACTGTGCTATAAGAGAATACCAGATAGTTCACGGATTTATGATCCAACCCTCCAAAAGCGGTAAACACATAAGCATATATTTATTTAAGTAAAGTATACAATAACGTTTGTGGTTTAAGACTCAAGTATAACGCATTTAATTTGAATAAGTATGAAATGTCACCCCCAAAATGAAAGATAGAAAACGGGGTATGAAAGTACTCACGTTCAAGTAATAAAATTGAAAGTTGATAATTTGGAGATTTTCCGGAACGACGGGTTTAACGTATGAAGTCTAAATAAAAGAAAATCTTGGATCTAGAAAGGTTGTCTTGAATATCTTTAAACAAAATAATTGTTGCAAAAAGTAAACAACTAAATTTTAAGGTTTAAAATGTAACTATTTAAGAATTTATATTAATAACCCTTTAAAAATGTAAGTTTGCTCGAAACCGGGTTAAAGTATCTAACCTTAATATTTACTTAGCCAATGTTAAGTAATAAGGTCTATAATGCAAATTCCATTGGGTTAAATATACTAAAACGGGTCTTTAACGAGTGTTCGGGTTGTTGGTTCTGGTCTTGACGAATGGTCAAACCCAAAGTCAACTTTCCAAAATATTAATTGTTATGAGATAACTCATAAAAACTTTATAAGACTTAACCAAGTATGTAGATCTATTGTTTTAGAACTAACAACGTACGTTAAGCGAGTGTTTGGTTTTTTCGGTCCAAACTTTGTTATGAGATCAAGTTGGATCCAACATTTCCAAGTACTTAAGAAAATAATAAAAATCAGTTTGTAAACTATTTTTAATGAAATATACAAGTCTTGATAGCTAAAAACACACTTGTGTGTCTTAAGCGAGTAAAAATCGGATCGGTTCGGTTTCCATCTCATAAAAAGTTCATAGATGGATTCCACATACCCATATATCATATACCTTCTATAATAATGTACAAATGAAAATATTTAAGTTATACAACTAAAAGTCAACAACGAATCTTTTTAACAAAAGTTCGGTTTGGTTCGGTTTCCATCTCACAATGAGTTCATAGATGGATTCCACATACCCATGACTTGTAAATGTGACTAACAACTAAAATGAGAAGAAGTTAAACACAAATAATATGTGCAAGCAAGTTATGTGAGTGTATATTGTCAAGAACACGAAGTCCTCCATGAAGCCTTGCCTTACGAGGTCCGAAACTTAACCAATCGGAGTCGGAGAAGTAACTACCAAAGGTAACAAGGGGTGTGTATTATATATATGTTGTACCACCATAATCAAGTGTTATTAATGTTAGATGAACAAGTTAGAATGAAAGACTATAGTTAGTTTAACTTGAGAAGTCAAACCTTCAAGAATACATAAATAAACAACCTTGAATCTATGGAGGATTTGAGAGAGAATTTGGAGATGTAGAAAGTGTAAATATGAAGGAGATGGGTGTGTATATAGGGTAAGGGTCAAAGCTTATTTACAAGGTTCTCTTTTATGTTTTATATGAAAATAGGTTGGTTAAACAAACAAGCAAAGCACAAAACAACAAACAAAAACGAAAATGTGTGCAGGTTGCCCTAGACGCCGCGCGGCCTCCCCTTGGCCCCTTGGTCGCGCTGTGCGGCGTGCCCAGTGGGGGGGGGGGGCTTTCCCAGCTCGTCTAGTGGTTCGTTTCGCGTCCGGAAGTTCGTTTTTGATGTATTTTAGTCGTTTTAAGTCTGTTTTCGAATCCTTAAAACAGGCTTTTCAAATTGAACAAATGGGAATGTTTTGGTAACATAAAAATCCAATATTTTATATATCATGAGTTTCGGTTCACAAAACGGGTCGGTTTACAACGTAAAACAATGCATAAACGAATACAAACAAGACCCGAATTGACGAATGTCACACTTGGCCTATAAATACAAGTGTATTTCACTCATTTTAATCTTGCTCATTCACTTCTTTTTTCTCCCAAACAAAGATTATATCTTCATCTCTTCAAGGTTTCTTAATAACAAGAACCATTCTTTATTTTTTTTTGTTACTTATAACTTATGGCACAACATATATATAATATACACCCCTTGTTACCTTTGGTGGTCACTTCCCCGGTCTTGGTCGGTGGAGTGTCGAGCCTCGTAAGGCAAAGCTTCATGGAGGACTTTCGTGGTCATTGTTATATATTTTCCGCATCTAACCATCTAAATTTATTATTTCTTACTAACCATGCTTAAATTCTGCTCATTTTAGTTTGTATATCATATTATGAAGTGCCATGGTTATGGGTTTGAAGAGACTAGCCTCGGTTTAACCGTAAATAGTTCCAAACTGTAAACCGAACTTGTTTACTAGTTTTGTTAAATAATTGTTTAAACATGCTTATTGTTAGATTTAAGTTTCTAAAATCATTTTTATAAGTTCTACGGTTATGGGTTTGTAGAATCTTACCTTGGTCTTAACCCGAAACAAGATCCGAACCGAAAACCGAACTTTCGTTTAAAGACTTTATTGTTAACTTTTTGGTTGTAAAACTTAAGTGTCTTCATTTATAAATTATTATACAAGTTCCTTGATATTTGGACATGTGGAAACCATATATGAACTTATTGTAAGATGTAAACCGAACCAAACCGAACTAAATCGATTTTCACTCGCTTAAGACACACAAGTGTGTTTTGAGATATCAAGACTTGTATAAATCTTTCAAAACACTTTATAAACTGATTTTAATTATTTTCTCAAGCACTTGGAAATGTTGGGTCCAACTTGATCTTATAACAAAGTTTGGACCGGAAAAACCGAACACTTGCTTAACGGACGTTGTTAGTTTTAAAACAATAGAATTACATACTTGGTTAAGTCTTATTAAATTTTATTGAGTTATCTCATAAAATTCATTATTTTGGAAAGTTAACTTTGGGTTTGACTAAATTATCAAGACCCGAACCAACAACCCGAAACACTCGTTAAAACCCTTTTTTGTATCTATATTATAAAGGGGTTTGCATTCTTACATTTTTACCCACCTTATGTAACATTCGTTAACTTTCGGACCCGAAAACCCGACTCGTTTATTTATTTTTAATTATTCAATATAAATAATTATAACTTCGAGCATCATGCAAATTCAATCCTAAACTATCAAAATAATCACTTTTGACCCACCACTATAAACTAGGGACCTAGTTGCAATTTTTATTCAAAATTTCTAACCTCCTCTCTTCTCCCTTGCGACAGCCGACAACATCCCCCCCCCCTCCTTTCTTGGACCAAAATTTACGGACTAAATCAAGCAAATTGATATAATCAAATCATTGACAACCTAAAACGCGTCTACCGACAAGATATACATGGTAATTAGTTAGCAAAGACGACGAATTGATTCGTAATTGCGAATAAAACGAACCGTGGCCTAAATGGTTCTTAAAGCACTATATAAACGTCACTATAATTCAATTAAATCACACCATACCACCCCTATTGCATTGCGACCCTAACCCCTAACCTAATTTCAACATACACAGCCGTTAAGACCTTCGTCGATCAATCCAAGAGCCATGACAACTCATCTCGTCGTTCACCCTCATTTCATCATCAATTACGGTAATTAAACTTTTCTTTGTACTCGTTTTTAATCAACAAACGAAAGCCCTAAGTCAATTTGAATCAACACCAAGCGATTTAACCAATTTAAAGTCTAGGGTTTGATTTAGGGAAGAACATAAACTGCATATTGTATTTAATTTTCCTGTTGTATTGTTTCATCAAATTGTGGCGCTGGCCTGATGGCCAACGATGTTGTCCTAATGCTTGAACCGGCCTGGGGCGCGGGTTCGAATCCCCCAGGCTCGGTTTTGTTTTTTTTAATTGTTATTATTATTTTTAAATACTCTTAATCAAATATTTTGATATTAATACATGTATATATAATTAAATATGCATTTTCTTCATAAACGAACTCCGGATTTAATTTCGTGTCATTGAACCTTTATTAACCATGTAATATACATATATGTGTATATATATATATATATGGTGTACATAATAGATAAAAATAACAGTAAATCCTTTTTATCAATCGCTTAAATGAGATGTATTTGTTCTCTTATCAAAGCTCAAACTTTTTATCTCGTATCTTTCCGTTAACATATTATTGTATATAATATTTAGTAATAATAATAGTAATAACAAGGATAACAATAACAACAATAACATTTATAAATATAACAATAACCCTTTATATCTAACAATAATGTAGCTTTCAATATTTTTAACCACATCGAAGCCCGTCATAAAACTTAACCTTTCGTTATGACTATATTTAACTCTCTTTATCGTTAACAATTAGGATTAATTGTCGGCAAACCTCGAGGAGCTTGACCGTTTCCATCCTAGCCTTTTCTTTTATTATCTCGTCCTCGTATATCTTACGCTATAAGGTAAGTTACATATCCCCCTTTTTCATCTTTTAAGTTTTGAGGGTGACATGTATACCTTATTTACATTACACATTTTTATTTCTACATCTATTCAAAACACAATTCAATATATGTTTATGTGTGGCTATTGCATGGTCTATGAAAATGCTCTATGTGGTTAATTGTTTATTTTATGTTTGATGGTTGGTATCTCATCCTCATCTATCCTCATCCAGTATGATCATACATTTACCCAAGTACATTGATTTTGTATCAATAAGAACGGGTCCACATCTATTTAGTTTTTTACATTTTCATAGAAATAGTAATACTCATCATTTACATATGAATTTTGGTTTTTATCTATATATGTATCTCAACTAAAACTTATGTATTCTCACCAAAATTCGTATTGACAAACTCTATTTTTATACATGCTACAGGTACAAGTAATTTACATTAATCAAGATTGAAGATATTAGTTTTACCATAGGTTATTTATTCAAACAATAAATATGTTGTAATTGTTCTGTTTATTGAATTTGTGTACTTGTTTTGATATTAATGAATTAAATAATTATTGTCACTTTAATTAGTGTCTTTCGAGCTACTGTCCAATCAATACGTTACGCCCCGGCATGTTCCGCCTTTGGGCGGGGTGTGACAGATTGGTATCAGAGACGAAGGCTATAAGATAGGTGGTTAGATATAACGGCCTAGTAGCATGCTTAAGGTCCTTATACGTGATATGCCTTTACGTGTTTGCACCCTGAATTATATTATTGATTGCAGTAGCTTAAATATTATTTAATGATTTAATATTATTCTTGTACACAAAATCACACACTTAATCCGAGGCTATGCCTCACTCTCAAAATTGTTTTCAAAACTTTAGGACGACTTTTTAAAAAAAATGGGAATTTCCTTAAAAAATCCCGCCTTTTTACTCCCCTCTCCTTGAGGATGATTCGTGGGACGGATATGTAGTAACTGTAAGAGGGACACACTTGTTTACCGAACCCTTGACACCAAGGCTTGCGAGCCTAAGGAAGTGCAATGCGCATAAATCTCAATCAACCGCGAGACCTGGTTGCCTTCATGGAGTGTTCGTTAAGGGTGTGGAACTTATTAGGCCAAAGCATATCACACCAAACGTACCCGAATCTGCTACCCTCATTGTATCAAGCGTGGTCATGTGACGATCACACTCTTAAATCAACGATGAGATTTTTGTTATTTTGTTAAGAATGAAACTTTTTTTCTCAAATTATCAATTTCATCAATACCCTAAGTTAAAGTTATTAAAATTTTATTTTGTATTCTTGTGAATTTTCACAAAACTCGAAATTTCACAAGTTATACAAATTTTCTCTTTCCAAAATCATAACAAATTTTTCACGTGTCGTCATTGTAGCATGTCTTCTTCCCGCCTTATCAACCGTAACCGTCGCAGCGGCAACTCTGGCCGCAGCATGTCGTCCCGCATTGCTAAAGGCATTGTGGAAGCCCTCCCAACGATCATCTCTCAATTGCAAACTGTGAATGCTTCTTCATCATCCACAACTCTGAACCCAATTGCTTACCCCCTCAAACAATTCAAGAGTGTCAACCCGCCCGAATACTTCGGTATCGACGGTGCTACCATTCTCCTCCAATGGTTCGAAGAAATGGAGAGAATATTCCTCCATTGTGAATGTCCTGAGGATAAGAAAACCACTTATGCCTCGAGCATGCTAAAAAAGAATGCCCTCAATTGGTGGAACGGTGAGAAGCGCACGCTTGGCACCGAGGTTGCCATGGCCTTGCCATGGGATGACCTCAAGAAACTCATGCTCAAGAATATTTGCCCGAAACATGAGCTTCGAAAGTTGGAAGAGGAGTTTTGGAATTTGAAACAAGAAAGTGGAAATGACGCCATTTACAACGATCGTTTCCATGAATTAAGCCTTCTCATCCCTCACATGGTCACTCCCCTTGAACGTTCAATCGACAAGTACATCTCGTGTTTGCCTATGCAAATCCAAGATTCTGTCCTAGGTTGTGACCCTCAAACCCTCCATGATGCCATCACCTTAGCCGATACCCTCACCGAAAACCACGTTAAGGCTGGGACCTTGACGCGGAAAAATTCCAAGAAGCCCAATGATAAGTCTGCATCCGAGCCCACCAAAGAACCCAAACCCAAGTATTCTAAGCCCGAATCCTTCAAGCACAGCAACTCTCCTTATTACCGCAACAATAAAAGAAGGTCCAATTCCCAAAACTATGTTCTGGCCCAATCGCAAGCCCAACCCACCAAGAAGCCCTACACAGGACCCCACCCATTATGTGATACGTGTAACTTTCACCATTCGCCTAACCTCAAGTGTCGATAATGCACCCATTGCAATCGATTTGGTCACCTCTTTACCACATGTCGTGAACGTAACCAACCTTTGATGCAACCATTTACCTCACCTCTTATCCAAACCTTACCTTATACTCAAACGTTTACTCAAGCACCCCCAACTATTAGAGCTTGTTACAATTGTGGAGACCCTAGCCATTTTCGCAATGCATGCCCAAGACTCACACACATGAACCAAATTCAATCCTACCCAACTCAAACCGCTCAATATCAAGCCTACCAAGCCCAAGTAAATCAACTTCAACCAATCCAAGCTCAACCCATCCAAGCAATTCAAGTCCAACCCATTCAACCAATTCAAGTCAACCAAACCCCAATAAACCAAACAGCCTCAAGTGACCAAGCTACTCAAGGGAAAGTGTGTTACATCAACTGTTCCCAAGTCTAAGCCTAACCCTTTATGAAGACATGCTACGCAAAGACATTTCTTTTATTTAGTTCTTCATTTAAATCTAATGTATTGACTTCATTAAATCTCCAGTTTTGTTAGGAATGAGAATTATGGTTATTTATAATGGTGTTCAATCACTCATTTATTCCTATTTTTTCATTTAGTGCACTATTTATTATTACACGATTTATTATCATGATTTAAGTGGTCAATGACCGGTCAATTACCGGGACTATGTGCATGGTGATGTGCATAGTTATCTAATAGTACCGGTATCATAAACTACCTATGACCGATTTCCTACAAACGTGTTGGAAATTGGGACTATGAACATGTGTTGTACATAGTTATCTAATAGGAGTCACATGTACAAATTTTATTTCGATATTTTAATACATGGCTACCCAAACCCTCCAAACTCACCTCATCCTCATGGTACTCTTATCTCATCTCATCAATTTTATAATCTTGGTTTCAAACCTTATCTATTATTATACTCATAAGTCATGTGATTTGTTTGTTGTGTGAACCTATTTATTATTACGTGAGTTTTTTCGTCATCTCAAGTATTTTCTCTACATCGTATGTGTAAGTTACTTATATAATTTCAAATTTTTCCTCTATCTATTTATTTCATTTTGTTGTTATAACTCTCGATGGTTAACTTCAACAATTTCGTCATTTTCATTTGGATTATTTTACTAGTTAATTATGTTCATCAATTTTCATTCAATTTTTTTACTTCATCGCTCTTGATCAAGTGATTCCATTTAAATATCGATTTAAAAAAAAGTTTTCTTACCTTTGTTTTCAAACCCGCACAACGGGACGAACCATGTGCATCATGCGACGATCTAAATAATTATAAGAGCACGCATAATTATCAAAATCCTCGCCTAAAAATTTATGGTGAATACGGTTGTGTGTCATAACTCGGAACCCAGGGTGATTTTGGCTAACGGTACAAACATCGATGTGATAAGGGCATGGTGGATACGCCGCTGGTACATCCTATATATAAGTGTCTTTATCATGCCTTCCGTTTGTAGCGTTATTTGGGTCACCTGAAGATCTGTGTTATTTTTTATATATATAAAAAAAATCATTTCTTTCTTAGACCCTTACTTACTTTATTTATTTTATGGTTTTTCTATAATTTCGGGACGAAATTTTCAAAAAGTTGTAAATACTGTAACATTCGTCAACTTTCGGACCCGAAAACCCGACTCGTTTATTTATTTTTTTTAGTTATTCAATATAAATAATTATAACTTTGAGCATAATGAAAATTCAATCCTAAACTATCAAAATAACCACTTTTGACCCACCATCATAAACTAGGGACCTAGTTGCAATTTTTATTCAAAATTTCTAACTTCCTCTCTTCTTCCTTGCGACAGCCGACAACACCCCCCCTCCTTTCTTGGACCAAAATTTACAGACTAAATCAAGCAAATTGATATAATCAAATCATTGACAACCTAAAACGCGTCTACCGACAAGCTATACATGGTAATTAGTTAGCAAAGACAACTAATTGATTCGTAATTGCGAATAAAACGAACCGCGGCCTAAATGGTTCTTAAAGCACTATATAAACGTCACTATAATTCAATTAAATCACACCATACTACCCCTATTGCATTGTGACCCTAACCCCTAACCTAATTTCAACATACACACCCGTTAAGACCTTCGTCGATCAATCCAAGAGTCGTGACAACTCATCTCGTCGTTCACCCTCATTTCATCATCAATTCTGGAATTAAACTTTTCTTTGTACTCGTTTTTAATCAACAAACGAAAGCCCTAAGTCAATTTGAATCAACACCAAGCGATTTAACCAATTTAAAGTCTAGGGTTTGATTTGGGGAAGAACATAAACTGCATACATTGTATTTAATTTTCCTGTTGTATTGTTTCATCAAATTGAGGCACTGGCCTGATGGCCAACGCATGTTGTCCTAAAGCTTTTACCGGCCTGGGGCGCGGGTTCGAATCCCCTAGGCCCGGTTTTGTTGTTTTTAATTGTTATTATTATTTTTAAATACTCTTAATCAAAGATTTTGATATTAATACATGTATATATAATTAAATATGCATTTTCTTCATAAACGAACTCCGGATTTAATTTCGTGTCATTGAACTTTATTAACCATGTAATATACATATATGTATATATATATACATATGTGGTGTACATAATAGATAAAAATAACAATAAATCCTTTTTATCAATCGCTTAAATGAGATGTATGTGTTCTCTTATCAAAGCTCAAACTTTTTATCTCGTATCTTTTCGTTAATATATTATTGTATATAATATTTAGTAATAATAATAGTAATAACAAGGATAACAATAACAACAATAACATTTATAAATATAACAATAACCCTTTATATCTAACAATAATGTAGCTTTCAATATTTTTAACCACATCGAAACCCGTCATAAAACTTAAAATTTTGTCATACTATATTTAACTCTCTTTATCGTTAAGAATTAGGATTAATTGTCGGCAAACCTCGAGGAGCTTGACCATTTCCATCCTAGCCTTTTTTTTATTATCTCGTCCTCGTATATCCTACGCTATAAGGTGAGTTACATATCCCCCTTTTTCATCTTTTAAGTTTTGGGGGTAGCATGTATACCATATTTACATTACACATTTTTATTTCCACATCTATTCAAAACACAATTAAATATATGTTTATGTGTGACTATTGCATGCTCTATGAAAATGCTCTATGTGCTTAATTGTTTATTTTATGTTTGGTGGTTGGTATCTCATCCTCATCTATCCTCATCTAGTATGATCATACATTTACCCAAGTACATTGATTTTGTATCAATAAGAACGGGTCCACATCTATTTAGTTGTTTACATTTTCATAGAAATAGTAATACTCATCATTTACATATGAATTGTGGTTTTTATCTATATATGTATCTCAACTAAAACTTATGTATTCTCACCAACATTCGTGTTGACAAACTCTATTTTTATACATGCTACAGGTACAAGTAATTTACATTGATCAAGATTAAATGTAACACCCTGGCTAAAGCGGAATACGCCCGAGTGTGACGTACAGACTGCTCAAAACACATGTGACACTATTAAGTGACAATAATATCGTTAATTAATTTAAACATCATGTACACAAGTTTGTAACAAGAAATACAATGAAAAATACAAGAACATTTAACAAATTGTCCATTTATTATTATAACCTAAGTTCTAGTGTCCTCGTCACGACAACATTCTCTAAATAAGGTACATGTGGCATATATATAAAATAATGTCAACTAAATGAATAGTTGGTGAGTTCACACAAGTTTTGATATAAGTACATAAAAATCTACAATTCCGTGAACAAATGTAAATAAACAAGTAAAGTCCTTTCCAGTTGGGATTGTGCACCAACGTACTCGGATAATAGCGCAAGTAAGTGTCTTTTCCAATTGGTAACAACCAATGTACTCGGATCGGGGGTCCCTATTCCACTCATAACATCGAGGTCCTGAGTGCATAGGGGGGCGTATGATCATACTTATTGAGGAAACCATGAGCAAGTAATCTTTGAGCAAGTAAGCAAATACACACACAAATCCATGTAACGAATTGTAGTTTGTAAATAATAAATAAACGAAATTGTAATGTTGATAGGATATATATGCTACCCCCAAAATATGTAAAGGCGTTAAAAAGGGGGTGTGAGAAACTCACCTGAAGTTGAAGACAAACTGGAAATAAAACCGAAAGTGCATAAATGAAACCAAAGCAATTGAACGTTACGAACTAGAATTAAAAGTACAAAATTAATATTAACTAACGTCTTATAAAAGTAGATAAATCGGGTTGTCGGAATTTAGAGTTGTTGAATGTACATTTTATTATGGAGTTGGATATTATAATATTATTTTATATATTAGCGAATTTTAACGAATTATTAATTTAATATTACGGGATTTATATTAAGTTTGAATATTATAAAGGTTACGGAAATATTGGTGTTACGATTTTATTTTGAAAACGAAGGTGTTAACGAATTATAAAGTCTAACGAACGAAACATAATATATAAAAGTTTAAAACGAATTTGTCGGGTTTGAAAGATTGGTTTTTAGGTGACAAAATGATAGATTATAACTATTTTTATTTAACTCAATATAATTTTATTTGATTTAAATAATTTTTATAATTTTTTTTTATTTGGTTAACAAGTATTAAAAGATAGGTTTTAAAAAAATAAAAGAAAACAAAACAAAAAGAAACTGCTATGACCCGGATTCGAACCCGGGTCCCTTGATTGACATGTTACAAGACTAACTAGATGGACCAGACCATTTGTTTGTTTGGATCTCAGAAAATAAAAATATATAAAACAAGCTACAGGTTCATCTTATTCATAAAACCCTAGGATTTCAATTCATTCATTTGGTTCTATGTTTGCTTAAACATTGTTACGAGTTTTGTTAATCGGCTAAAACTATAACAATTGATATAACAATTACCTTGTATTGTAACGAATTGACGGAGAACCATGGCTGGCCGGAGTCGGAATAAAACGAACCAATTATAGGTTACAGAGGGTATATTAGATGGAGATGAAGGTGTGAGCGAGTATAGATGAACGAGTAGGTTCTATTTATAGTGTCAATTGGGTCGTTTAAGGTTAAATGATTGTTTATTACGTTTTAATATAATTTCCGGTGGTTAATAGGTTTAATTGCGGCTTGATTAGGTGTTATTACGGGTTATTAATCGAATATTATCACTTTTCGTTACATTCTAGGGTCGTTACGGCTTTTAATTGGGTCAAATCGCGTATTAGAGTGGGTTTTGGAGTTGGCCGGAGCCGAACTCCGGTGGCCGGAATCTAGTACCGGAAAAATGTGGGGACAGGGGTGGGTGAGGGCTGGGTTTAATTATTATTATTATTATTATTATTATTATTATTATTATATATATTTTCACATTTAGTCCTTCATGTTTCAAACAATTTTTAAAACAGAAAATTAAATGCATAATTACCATTCGAACCTTGAACTTTTGAATTGTTATATATTTGTAAATGAGTTAATATGTTTTTGGATTATTTTCACATTATACCCGGCTTGTTTGGAGCTCGATAAATAAAGACTTTAATAATCGTAAATCATTGAGGATAATATATTACTGATAAACAAGAAATAAGAATAAATTGAAATGACAAAACGAGTCGGTTTGACGAATATAAATACCGAAAACATAAACATACATGAAACGAAACTTGGGATACATCTCGAATCCTTTGTGAAGTTATGTTTATTTAATGTTTTAAGTTCGTTTAAGTTTGAGTTTTGTAATCTTTTATTATTTAAGGTTTTGAGTCAAGTTTTATCTATTTATTATGTTTTATATCTTTTGGTGTCTTGAGTGTTAAGCTTTAATTCTTTATATCATATCATGTGAAGGTTAAGTTCGTGTTTTGTTCGTTTTACTAGTCAATGACTACATGATTAGTTCACTTAAAGTTTCGATTTGATTTCATGTAGATGGTGGCTTTGGAGTCAAGGAAAAAAAGTTCTAGAAGTTTCTCATCGTTACTTGGAGTTCAAGAAAGGGACCTAACATGAATAAACAAGAAATAATAGCAAAAAACGAAAATTCACCCCCAAAGGGTGTCGCGCCGCGCCTAGGCAAATGCCTAGGATGCCTAGGCCGGGCGCCTAGGCCTTCTGGTCAGCCAAAAATTGCAAGCCCAAGCCCATTCTCGCTTATATAAACATCTTCATTCCCTAGCCGATGGGAAGCTTTTTGGAAGCCGATTTTAAGAGTTTTTCCAAGGTTTTGAAGGTGATTTGAAGCTAGGAACTAAGGAGGATCGAGAGAGCTTTCATCCGGGTGTTCGAGGATCAATCGCAAAGGGTTTTATTGCTCTAACTTTCGTTCCTTGTTCATTATTCTTGATGTCTTTCTTCTTTGTTTTTAAGACTTGTTTAGGATTGTTTTTAATAATGATTCTAGGCTAGACTTCATGTCTACCTAGGTTTGATGAACATGTTTGAGACTTGATTCTTGCTTTGGACAATTGTTTGATTATGGTTTTGTTAATTTAATAGTAAAAGACTTGATTTTTCTTTCTTGATGCATATGAGTGTTTATTATCTTGATTGATTGTTAATTATAGCTTCACATAGATCTTTTATCTTTTGATTGTGTTCTTTAGATTTAGGGTTTATGTTTAAATCATTACTTGGTGTTTTGATTATTGTGATTGAATGGGCCCATTAGATCATAGAAGCTTGTTGATAGTTGGTTAGGGTTTTGAATGTTTTGCTAAATTCCAATAGCTGTAAGGTTAGGAGTTGTTCATGTGTCTTGGTCAATCACATGCTAGGATAGTAGTGACAATATTTTTGCTTATTGTGTTGATCCATGTTCGTGATATCATGTTAGTTTATCAAGTTATCTAAGGTTTAGTGTTTCGTAAGATTGCTTGCTATAGATACTATTAATTAACCCTAATTGATGACTTTGCGGAAATCAATAATACTGATTGCTTAATAATCTAATAATTGTTCTTTGGGATTTCATTTGATTCAGTCAAAGGTCTTTAGGGTTTTGTTAGATGAATATGTTTAGAAATCAGTTTCCATAATCATGTTATTTGTCCATTGCTTGATGATTGTTGATACATGGGATTCTTACCTAGGTAGATTCCTTCTCTGATTGGTTTTGATCTTGTGTTTAATTGCTTGTCTCTCGTTTGCTTGTTTATCTACTTTCTTAGTTTAATCTTAGTTTAATATTAGTTTAAAAATCCCCCTTAAAACATTAATAATAAATAGTCTTGTCGTAAGTCGAATCTAATTAGTTAATTAACGTAATTTATAGAGTCATGTGGGTTCGATATTCCGGACTTACTTAGCTTTAGTACAATTGACCGGTTCACTTGCCGGTGTTTTGTGTAGTTGAGTCTTAAGTCTAGTTTTTATTACTTGCTAATTTAGTTAATATTTAATTGACTGTTTTAAGCACATCATACGGATTTACGTTTCGTAAAAATACAAACGAACATGGACCATGGATCACTTTTCGTTACATTTTAGGGTCGTTACGGCTTTTAATAGGGTCAAATCGCGTATTAGAGTGGGTTTTGGAGTTGGCCGGAGCCGAACTCCGGTGGCCGGAATCTGGTACCACCGGGAAAACGTGGGGATAGGGGTGGGTGAGGGCTGAGTTTAATTATTATTATTATTATTATTATTATTATTATTATTATTATTATTATTATTATATTTTAAATATATTTTCACATTTAGCCATTCATGTTTCAAACAATCTTTAAAACAGAAAATTAAATGCATAATTACCATTCGAACCTTGAAATTTTGAATTGTTATATATTTGTAAATGAGTTAATATGTTTTGGATTATTTTCACATTATACCCGGCTAGTTTGGAGCTCGATAAAATAAAGACTTTAATAATTGTATATCATTGAGGATAATATATTACTGATAACAAGAAACAAGAATAAATTGAAATGACAAAGCGAGTCGGTTTGACGAATATAAATACCGAAAACTTAAACATAAATGAAACGAAACTTGGGATATATGTATATATATAATGAAAATATATAAATTTAAATAGAACAAAATCGAAAATTTAAAATGGGTCGGATTTTCGGGTTTGAAAAGTAATGAATGTTACATTAAAGATATTAGTTTTACCATAGGTTATTTATTCAAACAATAAATATGATGTAATTGTTCTGTTTATTGAATTTGTGTACTTGTTTTGATATTAATGAATTAAATAATTATTGTCACTTTAATTAGTGTCTTTCGAGCTACTGTCCAATCAATACGTTATGCTCCGGCATGTTCTGCCTTTGTTCGGGGTGTGACACCTTATTACTTAACATAAGTTGAATAAATATTAAGGGCTAGATACTTTAACCCGGTTTTGAGCAAACTTATATTTTAAAAACTATTATTATGTTTTCTTAAATATTTATATTTTAAACCTTAAACTTTAAATTGTTACATTTCCTATTATTTATTTTATTTAAAGACTTCCTAAACAACCTTACCAATTCAAGACTTCCTTCACCTAGACTTTGCTCGTTAAACCTCATCCTTCTGGTTACTCGTTATTTTACCAAAACAAGTTTATTACTTGAATGTGAGTACTTTCATACCCTGTTTTCCATCTTTCGTTTTGGGGTGATATTGCATACTTATTTCAAACTAAATGATTTATACTTGAGTCTTAAACCACAAATGTTATTGTATACTTTACTTAAATAAATGCTCGAGGTTCTATGCTTACATGCTTATATGTTTGTGTTTACCGCTTTTGGAGGGTTGATTCATAAATCCGTGAACTATCTGGTATTCTCTTATAGCAAGTTTTCGTTAATGTATTCTTATTAACGATCTCATTCATAAATCCGTGAGCTATCTGGTATTCTCTTATAGAACTGTGCCACTAATGTATTCTTATTAGTGATCTCATATTATTCAAATTATTGCTATTATTTATTGTTTCATATACAAGTTGTGGAAATTTCATATTATATACATATTGTTCAAAACTATGAAATTGCTCATCAACCTTTGTGTTGACAAAATTCTATTTTATGCAATGTTACAGGTTTGACTTTCGTTGACTTGAGGACTTGACGAAAAACATTATCAAAACTATTAGGATATTAGCAAAACGAACATTACATATTTGTTTACTTGTATTCAATTTGTTTTGTATGAACAAAATGTGATTTTTTATTGATTTATGAAACAAATGAGTTGATTAAATATTGTCAATTTAATAGTTCTCGTGTTTTGGGCAATCCGTTGCACCCCGGCATGTTCCGCCGCCTTTGGTCGGGGTGTGACAACTTGGTTCTTACCAATACTATTCTACATATACGATAGGTACACTTGCTTATTTTGTGTGTGTTTAGTCTTAGTAAAAATCTATGATATATATAAACGAAACCACAAAAATCCTTCGTGTCGCGATGTGGTCGCTCCCTCTTTTCTTGGAGTCACCAGATTTGCTTGATTTTTAAATGGAGGCTTCTCATGCATTTGACCCAAATTCACAGGTATGAGTCTCATCAAACCTAGATATTTCCTAAACGGGTTATAACATCTCATTAAATTTAAAACTAATCTCACCAAATATTTGATATAAAAATCCTATAAAGTAGGGATATACTAAAAATTAATATCTGATTTATTTAAAAAAAGATATATATTATTTATAATTAAATAACCAATTTTATAGTAAAAAAAATAAACGGGTCTTGGGTCTCATCAAACCCCATATAGCTTTTAAACCGGGTTATAACATCTCATTTATTTGTGAAACAATTTATCATCAAACCATAAGTATATTATTAACTTTCATACAATAAAAATTCAATAAATAAATAAATATTAGAAACAAATAATATAAAACAACCCCCGTAATCAAACCCAGATATTTCTTAAACATGTTATAACATCTCATTAAATTAAAAACTAATCTCACCAAATATTTGATATAAAAATCCTATAAAGTAGCGATATATTAAAATTTAATATATGATTTATTAAAAAAAGGATATATATTATTTATAACTGAAAAACCAATTTTATAGTAAAAAAAATAAACGAGTCTTGGGTCTCATCAAACTCATATAACTTTTAAACCGGGTTATAACATCTCATTTATTTGTGAAACAATTTGTCATCAAACCATAAGTATATTATTAACTTTCATACAATATAAAAAAAATTCAAAAAATAAATAAATATTAGAAACAAATAATATAAAACAACCCTGTGATACGGGGAATAAAAACTAGTCACTTTATAAATTAAAAACACAATCTTGTGCAAAAGCTAAATTCCAACCTTTTAAAACTTTCTAAGCGCACGGACACGCACACGCACACGCACACGCACACGCACACGGACAACAGTTACCATAAGCCCTAAAATTTGTTGTATTTGTTGCTTCGATCGTTTACTCATTGAATATGTTGTAACACTTTGGCCGATCAAGTCGTCCCCCCCCCCCCCCTCGGGATAACATCCGCTTTTATCAGTTTTGTTATTCTAGGTTTTGAAGAAGAAAGAGTGGCAAGAAAATCTACTGGGAATTAGGGTTAGCAAACTCAGTCGGAGTTCGAACTGAAAAACGAAGAAGACGGTGGTGGCTGGTGGTTCTTTGCCGCTGTTGTGGGTGTTTTGTGAATCATTAACTGGTAGGTAAGAAATACTCGTCAAATCAAGTTTGTCAAATTACATTGGCACTTTGTAATTGATATTTAATTCTTTCTTAACTTTTCAGCCTGTAAATCAAAAGATCGGAGACGAGTTACTTCTTTCTATCTCTAGTTTTGTACATGTAATGTTATTATGTTATCAATTTCAGTTTCGAGTCATAGCTTTTTTTTAAACCGAAATTAGTTGATTAGTGACCATAATCTATAAAGCAATTCAATGTGACCTTAGGATGCTTTGGACATTTGTTTAGTTCACTCAACTTTGTCTTCCGATTTTAATGTTATTTGTTTTCATTGTGTAAGTAAACCATCATATTTTACAATTGGCATTCATTACAAATTTATGGTTGCTGGACTTTCAAGAACTTACTCTTTACTTACAATCATTTGGTATGAAAAGCTAATAAAAAAGGTGACTGCAATTACAACACTAGATATTAGTGATTTTTTATAATTATACTAATGATTTTTATTCTTTAAAGAAACCATCAAGGCATCGAGTGATGGTGCTAAACAGGTTCTCAGCGGTTAGGCCAAACGGCATTGCTTACCCAATCAAATTGGCTTCTTATGATACAACATAGGTAAATGATGAATCAGCCCCATTTGTGCTTAGATAGTTTAAAGATTAAAACATCAATGATTTTTAGTTTAACTTTTTTTTATTGATAACTTATATTACAGGTGAAAAATAACAAAACTATATCGAAAATTCAGTTTTTCTAATACATGTTAAAGGGAAAGAACAAACAACACCCACATATAGAATTTATATTTTTTGCAAATTGATCTGGAAATTGTAAGGGTTTGTTCTCCATCTTGAATTTGGTGTTCTAGCTTCGGTTTGATTCTGTCTAAGATATAAATGTTACCAAACGGGCGACGCGTTAGTAATACTAAGATAATTTTTATATTTGACAGATTAGTGGGGGACTGAAAAGTTTAGCAGTACTAGGGAAAGTCGTTTGAGACTGCACGGGAGTTGCCCAAGTGGGAGATTAAAAGCTATCTTGGATGGCATACTCAAGTAAGTTCAGTTCCATCACGTTATCTTCAGATAGTTTGGTTTGCAAAATGAACTTTGTTGTTTGAATTAGTTTTTACCAATTTAATTTTTAAGTTATTGGTTGATTGTTTTCAACTTATTTGTGGCAGGGAAATTGCCGTTTGTTTTGTGGGCTCCATGTGGACAGTGATCGAATTAAGGGAATGACAAAGAAGAGATTATGGAGAATACTTGAGAGGCATATCTTGAATGTACACATCATTGCGAACTAAAACATCATTCTTTGTGATATCCACCCTCTTGGAAACGCTTGATAGCTTTAGCTCTAGCACAATGTGTTCTCTTGGTAAGGCATTATATTCTGTGTTTACATATTTGTATATATTATAAATATTTCATATTGGTTTTTAATTTATAATATAAGGGCTTGGGAATTGTTTATCTTTCAGCCCTCTAACCCTCTTGCCATAACCAAAGCCGGGTGAAGAATTGCCGACCTTCTTAAGCATGTTTGAGGTGTATTTGATAAGGTATTTTCTCAAATCAATTTTAACATGACCAGCCCGAGTTGCTTCAAATCAAATTTCGAATTTTCATTATATATCATTTTGCAAAATTACAGATTATGAAACTCAAAGAAGCAGCATGGGATTTTATAATAAGTTAAAATTAAAATGTCACTTTTTTTTTTGTCTATCAATTATGTAATACATATCCTTTTATCATTCAGGATGATGTAATTGTACCATATATGCTTTTATCATTTAGGATGGATTAACTTAAAATTTCTTGAACCAGTGTCAACGTCTCCACGATTGCTCTACAAACCAAAATATCAATGTCTAATTATTAGACTCTAATACACATGAAACATGTCACCAACTTGGCCCGTCGCAATGCACGTGTATGCTTACTAGTTTTATCAATGTTTCATATCTTTTAAGAACCCATTCTTTTGGACATTTGAACCAACCTCCTTCAAAGTTACAACCATACATCCTTTGGATACATTTCTGATATTGTGTTCTCGAGTTCACTTAATGAAATACATGAAAAAAAAACGAAAGCATTTCTATTCCTTTCCTTTCATTTCTTCTTATTCCTTCCAAATAAAAGGAAAACATTAACATCATAACCCCCCCCCCCCCCCACACCCCCGGGTTGCCATCTCTTTCTCTCATTTTCTTTCTTTTAATGTAACGTGGGAACACTCCTTTCCTTTTTTAAATGAAACTCGGGAACATAACCTATACGTTTTTTTAATATTTGGAACCACCCGCAATAGAGACGGTATTGGTACAGTATCAAAGGCAAAATTTCGATAACGTACCAATTCCGAAACCTTAAGAAGTTGCTATCGAATTGCTATCGACGATACTTGATTCGTTACCAATACCTTGTACCATTTGGTCATCCTTAACCCCTAACACCGGAGTGATGTGAGATGTGATGTCAACCGTTCATATTGATTTATGTTTTTTTTAATATTTCTCAAAGTAGGTTGATAGCTTAACAAGAGAAAAGTTGTTTGTGACACAAATTATAATATTTATTCAAACACTTTATTTGATAATGGTGACATGTATGAATCATTTCAAGAAGTATATGCTTTATCTACGTTGTTTTTTAATTAGAGGGCCAAGACCTAACTACTTAGACTTTAAAAAAAGAAATTCATTTGTCACTTAACGATCGAACTTTTCAATTTCTTTTTTAAAGGATCAATGAATCATTCGATGTATTTGTTTCAATTTTTCCTCTTCTTTTTCCTCGGAATCAAAACATTTTTTTTTGTCATACTCATTAAGTTCCAATTAGTATCCATAATACAAGTAGGATCCTAGTAAATCTTGTGGTAGCAACGGAATCGAGGAAAGAGAAAAGACAGTTCTCTTCTTTTATATTAGCATTAATTCATATTAGATTCTCTTATATTAGTATTAATTCATATTATATTAAGGTTAGTAATATGTTGTAAATCTAACTATACTATTAAAGCAAGATAATACTTTTTCACATAACCTCTTCACATAGGATGTCATGTAGATACCATGTGATCAGTTTCCTATTTTATCAAGCCAATCAATTATGTTATGCTTGAAAATTCCAATAAATAAAGGAAATATTCTAGATGAATGAATATATATACAATTTCGTAAAATATTCTATTATTATGTTATAAGTTTGGTTTAAAAAAGCACGTTTGAGGCGAGAAGTGACCTAAGGCGAATGCCTCTTCGTTTTAGGCTAGTCAAGGCGAGCAACATTTAAAACGCGGGCCTGAGGAGAGATTTTTAGACAAACAATGACCTAAAGCGAAGTTGAGGCGCTCACCTTTCATACGCCAGTGGTTTTTAAGCATCTAAATATTTTAGAATATGCTTTTTAGGTTGTATGTGTAGGTAGTTTATATATTAAATCATATATCTATATCTACACTATATATAATGTATAAAATTAAGACACCTTAATTTTAAGGGATTTACAAATCAATCAACACATGGTACAACCTTTAATACACCTAGAATAAGGACAAACATGTCTACTAAAGAGTCAAATAGTTATTAAATAATTGTTACAACATTAACCCCTTTACTTTGCTTAAGTTTTGTAAATTTTAAAAATAGTTACAATTATGATCCTTGATCTTTCACTCATATGTGATTTTGATTTTCATTTTTAACTCAACTTCCCTCGTGATTTTTAAACATTAATTACTTTTTCATTCACTAATATTTTTTTAAAGAAATTACACCATAAAAACGAGTATGTTTTCCTCTTTAATTTGAGTATCATATTGTTATAGTTTTTTAATCATTAAAAAAATAACATTTTAAGTAGGGTCGTTTGGTTTTGATGGTTATTAAATTAAATCGTGGGTCAAATCGGTTAGTAACCGGTTTTTATCGTCGAAAACCGAAACGAACCTTTGAAAATTGAAAACGAACGGCCAAAAGTTAATGAAAAAAATCAACGGTAAAATCAAACCAATGACCAGTTTGAATTTTTTTCGGTTTCAAATCGAACAACGTACACCCATAAACTTGTTACATGATTACAAAGGTATGTGTTTTCCGCTGCATTGCGCGGACACTCGTCTAGTAATGCTTAAATATAGCTATATTATGGGTCGAGATACCAAAAACCCATGATATACACATATATAAAAATTATATAAGTATGTTCACCTCACGTATGAATGCTTTCGCTTTTGCGCATGACGCTTCAAGTTTATGTTTTAATCCTTGTCGCTTTGCTTCACCTATCGCATTTTAAAAGCGAGGTTATAAGTTAACCTTAGAATGTGTTCAAGTATAAGATCTTAACATTTCTTCTAATCAAACCGGTCATTATCCAATTTTATATCTAAAGAGAGTTTTAGAAATTTCTGAATTGTAAATTTTTATTATCATTATTTATATCTTATAAATCCATTAAGTATGTCATTCTATATGTTATTAAATTTAATTTTTTTATTGTAATTTTTTAAGGGGCAATTTCATAGATAGACATTTTCTTTTTTATTAACTACACGTGTATCATAATACTGGCTCTTTACTAGTATAATCAATATTGTGGAGACATTTTTGATGGCTTGTACTTTCTACCAACATACTTAGAAATATGATTATACAGAAGCTTACAAACTTTTAATTTAATGGAAATATGATTATAGAGAAGCTTACAAACTTTTAATTTAATGGAACACTTCCAAAACAATTAAATAAAGTTATCCTATTAATTAATTATGTATAAAAACATCATTACACGTCCAACTTACTATTAATCCGTCACTTGTTTTTCCTTGCCGGAATATGTTTATCAATGACGACAAAACAACCTAGTCAACAAACCACCACCAGCCGCCACCGAGGCCCACACATTTGGACGGCTGTTTTGACCCCATGGCCCACCATCCTTCCACCTACCCTCCTTCTCATTCTTCTTCCACCATTTTTACTCCACTTCTGTCCTGCAAAACACAACAACAACAACAATAATAATAATAATAATCAATGGAACCAACATCTCCACCAACAACTCCGCCGTTGAATTCTCAGCCACCGGCTGCCACCACTCCCACTCCTCTTGTTGTCCCAAAGGCTTTCAAATACCAAGAAATGTAATCAAATCTTTATTTTTTAGTTCTCAGCATGTTCCATTTAGTTTGATATTATTATTTTGTAGGTATTCGAGTCCTACGGACTCAATCATGTCACCTGTTTCAAAGGGAATATTATTTGCAAGAAACAGGTCCAAGAATTCATCCCGTACTTTAAGAAACTCGTCCACGACTAAAGAACAACACAAGGTACGTATTTTATATTTTCGACTCTGCTAGGTGTTTTTTTTATTTGGTTGTAACTTGGAAGTATAACGGTTACCGTTGCAGATTCAAGATTAGATTCCAAGCTGGCTGCTCTTGAATATTAACGGGTTGATTGAACTCTTGATGCATGCTTACGATCTTAAATATTATTATTCTTGTTCTGTTTACTTTTGATCATAATTGGTTTTCTTTCAACCAGTTTTATTGTAAATTGCAAAGGTAAAAATAAGAAGTGAAGATATATAGGTGGAGTCAAGTTGGTACTAACTCGGGTTTGAGTCACTAATAATACGAGTCTGCTGAGTTGATATTCATGTTGTACTCAACATACAAAACTGATATCAAGTATTTCTTGCATTTCACTAGTTAAAAGTGTCGTTGACTAGATTACTCCTTCGTTAGGAAAATTGGCACAATAAAGTTGATTATAAGGCCACTGATACATAATAGACTAACAGCGGATAGCGATTCTGGATGGTAAATTTGTTCATGTTTAATACTTCTTCACAAATAGCGTAGGTGTGACCGATGATGAAACACTAATAAAATCTAGCTCTAGTGACTCATACAATTGTTCCTTTAGTTCCTTCTCTTCAACTCGATCATTAGGGGTCCTTAGGTGCTTTGGAAATGGGCTTGGAGACGGGTATCGATTCTTGATGATGAATTTACCTCCACTTTGATGGTATTCCTAGATGTTAAGAGATGATATCAAAATGATATGTAAATATTAAATGCACGGTTTTGCTATCGAAGTGTCTTTAATCATAGCCAAGAATTCCTCGCATATGCAGGAATTAAAGTTATGTGCTGACCGTCAATGCTAGTGCTGAAAAGTTGGCACTAATGTCAGCTATCATTGATGTTCAGTTACTACGGAACAAGAATTGCCATTGGCGGGGGTCAGTGATTAGGGGCGACGCCCCTCTTGAATCTTTGGGTTCGTTAATACATGAAATAAGAGTAGTTTTGAATGAGCGTGTTAAGCTAATCTTCTAACTCGTATCAATATTTATTCTTTTTTCCTTTCGATCTTAAGTAAACTTAGTTATACTAAAATGATCATGATTATACCAAACTCACTAACAACTAACCCATACGGGGTAAGTGTACATCCTTCCATATTCATAGCATTATGTATTACAGGTTACTTGTTGCCTTCGCTTCTTACGTTACCTCACTAAATTTCATAAGTAGCCCACTAAAACTTCCGTTTGTCCTTTATACCACTCTATTAAACACATTAGCCTCAAGAATTAGTCCATAAAATTGGTGAGAGCTTCATTTTTTCAATTGCAAACTTTTCTTACACCCCACTCTTTGGAATTGTGGAAAGAACAAGAAACAAGTAAACTACAAAATTTTAAATGTGCTGAACTCTGCCATCTTAGAAAAGAATTTATACACACTGATCTCCACTGGTTTTGATAGACTACTATTGAAGAACAACTGTTGGTGTGAGACAAGAGTAGATGTAACATGGGTTAGAGCATTCCCAACCCGTCCCCCATCCATATATCTATAATTACACTAAAAAACACTACATTCCCCTCTATTGTTCAATTAAATAATATTTTTTTATACCTTTATCAATCCAGTTTTCTCTCTTCTTTGCTCACAACCAATTCAATAAATATTAAAAAATAAATATGGGCAAACAAACTTTCTCCAAATTTACAAAAAAATTACTATTTTTCTCTATTCACCATATAATTTACACTCACAACCATTCATAATTTTAGGTAGAAGTGGCAATGTGAGTGAGTTGGGTTGGATTTGGGTGATGAGTTAGAATGGGTATGGGTCAGAATGGATTTTTAAAATAGAGTGTTAGGATGGGTATGAGTCAAGATGGGTAAAGTTAACCCATCTTGACCCAAGCGAAGGTTAAAATACCAAGGGTTTAAAAAACCTCTCAAAAAAATATTCAAAAAATTAATAAAAAATTATATCTCAAAATATAAATCAATAACGTAAAGTGTAAAAATGCTAAAATGTTTCCCCCCGTCATCCTCGTTCATAAAAAAAAAAAAAAAAAAAAACAGCCCGGTTTTGTATCAGTTCAGGTTGATTTTTTCGGGGTTATTTTTTGTTCAGTTTTGCTTTTTTTCATTTCGGTCGGTTTCGGTATCTTTTCGGTTTCAATGATTTCGGTTTCGTGGGTTTTGTTGAATATAATTGGATTGAGCTTGTTTTAATTCATTCTAATCCATAAACAAACATTTCTAACCTATAACCAAAAGTCATTAGTATTTCCCCAACCCATTTTAACCTATTTGAAAAATTCTTTTGATCCATCCTAACTCATTCCAATTTTAAAAATTATTCATATTAACCCAAAATAACTCATTTGGGTTTGTTTTGCCACCTATAATTTTAAGGGATGGGTTGAGAATGCTATAATGAATTACACTTCACGTGCTATTTAATAGACAAATGGTTCTTATCATTTAATGAATTACAAGCACTCAGAGTAATATTCTCATTGTATTATTAATTAAACATATGATTCTTAAAGTTGTACCAATTACAATTTACAATTACTCGATCAATCTTCTCACTATATCCTATAAAACCCGAGACTCTTAGAGCATCCATAGAGCATAGCGTTAGCTCTAAAAATGCCACCATCCAAATAACATCACCATCCTTCTCCTTTCTTCACTCACAAAAGTAATCATTTCATCCTTGTACATGGACGTGGCTTCCATAAAAAGCCGGAAAAACTCCCCCAAAACGCTAAAGAATATCACATGGACTTAAAACATGGCAAAAACATTCATGGTGGATGCTCTTACATCCGATGGCTTAACTATATGCATATTTTGAGACAATATATGACTTAACTATATGGGATGAAGGTAGCTCCATCATTTCTTGATTATATCATCTCAAACGGGCATTCAATATTCCCTCCAAGGTTAGCATCTTTCATTCAAGTCATTTCAGCACCGTCAACAAACCTTAGACTTTTAGTATGCAATGGGTAAGTCTTTTGAAGATGGTTTTACCTTAATAACATGCGGGTTTAAGTCGAAGTTAGGATAACTGTGTTGTGTACACTAATAAAGGTACGTAATGGGTAAGTCTTTTGAAGATGGTTTTACCTTAATAAAGGTACGCAATGGGTACGTAACACAAATTAAAAACATCAATATTAAAGATGATGCAATTATTTAAAATCTCTGTTGATCCTGACGAAGAAGAAAGCCTAATGGGTTTTTTAACAGTTTAAAAGTTTGGCTTATTGAGCCCCTAATAAACTTACATAATTGTAGTACAAAAACATAGAATTTTATATACCTAACCATGGAGCCAAATCGAGGACACAATTAAACATATTTACCCTTTTTATGCCGGAAGTTAAACCTCTAATCACAATATTCATATATGAAAGAAAAATGGTCTCTAGGTAGGGCTTTTTCTAAATGTGTGACAATAATTAGTAAGTAAAAATAAGAGAAGAATTCCATGCCTACAAAATTACTTAACTAGAATATTTATGTTGGAAAAAATTTATGAGCAAATTGCTATTTAGTGTTTGATATAATTTCGTTCAATGATTCAAATGAACCAAATGCAGTTATCAAGTCAACATTTTGGGTTGTTTTGTGTTCGAGCCCACAACAATATTTAGCTAAACTAGTCATGTCATGATCGTATTAATCTGGCTTGTTTCACAGGTTAACCATTCTATTTTCATATTTGCATTTTTTTAATCTCAAATAGTCTAAATTGATTTTGTACTTTTACTTTATATCAAAATATAAAACATAAAATAGATATAAACATGAAGTTTAATAGTTTTAACTAAGGTTGGAAAAGTTACCAGACAGACCCTAGGCGGTTAAATAGGAAGTTGGGTGTATTTGGAGTACTCTGAGAGTACTCGGACATGGTATATTTTAAGAAAATTAATTTTTACGTATTACATATATGTCAAATATCATAAGTTCACTAATATTTATTAAAAAATAAGTGAATATCAATATAAATAAGAAAAACACATTTTAAATTACTATATTTTTCTAAAAATTTCTAATTATTAATTAAAAAAATGATATTCATCTTTAACAGTATAGAAATACAAATTATATTTTATTTTTTAATTCAAAATCGGCCCAAGTTAACCGACTAGATGAGATTCTGTTGATGTTGACCACATTTGATCGAATTCTTGGTAACTAGGCGGAGTTAAAGAAACTTGTATCGAGTACTAGCAGGGCCGTCTCCGAGAATTTAAATGCTTCAGCCGAGCTTAAATGTAAAGGCCCGTAGGCTCTAACGAGTAACGAAATAAAATGACCCGTAGGCTCATTATCTCAAATGGGTTATGAGTAAAAAAAAGATTGAGTCATCTATCTAATAAAAGGATTAAGATTTGTACATATTTTATAAAATAAAAGTTAATAATATATAAAAAATAAAAAAAAATTGGTGCCCCAAAAGAATTAGTGCCTCGGCCGGTCGCCCGGGTTGCACAACCCAAGAGCCGACACTGAATACTAGGCTGTGTAGACCTATTTTTACAGCATTGGTTTAAACGCATCTACTTTACACAACTTCGTATATTTTGTTGTAAACGTATAGCATTAGGGAATTAACACGAACAGAAAAATTGATTTAAGAAATCATGTTTGTGTTGACCTGTAAAACTCATGTCGTGTTTGGTTTGTATGCTCGATATGGTTTCTGGTTCTTGAAGTAATATTACGACCATATCAAATTTTCAACATTCACACACATTTATTTTAAAAAAAAAGTTCATAAAATTTGGTGTAAAAACTTGAAATATAAATTTTTGGGAAATATATTTACACCCATAAAAAAACTGAAAAAAAAGCAAGTAAAAAAATGAATGAAATGCTAAAAACAAACAAAGTCACAAACGCGTTTTCTCAATGAACTCAAAACAAGTCACTGTTGAATTCAACCTCTCTCTCCATGCTCTGAAATTCTAATTCTAGGGTTAGGGTTTTGAACTAAACCCATTTCAATTATACTTATACTTTCTTCCTCATCAAGATTCAATCTTTCTTTCTGAACCCTCCTTAGGGTTCCAGTAATGGGTCGTCTTCACAAACCCTTTAACCTACTGCTAACCATCTCCTTCATCTTCACTTCATTCTGGTTCAATTCAGTTTCCGCCGATGATTCCGACAAATCGGCGCTTCTGGACTTCAAATCAGCCGTTTCGGACCCTGCCGGACTGTTAACCACCTGGGTTTCGACCGGTTCGGATTATTGTTCTTGGATCGGAGTCACTTGCGGGTCTAATTCTAGGGTTGTGGCTGTTAATATCACCGGTGGAGGTAATTATGGAGACTTTACTTGTGATATGTATGATCAGTTTCC
This sequence comes from Bidens hawaiensis, assembly GCF_021521415.1. NCBI lineage: Eukaryota > Viridiplantae > Streptophyta > Magnoliopsida > Asterales > Asteraceae > Bidens > Bidens hawaiensis. Next base: position 124,294 of record NW_027492943.1, on the reverse strand, counting down.
TTTGTATGGGTTTGGGGTTAGGAAGAATTGTGTGGGTCGAAATGCGAAATTAGTTGGTAAGCTTTCGTCCTCGATTTCGAAGCTTTTGGAGCTTAGAATATTATCCCTTCCGTTTAACAATTTGAGCGGTGAAATTCCTGTTGAGATTTGGGGTATGGAGAAGCTAGAAGTGATTGATCTCGAAGGGAATTCGATTACCGGGAACTTACAGTCTCAATTCAGTGGGTTACGAAGACTTAGGGTTTTGAATTTGGGGTTTAATCATATAACGGGGGAGATACCAGATACGTTATCGGAAATGAAGAGTTTGCAGGTGTTGAATCTTGCGGGGAATCGGATTAACGGTTCAGTTCCTGCGGTTATTGGCGGGTTTGGAGATTTGAGAGGGTTGTATTTGTCGTTTAACCAGTTATCTGGGTACATCCCGGATGAGATCGGGTATAACTGTAATAGTCTCGAGCATTTGGAGCTTTCTGGTAATCTTTTAGTTGGTGACATCCCGACTAGTTTAGGGAACTGTACGAAGTTACAATCGCTTTTGTTGTATTCCAATATGCTTCAAGAAGAAATACCTGTTCAACTCGGTAGACTCAAAGCACTGCAAGTTTTGGATATTTCAAGAAATAGCCTTAGTGGTGCAATACCGAGTGAACTCGGAAGCTGTTTGAATTTGTCAGTCCTCGTGTTTTCAAATCTGTTAAACCCGATTCCTAGCTTTTATAACCCTGATGATGATTTATCACAGTCACCGGAAGACGAGTTTAACTACTTTGAAGGTGCAATCCCTTCGGAAATCACGAGTCTCCCGAACCTTAAACTGTTATGGGCTCCACGGACGACTTTAGAGGGAAAGTTTCCGGACAATTGGGGAGCGTGTGCCAGCCTGGAAATGGTCAACCTTGGTCAAAACTTTTTTGTTGGTGAAATCTCCAAAGGGTTTGATACTTGCAAGAAGTTACATTTTCTTGATTTGAGCTCAAACAAGTTGACGGGTGAGGTTAGTGATAAGCTCGGTGTTCCTTGTATGACGGTTTTCGATGTTAGTGGGAATCATCTTTCGGGCCCGATCCCGTCTTTCCGTTACACAACATGTGAACCGTTTGATCTATCAAATGCATACATTCAGTATTTTGTATCTAATGATTTACGGGCCAGTTCAATGTTTCCAAATAATGTTGGAGATCTTGCAGTAACCCATAACTTTCAGGCAAACAATTTTACGGGCCGGTTTGATTCTGTTCCGATTGCAAGAACAGGGGAGAACACGGCTTATGCTTTTCTTGCGGGTCAGAACAAGCTTACTGGTGAGTTTCCGGGAATATTATTTGAAAAGTGTGTGAATTTGAAAGCGATGGCTGTTGATGTAAGTTTAAATGGGTTATCGGGTCAACTCCCTTCACGTATTGGTCAAATTTGTAAAGCTCTGACTTTTTTAGATGTGTCGGGAAACCGTATATCGGGAATGATTCCAACTAGTTTTGGTGAGTTGGGTTCGCTTGTTGCGGTTAATTTAAGTTGGAATTTGTTTACTGGAGTAATACCCGATAGCTTCAACAAGATTACAGATCTCAAAAATCTGTCAATGTCTGGTAACAATCTCACGGGTCGAATTCCTTCTGGGTTTGGAAAGCTCGGGTCTTTAGAAGTTCTAGAACTGTCCACCAACTCTTTGGTTGGAGAGATCCCAGGGGATCTTGTAGATTCGAGGAATCTGACGGTTCTTTTGCTAGACCATAACAAGCTATCTGGCCCAATTCCACATGGTTTAGCTAACTTGAAAATGATCTTGAAATTCAATGTCTCGTTTAATAACCTGTCGGGCCCGTTACCACAAAATGATATTTTAACAAAATGCAGTAGCGTTACTGGAAACCAGTATCTGCAATCGTGTAAAATCTCTCCAAATTTGTCTCCTGATCAGCCCGGTGGTAATGATTATGCAAATCTTTCGGGTTCACCGGAATCTGCACCGTCAGGCAGGGGCGGGTTAAATTCAATTGCAATTGCTTCCATCACATCCGCCTCAGCTATATTTTCGGTCATGCTAGCTCTCCTTGTTTTGTTCTTCTGCACCAAATGGCGGCCTAAATCGGGCCCACGCGCCCACGTGTCTGTGCGTAAGGAAGTCACTGTTTTCACTGACATTGGAGTCCCGTTAACTTTTGAAAACGTGGTTCGGTCTACGGGTAGTTTCAACGCGAGTAATTGTATCGGAAACGGAGGATTTGGAGCTACATACAAAGCTGAGATCTCGCCCGGGTTTTTGGTAGCAATTAAACGGTTATCAGTCGGACGGTTTCAAGGCGTACAACAATTTGATGCAGAGATTAAAACATTGGGTCGCCTTCGCCACCCAAATCTTGTAACGTTAATCGGGTACCACGCGAGTGAAACTGAGATGTTTTTGATCTACAACTATTTACCAGGTGGCAACTTGGAAAGATTCATACAAGAAAGATCAACCCGAACTGTCGATTGGAAAATCCTTCACAAAATCGCTCTCGATATTGCCCGTGCGCTCGCGTATCTACACGATCAATGTGTTCCTCGTGTTCTTCACCGTGATGTGAAACCAAGTAATATTTTGCTAGATGATGATTTTAACGCATATTTATCAGATTTCGGTTTGGCAAGGCTTTTGGGTACCTCTGAAACACACGCGACTACCGGGGTTGCGGGTACTTTCGGGTATGTGGCACCCGAATACGCGATGACATGTCGGGTTTCTGATAAAGCAGATGTTTACAGTTACGGGGTGGTTTTATTGGAGCTGATATCGGATAAGAAAGCGTTGGACCCGTCCTTTTCATCATACGGGAACGGGTTTAACATTGTGGCGTGGGCGTGTATGTTGCTGAGGCAGGGTCAGGCGAAGGAGTTCTTCACGGCAGGATTATGGGACGTGGGCCCGCATGATGATTTGGTTGAAGTGTTGCATTTGGCGGTGGTTTGTACGGTGGATTCTTTGTCAACGCGACCGACGATGAAACAAGTTGTACGGAGATTGAAACAACTGCAGCCTCCATCGTGTTAGTCATTTTTTTGTTTTGTTTTTTTTTTGTTTGTTAGGTTTTTGAGATTGTAAATTGTAGCATAGTTTTTGTGGGTAAAAAAATGGTTTTATACATGTAATGAGTCTCTATTGTTTGTTTAATAAAAGCAAAAGGTAGAGATTTTTTTGGGATTTTACCACTGTTGGTGGGTGTCTGATATGGATATGTAAATGTCTGGATTCGAATTCAAATTGCCCGACTCGGAAAGAAGGTTATGGTGGCTTGTTTTACTTCTAAGTAGTTACACAAGATAAGCTTTATCTATATAGTTGAATTGTAACAAAGTTTAGATTTATCAAAATCTTGAGTTTGTTGTGCATCCTTAATATGCCCTTGCAAGATGGAGGATCCGTTTGGGACTCCAATCTTGGACCACAGCCTAAGAAAAGTAGGGCATGGACCAAGAGATTTGGTAAGCGCATCAGTTGATAGATTGGATCAGATGAGTTGACAGTTATGGCCCGAAGGGAACCATTAAACTCTTTTTCCGAAACATAGTGATAGTCTGGTGCTACATGATTTATACGTGATTGATAAACTAGATTGGCGCATAGATACGTAGCACCCGTGTTGTTATATCAGTGTTATGATATTACGCAGGAGAGCATGGTATAGAAATACTAAAGAGGCTTCAATAGCCGCGATTGCCAGGGGTTTGGACTCCCACGTCAGTAGATGAACGAGAGAAGCTTTTGGCGAGTCGACTTCCAAGAAATGATATTGATGGGCCCTATTAGTAATACTACCCAAATTATAATTAGAGAAGGACGTGAGGTGAAGTGGAGAGTCACCGGTGAGAGAGATTGCCAACGTAGTTGAGAGGGAGCATGCATGACCTGACACGACTTGATGATGGCCAAGGCAATAACAAAGTTTAAACGTTAATATTGAATTAATGACCCCCAATTTTGATAATGACTTAGATTATGTAACTTGTTTTTATTATGTTTATTAAAGATTATCATATACCACAAACATGTCCTTATACACTTAATAAAGTCATTTAAAGCTTAGATAATCAACAAATTCAACGTATGACAACCATGCTGAATATTGGTGGCTGTGAGTTTGACAGGACATTAGGAAATGATGATGCGTTGTATAATGGTTGAAGTAGAGCCGGCTGGAGTCGTTTGCTTGCTGATGGCCATTGGTGAATCGAACTAGACTGGACGTTTGAATGGATTGAACTCACTAGAGATTGTATTGGGCTTTCATACAATATAATGGTTACAGAGAATTGATTGCAAAGGGTTTAATATATAGCCATACAATAGAGACTACAATATACTCAAAAGTTAGTTACAACAAGATAGCCTTTATTTGTGGTTTTGAATTTTAACTAAGTTAAGATTTATCATTATCTTAGAGGTTGGTGTATATCATTGATAGTAAAATAATATGGCTAGTTCACAGTGGTTTCCACAATGCAAAGATTAATGACTATTCATCAACAACAATACTAAGATTTTTGTACTTCTATTTTCATATCTTTTGGATAACAAAGTACACAAAAGCCGTCCAGAGGATTTCTTGAAACAAAAATATCAAAACATCAACTAAACAAGGATGTAACAACAATATGTCGGAGTGGGTGGTCAACATCACCACCACCACCGTGTTTAACAAACTCAGCCGGAGTTAGAAAGCTTCCATGGCATACACATACTATTCTAACCTCTTCGCCTTTTCCATATCTATACAAAAACCCTTGTATCCTTTTGCCATCTGGCCCTTCACCTTTGGTGGAAACACACGGCATTGTTTCATCGTATGCACGATGATTGACGGATTTGGTCTTCGGATTGCATTCAACTTTATTAAGTTCAGAGCATTTATTTGTCTTGCTTGTATCTCTATTTGTTTCTGATAATAAATATATATAAAAGGAAGCATAAATTAGATGATAGAAGTTGCAGAAACATCAAACATGATCAGTTTAAGAGCAGTTTTGGATCATATTTTAATTTCAAAGTTCACATAATCTTTTCTTGGATTCTCAAGTATGCAGTTAAGTATGTCACATCTTACCTCTATTTTTCCTGTCTAAATCACTAATAACTCTTATCACTCTTCGTATATGACATATAGAAATAAGCACCAAATACTAAACAACAATATTAATCCTTGTCTTCTAACACATGAAAATTATGATTTTGCACCAAATACTAACACATGAAAATTATGATTTTGTACTTTTTTCAATGTTTGTTGAGACATAAAACGTGCCAGTTTATTAACACTTTTTTATTGCATTTAATTTAACTTTTTATTTTTTAAATATATAACAATAACAAACTAACAAAAGCATGTGGAAATAGAGATGAGCTCACTACCGATACCCAAATTCGCAAAAAATGGATACCGGTACCTAAAATGTTCAGTATGGTACAAGTCCCGAAAGCAAAAAATTCGATAACATATTGGTATTGTACCGAATCGTACCATACCAATAGCGTACTTATCTCAAAACTTCAAGATTGGTATCAGCAATACCGAATTCGATACTGATACCCGGTGTTATTTGCACATCTCAAGTTGGAAACTTTTACCTAATTTCCTAAATCCTAAAGTTTTGTACAAAACTACAAATAAATAATTCATAAACAAAGATAAACCCATAAAAAAAAAAAAAAAAAAAGATTGATACCTTGAACAGGTTGACTATCCAAATCCGAAACACCAGAAGACCCACCACTTTCCTGAGACCCAATTGACCCCTGCGATGTAAACCTTATCGCCGGCGCCGGTGACTGTTTCAATCCCCGGTCACGTCCATCCACCAGATTCTTTAACTTCTCAACCCTTTTCCGCTTAGCCTCCGACCGCCGCAACGACTGCAACTCCTTCCTCTTCCGCCATTCCACCTCCGTCTCCGGCGGAAGAGAACACGTCCGTGTTAACGATAACTCCACGTCCACCGGAATATCCACAACAGATGAAGCACGGCATAGCTTATTATTATTCTTTGTTACTGATCTTTGTGGCTCTAACCCAAATCTACCATTTAATGATAGGCCTAGACTCAGCTCTACGGTATCCACCGGTGCAAGCTCATCTTTCGGGTTCACCGGAAAATGATTGCTTCCGCTGCCGGAGGTGAGTCTCGGGAGTAAATCTCTTAAATTTTGACTTCCGGGCATGACTTATAAATATATTATAAAGGATTGTGGAAAAGTGAGTGATCGGAAGTGAAATTTGGCCGGAAATTAATGAGAGTTTGAAACAGCCGGCGAGAGAGAAAGAAAGAGAGGGTGGGGTAAGGACAGAGGAAGAGTTTTATACGATGGTGAAATATTATAAAGACGAAAATGCCCTTTAACATTACAAAATGAATGAAAACAAACGTCTAAACTGATAATAAGAATCTAATATTTGAATCTTATTTCTACTGGTTTGTATCGTAAATTTTGAAGGCTACTTGCCCGGATTAGTTGTGATTAACTAATCTCGTTGGGTAGTAGAGTACATGGACCGTCTTTTGTGTGGTATCGAATGGACAATCGCACAAGACCTATTTTCAAGAGGCGTCTAAGTTTGTTTCCAAGAATGTTAGGGGATACATACGATTTATTTAACAACCTACAATAAGTCATTTTATACTATAATGATTTTGTGTTGTTCCTAGTTATAAGAGTTATTGTTGTACCAGTTAATTTGTTTATATGTATTAAGTTTTATATATTGAGCGCTCATTTTCATTTTTCGTATGAGATATCGAATATCAATAGACCGAGGAATTTGCATGGAACCAAAAAACACAATTCAAAACTGAAGAAACAAAAAAACCAATTTGAAAACACCAAACCGAGACAACTGAACCGAAATAAAATTTGACGGTTTGGTCTTATGTTTTCATTTTTCAAAAGTATTTTAATTTAAATGTATACTAATCGGTTGGTTATTTACTAACACAATGATCTATGCCTAAACTCATTATTTTGGGCAATTTTTCCACTCAAAACTTTTACGCTTAAATGGTAAAACCAAAAGACTTAAACCGAATCAAAGCAGATTATTGAAAGATCAAAACTGAACGGTTTTTAAAAGTTAAAATACAGGTGTTTTGGTTTTCTACTATTAACGGGTAAGTAAATTTAACGCTTACCTATCGTAATAATGTTTTGAAAGACATCTACCCGATACAAACTTATAAAAAAAACTTAAAATGGATTTCTCATTATAAAAACAAGGAGTTCTCATTATTAAACAAAAAATATATGAAAAGGACAATAGAAAACAAAAACAAAACGCCGAAACTAGCGTTTATGATAACCAGTATAAAGTTGACACGTAATGTTCGTGAGTCATTGACACGTGTGTACCAATTCACGTATTCTCTTTCTAGATTAGCTGTTAGCCAAGGTCATGATGACGTGGAAGAAGCATATTACTAAACGTGTCAAGCAATTAGTTTCGGTGAATTTGTTTTGTCCTAGTTTTTGGGGTTGGATAATGACAGCGAACACCGTTGTGACATGTGTTTGAATATGATTCATTGGAAAGTATAGAGTGCCGGTAATTGGTTTTTGGGAAAACAGTGGGCGTGTTTCCTCGGACGTCAATACCAGATGCACGTTGATATTTCATGATAATACTAAGCGACTTGCCCACGCGATGCAGCGGTGTACGCACAAACACAACCGGTGTTAGTATGTTTGTAAACTCGCAACGGTACGTGCGTAGCCCGCCGGTGGTATGCATTTAATGTGGCATCGGGCGTGTAACCGGTGCCAGTAATCGCGCCATAAAATACCTATACACGAGCAACCCGATATGTATAAACAATGTCATCCACGTAACTGATGCTTGAACGCGCATAACATGTGGCGACAAGCAAGAAGCGAAGATGAAATGTACAATAATTTCAAATAAACTACTTTTAACACAATCATTTTTTACGGACATGTTCCGACCCGAAAATGTGTTAGCCCGTTTTGACAAGAACCTTTTTGATCTAAACTCATCCCAACATTAACTAAATTAACCCTTATTGTATTAACTTGTTCCAACCCTAACTCGTTCCAACACAATTAGTCGAACATGTCCAACCCATTGCCGGTAATAACTGGTAATCATGTAACATGTTAGTTTTTTAAAAAGTAATAAACTATAGCAATACCATACTCAAATTAAAGATAATAAAATGCTCGTTTTTAAGGTATAATTTTTTAGAAAAAATATTAACGTGTGAAAAAGTTACGACCGTTAAAATGTCTTGGGGGTAGTAGGTTAATAATTAGGGTGGAAATGTGTAACTACTTGATATATTAACAAAACTTTATTGAAGTTAAATGACCATTATTGTATATTATTTTTGAATAGACAAAAACTATTTTACCCCTATATTCTTAAAATTATATGCATTGCTACTTGCACAAAATGCAACAAAAATGATACCTCTTAAAATTTAATTAAGAGGTCTCTCACACCTATATTATATATAGTATAGATTAACTTGTGTTTTCAGAATTGTATATATTATACAAAATCAAACAGTATTTTAAGAATATCTTGTATGTTAGAAGTAAGTTTTAATCTCATATACAATAATGGTCACCACCATCATTAGTCGATTCAGAATATCCATCTATGTGGATGGTTTTTTGGGAACTTTTTAAATAATCAACAAGTATTTTAACCCTGCGGCAACGGTCTGTTGTCGAGGCATAGTGTTTATAACAGGCATGAAACAAAAGAGCTAAAAAATGTAAAAGAAACAACATTAAAAAGGCACATATAAATTATAATGTAAACTTCAGCCAAAATGTTTATGGCAGCAATGAAATTAAAGAACTAAAAAATGTGTATAACACACAGCAAAGATTAAAAGTCACCTATAAATTACACCACAAAGTTGACCCAAAGTGTTTTGTCGAAGCAAAAAGTGGTTGAAAAATCAGGTTACCGATGAAATTCATAAAACCACTACCATGACTATCAAATCAGGGACAAACATGCAGCAAAATAAGGAAATCCATTCAAAAAGCACAGATACAGCAACAGTTTGTTTTACAAACAGTCATGTTAAAAGACACCAAAAAAAACCTATTTAACAACGCATACGATGAAACCAGTGCCGGTATCATGTGCGAACGGTATACCTGCAGAAATCAGAAACCGCTAACGAAAAGTGTAGTAAAAATCCTAATGCAAATCAACACTAAATCCAAAAACTAAAAAACCGAAGATGCAAATTACACACCAAAGAGTGACTATTCTGTGCTAATTCTGACCCTGATTAGAGAACACAGCAGATGAACAAAGGATTAGAAGAAGAAAACCACCACTGAATAAGTGAAGTCGAAGAATGGGGTTGACAAAGCTGTGCGCATAAAGATGACCGGCTTGTGTGTTTTGAAAGTGAGTTGGTAAAGATGATTGACTTTTGAGGAATATCAAAGAGGTATAGAAGGCATTAGGGAGTTGTACTGTCTGCAAAGTAAATTAGACTTTTGATGAATAGTTACTTTTGTGAGTGAATCATTTTTTGGTTTTTACTATATATATATAATGTAAGATATGATTATAGAACTATTTTACAATTAGATCCGTCTTTTGATAAGACTTAGGAGTTTGTATACACTTGCATTGCATCAAGGATTTTTTTAAGCTTGGTCAAACGTGCATTTAAATCTTTCTCCTTTTTAATCAAGTTTTATAGATAAATTTTAGAAATAGAGACTAGATCATCTTTTATTCATATTATGTGGATGATTTTAGATTATGATTACCACAGTTGACTTTTTTATTTGTTAGGTTTAGAGTCCGTTGATACATGACAACCCGATTAATACATCTCTCAGTTGGTTTAGTGCCCCCTTTTTTGCCTTTTTGTTTCTGAGGCAAACTGCATTTATTTCATTTGAAGTGTTTTTATCTTTAAACTATGAAGCCTCTATGATTGTGGTCCATAGGTGCCAAGCATATATTGGTTGTTCTGCATCTCGAGCTGAGTTCGAATGGAGCAAGTTAGGCTCAAATATGCCCTGTAACCATATATACTTGATAGGTTAATTCTATTAGCATTTTCAAATTTGAATCTGCTATATATATACTTGATAGGTTCATGTTAGTAGCATTTTTAAAATTTGAATCTGCTATATTTATATATATATAGGTTCATGTTACTAGCATTTTCAAATTTGAATATACTGTGTTATGATAGATGATATTTTGAGTTAAATATTTATTTATCTAACTAGATAGATAAATTCTGGCAGGACTCTGGAACGAACTTGGCTGTCACCAATAAATTCAATTGACGCTAGGACAGAAACTCTCTTAATGGGTGGTGGTTCCTCACATGGTTTCCTGTTTTGTTTCTTGTTTGTATGTGTTTTTTTTATGACATCAGCATCATTATAAGGATGTGTTGAAACAAAATTATTGATTCTCCTATATGAAATAACCAATGTTTTGACCAATTGTACCTGTATGATGCAATTGTAATTTATTTTTTAGGAGTTAATCACATGGATTACCCTACATGTTTAGTCTTAAGCAGTTTAAATTTGTAAATAAAATAATTAACAAACCTACCACACACCACTGGCGGCTACTACCACCACTCGCCTAGGGTTCGGATCTAGAGTGGAGCGCCAAAAACTAACCCCAAGAGGAACCAAGAGAGGGAGAGTGGGAGGAAGAGAGCGGTTGGCGACCTAATGCGCTGCCTGAAACCCTAGGACAGTGATAGTAGTTGGAGATGAAGAAAATGGTGGTTGGCGATGCATTGGGAGCGAGAGATCAATGGGCCTGGTAGCCGGGGAAAAAGGGAATATCACCAATTGCTTTCGTGTGAAGGAATGAGAAAGAATGAGAATTGAAACACTTAAGTGTCTATAAAGGTCTAATTGTATAGAGTTGTATTGATAATTGTAATTTGGGTTCGTACAAGAGATGTGGTTATATACTTGACTCATATTTATATAACATTACCTCTATCATCTACTAATTACATTGTGTGTGATATTCCCTTACAAGCCAAGATCAATACACGACCTGTAGCTTGGAGCGTAGAGCTATGAATTTGTGTGTTTGCATGACTTGGAAAAGATGTTTGCAGTTAGATCTTCTGTCTTTATGAATCGTACTCGTAATCTACCTTTTGCAACTTGATCTTGAACATAGTCAACTTTAATGTGTTTTGTTCTTGCACGGAAGACTGGATTTGCAACAAGAAAGGTTGCATGAAGGTTATCACACCAGAGAGTTAGCATATCTTTTTGTATACACCCCTAGCTCTTTTAGAAGTGTTTCTAGTCAAGTTAATTCTACCATGACATCAGCTAGAGCCTTGGTATTCAACTTCTGTAAATGACCAGAAAACAGTTTTCTACTTTCATGCTATTTAGGAAACGAGATTAGAAGCCTTTATATGGCAAATCCTATCGTGGATCGATAGTCTTTTAGGCGGTTAGCTCAACCCACATTCGAGAAGGCACAAAGAGACGATGTCCCTTGCCATTGCGTTTTAGTGAAGGCCTAACGGTGAGACCTTAAATTGTGATGGATAATCAGTCTGTGATCATTTGTGCCTTTTAATTAAGGGCATGTATGTACTGGCATACTTGATAACAAATATTATATCAGGCCTGGACAGCGTCCCATATTGTAGGCCACCAGTAAATTGACGTTTTTTGTTGGATTAGGCAAAAGAGGATTATTTCCAAGAGACAAAGGTCAGGAGGTTCTCATAGGGAAGAAGACTGGTTTACATTCGGTAAGTCCATAGCGTTGTTTATAATAATGAATACACTTCTCTTGTGAAACAAGCATTTTTTTGTTTTGACGTATAAGTTCAATCCTGAGAAAGTAGTCAAGAGAACCAAGATCCTTAACTGTAAATGCTTTGGAGTAGTTAAATGACACGATTGACCGTAGTTGTACTATTTATAGTACAATGATATCATTCACATAAACAAGAATATACAAAAGGGTTGTGTCACTTTTGTGTATAAAAAGAGAAGAAATTTATTTCTTTGAGCCACTCAAGCTCAAGTTATAAAGGGAGCGTGACAGACTTTGAAACAAACCACATATTTTTTTAGCCCATAATGTGAATCATGTAGTAAGCAGACATGATTCAGGTATTTGGGATCAACAAAGCCTTTCATGTAAAAAAACATTTTGAACATCAAGTTGACATAGGGGCCATTCTTTAGTAACTGCAAGTGAAAGAACCATTCGGATTGTTATGGGTCTGATTACAACATTGAATGTTTCATTGAAGTCAATGTCGGGATGCTAACGAAACCCTTTAACAACAATACAAGCGAAACCTTATAACAACAATACAGGCAGAACCCTTTAACAACAATACATGCTTTGTAGCATGTGACAATTTCCATGCTAATTTTTTTGTTCTTGTATTCAGAAAACATTAGATTGTGGAGCATGCGTCACAAAAGTCCAGGTACCGTTTTAACAAGCGCTGAATATTCATCAGCCATGGTTTGACACCATTTTGGATGTATGACGACAATGGTAAAGGTAGTTGGTTCGACATTTGTTTGTGAATGAATGGAAACATTATTATCAGAGGGACTCTACCGAATACATGGTTTAGGATTTTAATGGAGATTTGAGGGACAAGTTCAAGGATGAGGAGTTTGATTTGAGGAAGATGTGGATTGGGAAATGTGTGGAGATGACGGATAAGCATTTGATGATAATGAAGGAGAGTGAGTTGTAATGGGGGAGTGTTTGAGTGCATATGACGAGGAGAATTTTTTTTGAAGGGGGGGGGGGTTGTAGTATGTCTTCAAAAAGAATTGTGAAGTTACATAATGAGATGTAGAATTGGAATCACTATTTCGAGGATGTGATGGAGTTGAATTTTGGAAAGGAAATTATCTTCAAGAAAACGGACATGTCTAGCATGCAGATGTGATCGTCTGTTGGGTCAAAACATCTACAGTAATGATGTTGTGGAATGAAACCATGGAAGATGTAAGAATTGGAATAAAAATCCATTTGCGACTATTTTATGGTTATAGATGAGGAAAGGATTAACAACCGAATACTGGAAGGAAATAGTAGTCGGGAAGACAATTAAAAAGATGTTATACTGGCTTTTTGTTTGAATATGTTCGAGAAGGCATTTTGCTGATTAGATAAATGGCTGTACCAATAAAATGTCAGAAATGTTACAGATGATTGTGCATGAAGATTAAGACTAGTTTCAACGACATATCAGTGTTGTCATTCTACAAATCCATTTAATTCACTTGTGTATGGATAAGTGACGTGAGGTCGAAGACTCACTAAAAAATAAACCGATTACAACTAGTTAGATAGCGTTAAGCGGGTATCGAACACAGAGAGTTTGTGGAAAATGCGTTACTGAGTAGGTATAAAATTTATCTATATTAAACTAAGTGCACAAATTAAATTCTATGATTTGGTTGTTTGATTTGAATAACAAAAAGAACTAAAGCAATTAAGCGAGTTTTAATCAATATGAGAAAATATGCCTTCCCTCGGTTTCAGGTTTCCATGAATGTTACAGTTAATGTTTAACTGAGATGAACAATAAATAAAGTTCGTGTTTATGTAAATGATTGTGATAATTGAAGATCAAGTACTTGGATTATACAACGCAAGGTAATCACTCATATATCAATTAGGTTATCTAATCCCGAGTCCCTCCCGATTAATCTCAATTACATACAAAACCAAGAATTGACGGCTTAGAACACGAACTCAATAAACTAACAAATTAACAATCAATTCATCAACACCATAATAATTTAATCAATAAGATCAAACTAAAATATCAGAAATTGTCTAAACATTCAACCAAACAGACATAATAAACCTTACAATCCGAGGGAAAACACGAAGGAGTTTAGCAGAGCATGATTCGTTTCTTCATCCCTTCGATTATAATAGTCATACGAATTAAAAACAAGTGTTTAATGATTACCACACTCACAATTGATCAATAATCTCTCAAAATCACCCTTAGGTCGTCTCTAGATGAAGAAAAGTGATAATGATGTAAAAAGTTGTCCAAAAATATAAGTTATAATGGCAGTTACGATTCCAGCGTCGCGCCCACCGTAAGCTACGGTGGCCACCGTAGCTTACGGTGGCTTCCAAAAAGCTGACGGTGGTTGTTAACTGCCTTACGGCAGTCTTTCTACTCCAGCTCCCACCGTAGCTTACGGTGCCTTCAATTTATTTTTCATCTTGTTTTCTTCGTAATTCCTTCGTTCCAAGTCCGTTTTATTCATTGTTTTTGCCCACGTTCTCGTAATTCCATCTTCTATATTCTCATACCTGCCATTATACGAGTAAACATAGTTATCTAATTCAACAAGATAAACCGATTAAACGCATAATTATTAACGAACTTAAACCACTTATGGGTTGTCCCATGGACCTCCCATCACATTCCCACACTTACCCGTTGCTTGCCCTCAAACTTTGCAACTCTAACATTGCATACTTAAAGTTTAAATATGCAATGTTCAAGTACTATATTAGTTCAAATAAAAATGATGGTGTTAGTGATGTATATAGTTGTTTATTTCATTGTTTACTTAGCTTGTTTGTAACAAGTCGGATCGGATCGCCTGAGCTACTTTCAATATTCCCTTCCATACCCTTACACTTGGCCCCATTATAACCCGTTTTAAGCCCTCTTGATTTGCATTCATGTCAAAAGCATTTACATAGGTGGAGATTTGATGATTGTACAAGCGTATGCGAGGAGCATTGATTAAATATGAAATGTATGGATGGTCACCAAGAAAATGTTAATGTATAAATGTGTGTTATGTATAGGTAAAAACTGAAAGCATGTTAGGTTTGGTTAGAAATCTTCGGTTTAAATGGAACGTCAAGTGAACTAGTGCAACCGATAGAAATAAGGAAATAGGGTATGACTTGGGACCTTAACCGAACCGGAATTTTGGTATCATTGGTGGCTACAAGTTGAAAATAATAAAAAGTTGGTGTCGAGATGTTGCTTGAGGGCAAGCAATGGGTAAGTGTGGGAATGTGACGGGTGGTCCATGGGACAACCCTTAAGTGGTTTAAGTTCGTTAATAATTATGCTTTTAATCGGTTTATCTTGTTGAACTAGATAACTACGTTTACTCGTATAATGACAGGCATGAGAAGATAGAAGATGGAATTACGAGAACGTGGGCGAAAACGGTGAAGAAAACGGAATTGGAACGAAGGAATTATGAAGAAAACAAGATGAAAAAAAAATTGAAGGCACCGTAGCTTACGGTAGCCACCGTAAGCTACGGTGGGTGCTGGAGTAAAAAGACTGCCATAAGGCAGTTAACAACCACCGTCAGCTTTTTAGAAGCCACCGTAAGCTACGGTGGCCACCGTAGCTTACGGTGGGCGCGATGCAGGAATCGTAATTGCCATTATAACTTATATTTTTGGACGGCTTTTCACATCATTATCACTTTTCTTCATCTAGAGACGACCTAAGGGCGATTTTGAGAGATTATTGATCAATTGTGAGTGTGGTAATCATTAAACACTTGTTTTTAATTCGTATGAGTATTATAATCGCATGAGAACAATATGCCCATAATTATGTTCCAATTCATGCTAATCATCTTCAAGCATAACACATTCAAACTCACTATTCATATTATTCAACCATTCAAGCAAGTGTGGATATAGAAACAATTATGAACAACTTACAATTCTATTGCAATACACCATCAAGAATGACAATATATTACATACTTTGGTGTTGTAGAAGATGAAGATGAACAAAGCTTCAAAATAAACCAAAACCCAAAAATTTTCGTACTTAATTTCCCAAAAATCGACTAGCAAAACGAGAGATTCTTTCAAATACAATGGTATAATTGCAAACCTTGTGAAATTCTAGCTAATTTAGACCCAAAAATCAATTGATTTGGTTAGGAAATAAGAAAGTTATGATGGTATGATGCATGGAGTTTAGGTTTTAAGAAGATGAAGAAGATGTTGGTGGAATGTGTGGTGAAAGAGGTAAAACCCGTTTATGTGGTGGGAATTA
This sequence comes from Bidens hawaiensis, assembly GCF_021521415.1. Taxonomy (NCBI): domain Eukaryota; kingdom Viridiplantae; phylum Streptophyta; class Magnoliopsida; order Asterales; family Asteraceae; genus Bidens; species Bidens hawaiensis. The sequence continues at coordinate 108,220 of NW_027492943.1, read as the reverse complement.
ATTGTGGGTTTTCTTTTTTTTTTCTTCTTTTTTTTACACCCGGCCCAGCTGATCAGCGTCCACCGTAAGCTACGGTGGCTACCATAGCTTACGGTAGACCCTGGGTTAAAAAGCCATCGTACAACAGATCCTGGCCAGCGAAGAGTTTTTCAACTCTACCTTAGCCTACGGTGGGTACCTTAGGTTACGGTGGCCCCTGTAGGTTAATTAAAATTTTTTTTAACGAAAACATTATAAAAACACAAACAAAAACCTACTAAAACCAAAAATTACACAAATTACCCTACCCCCTTTGAAAAATCTGAGTTGTCCCCAACACGGTAAAGAAATTTGTTAAAATTTCCCGTACTTGAGTCGAACTTACTTAAAGACGAGAACAGTAATTTTTAAAACCAGACCTAATAAAAACTAAATTAACCTACACTAAAAATATACAACATACCTTGGCCTCTTAATTTGTTTTCTCATTCGGTGAGCTTAACAAATAACTCACCTTATCCACATCGAGCACATTGATGTCTTTTCCTTCCAAGTAAGGTTTAAGTCTTTGACCGTTCACCACTTGTTTCGTTTGGTCTTGAACATATTCTATCTCCACATCACCAAACTGACCCACTCTTGTGATGATATATGGACCCATCCACTTGCTCTTTAACTTACCCGGAAATAACTTCAACCTTGAATTGTACAACCACACCTTTTGACCCACTTCAAAGATCCTTTTTCTCAACTTTGCATCATGGACCTTTTTTAGCTTGTCTTTGTATGCGAAAGCACATTCATACGCTTCATCTCGGATTTCCTCAATCTCATTCAATTTCAACTTCCTCAATTCACCCTCGTCCTTATAATCCGCAATCACATTCTTAATCGCCCAAAATGCCCCGTGTGCCAACTCCATTGGTAAATGACACCCTTTCCCATAAACTAACCGATAAGGAGTTGTGCCAATAGGAGTTTTGTAGGCGGTCCTATATGCCCACAATGCATCATTTAACTTAGAAGACCAATCCTTTCTATCGACCCGCACCGTCTTCATCAAATTTTTCTTTAATTTGGGGATTGGACACTTCAACTTGTCCACTTATTTGTGGATGATAAGGTGTAGCATTTCGGTGATTCACATTGTATCTTTTTAAAAGTTTCCCAAAGTTGAAATTCTTAAAATGCGACCCGCCATCACTAATAATAACCCGCGGGATACCAAACCGAGAAAAGATGTTTGATTAGACGAATTTGCAAACTACCGAATGGTCATTGGTTCTTGTTGCTACCGCTTCTACCCACTTGGACACATAATCGACCGCAACCAAGATATATAAAAATCCATTTGAGTTTGGAAATGGACCCATAAAGTCAATTCCCCATACATAAAAAATCTCTAACACCAAAATCGGTTGCAGTGGCATTTCATCCCATTTCGACTACCCAGCTTTTGGCAATTCAAGCAATATCGGGCATACTCACCTGCATCTTTAAAAATGGTGGGCCAATAAAACCCACTTTGAAGGACCCGGTAGCCCGTTTTCTGACCACTAAAATGACATCCGCATGCCGATACATGCGCATGAATCAAAACTTCCAACACCTCGGACTTGGGAACGCATCTACATATAACTTGATCCGAACCAATCTTGAACAAATCCGGTTCATCCCAAATATATTGTTTCACTTGAGCCATGAACCGTTGCCTTCTTTTCTTCACCCAATGACTTGACATAGATCCCGTGGCTAAATAATTCACAAAATGAGCATACCACGGAGCGGTCGATACGGTTAACAGTTGTTCATCGGGAAACCATTCGTTTATCTCTATCGAATCATCAATACATTCCAGTGGAATCCGAGACAAGTGATCCGCCACTACATTCTCACAACCTTTCTTGTCCCGGATTTCAAGATCGAATTCTTGCAACAATAACACCCATCGAATCAAACGCGGTTTCGCGTCTTTCTTTTCCATCAAATATCGGACCGCACTATGATCCGAGTACACCACAACTTTACTTACCAAAATATACGACCGAAATTTATCCAAGGCGTACACCACCGCAAGTAGCTCTTTTTCGGTAGTGGTGTAATTTAATTGCGCCTCGGATAAAGTTTTGCTTGCGTAGTATATTACCACCGGCTTTTCTCCACTCGTTGACCCAATACCGCTCCAACCATGCTATCGCTAGCATCACACATGATTTCAAACGGGCTTGACCAATCCGGTGATTGCAGAATGGGTGCTTGTACCAACTTCTCCTTCAAACTGTCAAAAGCTTGCAAACATTCATCAGTAAACTCCAAGGGGACATCCTTCAATAAAAGATTACATAAAGGTTTTGAAATTGCACTAAAACCTTTAATGAATCTCCTATAAAATCCGGCATGTCTCAAAAACGATCTCACCCCTTAAACATTTTTTGGGGGTGGTAAAGAGAAATTACTTTTATTTTAGCTTGGTTAAATTCCATTCCCCTACTTGAAACCACATGACCCAACACAATGCCCTCTTTCACCATGAAGTGACTTTTTCCCAACTCAACACCAAGTTTATCTCAACACATCGTTTTAAAACTTTTTCTAAATCAACGAGACATGACTCGAATGTTGAGACAAAAATAGAAAAATCGTCAATAAAAACTTCAAGTGATTCCCCGACCATGTCAGAAAAGATGCTCATCATGCATCTTTGAAAAGTAGCTGGAGCATTACACAGTCCAAATGGAATTCGCCTAAAGGTAAAAGTACCATATGGACACGTGAATGTGGTCCTATGTTGGTCATCGGGATGAATTGCAATTTGATTGTAACGCGAATATCCATCCAAAAAACAATAATATTTTTGACCGGAAAGTTTTTCAACTATTTGGTCAATGAATTGTAATGGAAAATGGTCTTTTGAGGTTACATTATTTAATTTTCTATAATCGATGCACACTCGCCACCCGGTTACCGGTCGGGTGGTGAATTGTTCACCATTATCACCTTTTATTACCTGGATGTCGACTTTCTTGGGCACTACCTGTGTCGGGCTCACCCATGCACTGTCTGAAATGGGATAAATGATCCCCGCATCCAACCACTTGATAACCTCCTTTTTCACCACTTCTCGCAAATTCGGGTTCAACCGCCTTTGAGTATCCCTTGTGGGTTTAGCCTCCTCATCAGTAATTATTTTATGCATAACAATGGAAGGACTAATACCCTTTAAATCCGCAAGCGTCCATCCAGTGACAGCCTTATATGCTCCCAACACTTTTACCAACGCCCTCTCTTGTTCTTCCTCCAAGTTAGAAGCAATGATAACCGGAAGGGTTTCATTCTCCCCTAATAATGCATACTTCAAGTGACTTGGGAATTCCTTCAATTCAACCTTTGGTGGACACTCCAAAGACGGCTTTGTGTCCGAATTGATCTCCATTGGCAAACTCTCAAATTGATGTGTCCATGGTGGCCTTCCCTCTTGCATAGCTAAGACATCCTGGTTTTGTTCTTCCATCCTCAAAGCACACACGTGTACCTGTTCAGAATAATCACAAATACAAGCTTCTACACAATCTTCATCATATTCATGAGGAATACAATGGTCCACCAAATCTGCCATAAAACATTCTTCACCACTCAAAGAATTAGAAACGTTAGTAAAAACATTAAGGTGCATTTTACGATTACCAAACGCCATGTCAACGGTACCAAATCTGCAATCAATGATTGCATGAGCAGTGTTAAAAAATGGTCGACCCAAGATAACATTTTGTTGTTGACTTGGGTCACCCGAAGAATAGTCTAACACCAAAAAGTCCACAGGATAGTAAAAATCCTCCACTTTCACAATCACATCCCACACGATTCCACGGGGAAGTTTATGAGAAAAATCCGCCAATACAACAGTGGTTTCAACACGTTTTAAAGGACCAAAGTCATATTGGTCATATAAACCCCCCGGGAGAATGCTTACTCCGGCCCCAAGATCTAGTAACGCCCTAGACATTTGAAAATCGCCTACTTGAATATTAATTAAGGGCGTTCCCGGATCTTGAATCTTAGGAGGAAGATCTCCTTTTAAAACCGCACTTACCCGCTCAGTTAAATCCACTCGCTTAGGCACTTTTTGTTGCCTCTTTTGAGTGCATAGTTCTTTTAAAAACTTAGCATACGCGGACACTTGTTTTTTTTGCCTCAAGTAGAGGTAAATTCATTTTTACCTGTTTAAACACTTCCCACATCTCCTCCTTTTGAGGACCCCTTTTAACAATTACATTTTTCTTACCCGGGTCAAGTAAAGTCGAAGGAAATGGAACCGCATTTGGTTCGACTTCCTTGTCTTTATCTTTTAAATTAGAAGTTTAACCCGGATTTTGTAACGGTTTTTCAAAAGTGACATTTTTAGTGGGTTTATTAGTTTCAATTTCATTACCCGTAATGTCCTCGACTTCCCCATCAACTAAACCCGGTGATAAATCCTTTTTGTATTCTTTACCACTTCTTAGCACACTAACATGATTTATAGGAACATTACGAGATGAATTATGAGACGGGTTTACCTTAGTGTCGCTTGGTAGTTAACCTTTATTTTTCTTAAATTCTGACACTTCCGTTGCGAGTTGACCCATTTGTGTGGTCAACGATTGGATGGCCCTATCTCTAACTTTATCCTTTTGCATTCTCACTTCATCAAGTTGATTTCTTCGTTGCATGTCTTGTTGCATCAACTTCAACATGTCCATAACTTCATTTCCACTTGATGAACTTTGACCCGTTGACCCACTTTGACCGCCACCTCCTTGACCTTGAAACCCTTGATTATTCCCGCCATGAAAATTACCTTGGTTATTATATTGTTGGCGAGGAACATAACTGCCTTGATTTCTTTGAAAATTCGGGTTAAATTGAGTAGCCGGGTTTCCATATCAGAAATTTGGGTGATTTCTTAACCCGGGGTGGTAGGTGTTGGAGTTCATGTTGTAATACCTACCACCTCCCCCTTGAAGTGCATTCACCTCTTCCATCGGTGCTTGACCTACCCCACATACCTCCGAAGCATGACCCAACTCGTTACAATTTGTACAAACATCAATTACCTGATTAGTGGTTTGTACATTTCCTTCTTCCACGGCTTGCACTTGCGGTCTACCAATCGCCGGTCTTGCTCTTCGTCTTGTTTGGGCTTTTCTCTTTGAAGTGACTGCCATTTTTCCAAATATGTCCAATCATCTTGTTCATAGTTAGTACCAAATGAACCATTTGTAATCGACATTAAATTTTGTTCATCTTCCGCACTCAACCCTTCATGAAACGCATTCAATAACTCCCAAAGAGCAATACCATGATGAGGACAATTCTTAATCATCGTATTAAACCGCTCAAACGCTACATGAAACATTTCGCCCGATTGTTGTTGGAAAGATCTTAGACTCCTTCTTGCATCGTTAGTATTTTGAGCCGTGTAAAATTATTCCAAAAATCGTTGTTGCATCTCGTCCCAAGTGTAAATTGATGCGGAAGGCAATGTGTGGAACCATCTCTTTGCTTTATCTTCCAACAAAAATTGAAAAAGAACCAATTTCACCTCATCCGCCGAAAAACCTTGACCCCCAATTGTGTTGCACATAGAGTCTTATGCCTCCAATTGAAAATACGTTTCCTCCGTTGCTAAACCCTTATACTTTGGTAGACTTTGGAGTGCATTGGTTCTCACTTCAAATGTCCTCCTTTGTTGATTGTGAGGAATAACCACCGGAGACAGATTATTGGTAATTATTGGTCGGAAATGGGCTTCAATCCCCCTCACCATTTCTCTTGCATGCCTTATTGGTACCCCCATTGGTACCCTTGGTTGACCCATTTGCCTATAAACGGGCCTTGGCTGCGCAAATTGTTGTTGAAACTGTGGCTGGGGCATTTGTTGTTGAAATTGTTGATCTTGAGGTTGCCCTTGTGGTTGTTGAACAATCGGTGGCGGTTGAACTTGTTGATGAACAACTGGTGGTGGTTGTTGAGCTTGTTGTTGAATCGGTGGTAGTTGAACGTTTTGTTGAACAGCCGGCGGTGGTTGTTGTCGATTAAGCTCTTGCAACGGTTCCGGTTGTTGCCATTGTCCATAACCAAAATTTCCCGGATTTACCCTTTTGCTTCCGTCACCTCCCATGTAGTAACCTTCCACTTCATACCCTTCAAATTCATTGTCAAACCCATACCCGTATCCGTCACCTTGTGATCTTGAATGTTGCATGAAAGGTTGGGTTGATATTGGTAGCTTGATTATGATTGTTGAAAGGTTGGTGGTTGGTTTTGTTGAGAAGATGATGCACCAAAGGTAGGAAAAAGGTTGGAAATATATAGCAATGTGGATGATGTTACGTAGGTGTATTGAGCAGGGATGAGTTCGGTCATGGGTGGTGGTTTCACTTGATGCTGTAGGTATATTAGTAGTGATCAGTGGAAGTGGATTTGGTGGAGGTGTAGTCGGGATTGGTTGACCCGAAGTGGGAACTGGTGAATCCATGGTGCCGTTCGATGTAGTTGGAGAGCCAAGAAGGTTGTTCTCCCTAAGTAGGACTCGGTTTCTTTGAAGCGTTATATCAATCTTGGGATCAATTACTAGTGGTGATGACCTGTTAGAGCCTCTAGTATGCATACACTTGTAGGTACCTGCACACTAACACAACCAACGTAAACCCGAAAATAACAAACAAAAACTACTACAACAAACACACGTTGCGCACTACTCCCTGGAAACGCTCCAAAATTTGACGTGAGGTCAAAGACTCACTCAAAAATAAACCGATTACAACTAAGCTGGTATCGAACACAGGAAGTTTGTGGAAAATGCGTTACTGAGTAGGTATAAAATTTATCTATATTAAACTAAGTGCACAAATTAAATTCAATGATTTGGTTGTTTGATTTGAATAACAAAAAGAACTAAAGCAATTAAACGAGTTTTAATCAATATGAGAAAATATGCCTTCCCTCGGTTTCAGGTTTCCATGAATGTTACAGTTAATGTTTAACTGAGATGAACAATAAATAAAGTTCGTGTTTATGTAAATGATTGTGATAATTGAAGATCAAGTACTTGGATTATACAACGCAAGGTAATCACTCAAATATCAATTAGGTTATCTAATCCCGAGTCCCTCCCGATTAATCTCAATTACATACAAAACCAAGAATTGACTGCTTAGAACACGAACTCAATAAACTAACAAATTAACAATCAATTCATCAACACCATAATAATTTAATCAATAAGATCAAACTAAAATCTCAAAAATTGTCTAAACATTCAACCAAACAAACATAATAAACCTTACAATCCGAGGGAAAACACGAAGGAGTTTAGCCGAGCATGATTTGGTTCGTCATCCTTTCGATTATAATAGTCATACGAATTAAAAACAAGTGTTTAATGATTACCACACATACAATTGATCAATAGTATCTCAAAATCGCCCTTAGGTCGTCTCTAGATGAAGAAAAGTGATAATGATGTTAAAAGCCGTCCAAAAATATAAGTTATAATGGCAGTTACGATTCCAGCGTCGCGCCCGCCGTAAGCTACGGTGGGCAGTTACGATTCCAACGTCGCGCCCACCGTAAGCTACGGTGGCCAACGTAAGCTACGGTGGCTACCGTAGCTTACGGTGGCTTCCAAAAAGTTGACGGTGAGTGTTAACTGCCTTACGATAGTCTTTCTACTTCAGCACCCACCGTTGCTTACGGTGGCTACCGTAAGCTACGGTGCCTTCCATTTTTTTTCATCTTGTTTTCTTCGTAATTCCTTCGTTCCAAGTCCGTTTTCTTCACCGTTTTCGCCCACGTTCTCGTAATTCCATCTTCTATATCCTCATACATGCCGTTATATGAGTAAACGTAGTTATCTAATTCAACAAGATAAACAGATTAAACGCATAATTATTAACGAACTTAAACCACTTAAGGGTTGTCACATGGACCACCCGTCAATAAGATAATCTGTGGATTATGCCAAGAGATTCAAATAAATTTTCTAACAGTCTAAATTCATTACTGGTCAGTTTGAACTTGTTTGATTTTGGTGTTAAATTGTTGTTCAATCATTTGAATAAAGGATGCGAAGGTTTTGCCAACATCAGATTATTGAACCAAAGGAAAAAAACCCACCTTTATTTTGAAAAATTCCCAACATAAAGCATGTAGTATCGATAATCTTCAGAAGACAAGACTGAAGTGGGGACCACACATCAAAATATAATAATAAATATAAGTTGAGTTACGCAATGTTAAACTTGATAAATGTGTTTTTATAGACTTGCCAAAGGTTGTAGTTACATGTAAAGAACGACTAGAAAGCATAAAATGAAGAAGACACACATGTGGCGATGAATGCATGCTTGTTGATGGATTGGAGAAGTGGAAGACGGAGAGTGTAGAGCCCATGATCACTCAGACATGTGAGGAGGTTAGTGTGTGGAATTGTCATTCCCAACAAAAACCGAAGAGTAAAATTCAAAGAATATACTGTTATCTGAGCAGTTGTTTTGTACAAATAAAAATTGCTTTTTAATTTCGAGGACGTGAAAGATCTTTGATATCTTAAAATATTGTTTGATGAGTGAATTTTAGATGAGTGAATATGAAGGATAGGAAGACTTTTACCATTATCATCATGCAGGAAGTCATTACCATGATATGCATCAAAATTGTCAAGGATCGCTAAGTCCGGTGCCAAGTGACTATTTGCACCTGTATCCAGACACCTTGTATTTGAACTAGGAAAGAACCTAGTTGCCCGCATAGTTTGAATTTGGAGGGTACAAAGTGTCGATGGATCACTATTCGAGCAGTTTTCAGGAATATCCCACACTAGCCACTAGTTCCAAAAACTGTGTTTGTGCAGAGTCCCAAGAGAACTGACTGCACGTGTCACCACGACCACGACCTCTGTTGTCGTCGTTGTTGTTATATCTCTCATGACTAGAACCTCGATATCCTTGATTGGTATTGTTGTGATTGATTGGAGGACACAATGTAGAATGCTTAGGGTGATTAAGTTGTGGTAGTGATTGTGGGCATCAATTGATAATCAAGTTAAGAGACCAATTGCTGGAGAGACTGAAATTATTGTGAAGCTTGAGTAGTAGATGTATTGGACATAAAGGCAATGGCTATAAAACGTTGTGGTGGCTTTGTTACCAAACAATCATGGTCTGTAAGAAGACTATATAGTTCACTGAATGCCAATGGAGATGGACGAGTTAGTAAAGTAGATTTGAGAACGTTGTATTCCTCACGTAAGCCAACTATAACAAACAAAAACAAGTCCTTGTCTTTGACTAGTTCATCAATGTTGGCCAAAGTAGAAACATACTCATGAGCACGTATAAGATAAGCAGAGGATGTTTCATCTCTTTTCATACGAAGCTTAAGAAGTTGTGTCTTAAGCATGTATTATCGGGAAGAAGTGTGTGGGGCATAAGCCCGAACAAGAGAGCCCAATAACTCGTGGGCATTTGTTGTTGAACGTGAGCAATGAATTCCTTAGTGACATGACAATAGATATAAATATAATACGAATATGAGCATCATTAGTAGTCTTTGTTGCATAATTTGGATTGAATTAAGGGTGACAGTTGCACCAGATGCAATGTTAACAGATTGATTGGGACACGGGATTGTGTTGTTAATATAGCCAACGTGATTGTTTATGATTAGTAAAGACTCAATTATAGTCTACAGTACCATAATATTATTGGTGATAAACTAAAAACAAACTTGAGAGAATTATGCGATGCCTGTTTCGTGTGAGATAATGAAGTTATTGCAGCCATAATGGTTTGTGGTAACTTGTGTTATGCGACAACATGGTTTTTGCGACAACTATAGCTTGCAAAAACTTGGGTTTTGCGATAACTAAAGGCTATGTGAAAAATGATCGGTGATTGTGACAGACTATTAGAGACAAACACGATGGTGCGATTGTATGCTATGGACAAGAGCTCTTTGTTGTAAAATGGTAACCAGAAACACCGATATTGGATTGAAGTTTTCTTTAATATTGATTCAAATTTTATTATATTGGTACAATGCCTGACTCTCTCTCTCTCTCTCTCTATATATATATATATATATATATGATCAGTTTATGATCCTTGATTTATTCTTTTTTTTTGACATTTCTTTCTGAAACTCCCCCTCAAGTTGAGTAGTTGGATTTCCGATACTTAATTTATCTAGACAATAGTTGAAGAATTTTCCATTAACTGCCTTTGTCAGAATGTTTGCTAGTTGATATTTTGATTAAATAAGTGGGAGTTTAATAATTCCTTTCTTGATTTTTTCTTTAATAAGGTTCCCGTCGACTTCTATTTCTTTTGTTCGATCGTGTTGTATTGGATTCTCTTTGATTTGAATTGCAGCTTATAATCACACATAAGTTTAATGATTTATTTCGGTGGAAAACCAATTTCGGTTAAGAGTTTTCTTATGAATAAAACTTCTCCTATTCCTCGTGCTATCCCCCTGAATTCATCTTCTGCACTTGAGAGAGCAACAACTTTTTGCTTATTACTTCTTCATGTCACGAGGTTTCCGTCAACTAACGTAAAGTAACCTGAAGTAGATCTTCGGTCCCCTACATCCCCTGCCCAGTCAGGATCCGTATTCAACGTCGATATAAGCTTGAATCTCCAAATTCCCATTTTATTTGAAGAGAACTCCATGACTAGTTGTCCTTTTGAGGTACCTGATGATTCTCATAACAACTTCCATGTGGGCGATTTGGGTTTGGTTCATAAATTAATTTACAACCCCAACAAAATATGCCATATCAGCCATGCATGTGAGAGGTATATTAACTTTCCCACTAGTCGTTGGTACCTTTCTTTGTTTGCTTGTTCTGCTTCATGTTCCATATGAACGTTATGATTCACTATCATTGGGGTTTCTGCTGGCTTGCAATCTATCATACCTGTCTCTGCTAGGAGGTTGAGAATCTACTTACTTTGGCAAATGAAGATTCCTTCTTTATACCTTAGTACCTCAATCCCAAGAAAGTACATTAACCTTCCCAAATATTTCATTTCAAATTTTGCAAACAAGTTCCTTTTTAATTGTTCCATTTCTTCCTTGTCGTCACCGGTAATAATCATGCATCGACATATATGATCAGACATGATATAAGGGTTTCGTTTATATATACATACATGCATACATACATATATATATATATATGTATGTATACATATATATATATGTATGTATATATATAGAGAGAGAGAGAGTGAGAGAAAAGATCAAATAAGAAGTTTGATTATCCTAAGAAGGCTAAGAAGGAGGGTATTTTTGTCTAATACCTTAATATTGAAAATCCACTTAATTTAATTTCAAAAACCCACTTAATTAAAACCCACTTAAATTTTCACTTATCTCCTACAACCACCGCCCACCGCCACCACTTTGCCAGAAAAGTCTTCGAAAATTTTGTCGGAAAATAACACACTATGAAAAACACAATGAAAAAGACACAATGTAAAAAACACTATGAAATAAAACTATGAAAATAAAAACACAATGACAAAAACACAATGAAAAACACAATTAAATTACACAATGTAAAAACACAATAAAAAAACACTATGAAAAAATAAATCACACTTGTATAACACAATTTTGTAAAACACAATTTTGATAAAACACACTTTGTAAAAAACCTATGAATTTTTTTTAATTTTTATATAGCAATATGGTACTCATATAAAAGATAAAAAAACACTCGTTATTATGGTGAAATTGTTTTGAAAAAAAAATGTCGTATAAAAAAGTTATGATCGTTTTAAAATGATGGGGGTGTTTGACATGTGCCTTGCATGTGGAGAGAGAAAGTCAACAAATGTGTTATCCCTATTATGCCCTTACCCTTGTTATACACTTTATGATCTCTCTAATCTAATCTAATCTAATCTAATCTAATCTCAACCATTCAATTTTAAAATGAATGGACAAGATTATTTCCTATCCTTCTTAGGAAAACTAATCTTCTTATTATAATTCAACCCTATATATATATATATATATAGTGGGGTTATAATAAGAAGTTGAGCGTGTCTAAAAAGTGTAAAAAGTAATCTGGTGCGTTAAATATGTTGATCTGATGGTAGATATGTAAATTGTGTTTATTGTGCGGTGTGTTTTATTAGATCTAATCTAATCTAGTCTAATCTAATCTAATCTAATCTCAACCATTCAATTTTAAAATGAATGGACAAGATTATTTCCTATCCTTCTTAGGAAAACTAATCTTCTTATTATAATTCAACCCTATATATATATATATATATATATAGTGGGGTTATAATAAGAAGTTGAGCGGGTCTAAAAAGTGTAAAAAGTAATCTGGTGCGTTAAATATGTTCCTCTGTTTGCTCTTGATGGCAGTACATACTTCCCTTATGTTTGTTTTTGTTCCATGGTTGTCTTTGGTCATAATTATATTCCATGGTTGCTTCTTCATGAACTTCTACATTTGGTTAGGGAGTTTCAACCTGTTTAGTTGTCATCTCATGCGCATCCTGGTTAGGGATAATAGATGGATTAGTTTATGAGATTCGAGAATTACTTACTTGAGGTACCTCGAGCATTAGGTTGGGAGAATCTTGGTTAGTGGGGTCCGTAGATTGTGAATGACTTGGTTACTCACCTTGGGTAATATGACAGATTTAGCCTGATAACGGTATCCAGCTTAATCAACTTAGTGTGCCCATGTCTTTCTTCTCCCCCCTGACCACTATGTTGGGAGTTGTAAAACTATTATGTTTCAAGGAAATCACAGTCCATTTTGTAAACATGTGACACCTTAATGGACTATATCACCGATATCCTTTTTGATAGACTCCATGCCCCACATACATGCATTTTTCAACACATGGATCAAGTTTTTTTTGGTTGGGTTTTGGTATATGGACAAACATAGAATAACCGAATACCCTAGGTTTAAGGGTAAGATGTGGGAGAAGTTTGGTAAAATGAGTGTAACATCCCAAAATTTTTTAAATAATATTAATTATATTATTTAATATTGGTGGGAAGGTTTACCCGGATTAGTGGGAAAATAATAAAATAAAGTAGGAGTTATACGAGTCGGGCTTGTGTTGGGTTAAGTAATATAGGCAATGGACTTGGGTTAAAATGGAAGGAAGATAGACCATGGGCTCAAGCCCATGACCCATCATATAAATACCTTCATTTTTCCTAAATAATTCATTTACACATATTCCATACACCACCCAAAACACACACTTAGCTCTCTCACATCCTACGTTCTCTCTCTAGCTGAAATAGAAGAAGAAACCGTGCATCAACCTAAGGTAAGATTAGTATGATGTTGTATGAACTCAAACCCGTTAGATTTAGTCACGAAACGACAAGCCGACACCGTTAAACCGTTAAAGTCACGAGATCCGGATGGAATCGGGTATAAACCAAACCTAAGATGAGCTTAGGGGTCACCCTAGCTCAGATCTGGATCGAACGGGACGAAAAACGGTGATAATGGTGGTGAAATAAACGACATCTAGCTTTTCCGGCGAGATCCCGTTATTCCGGAAATGGCGGCGCCGGAAAGGCGACGCCGGAGATTCTGGTACGAGGTTAAGTAGTGTCAAGGAATATTCTGATGTAACCCTAGTTCGTTGGGGGAAGCGTAACGAACTAACTTTGATTCGTTAACAAAGACATAACGAATTAGCAAGTAATTCGTTATGCCTATTCGCTAAGCCGAGATGACGAATTGGAAACATTTCGTTAAGATGGGATAACGAACTAGAGGTAGTTCGTTAAGGGAATGAATGACGAACTAAGTCCAATTCGTTAAGCAGTTCGTTAAGGGAGAACTGACAAATGAACCCCAGTTCGTTAAGGGTTCAGTTCGCTATGAAGTTCAATTCGTTAACCAAACCTTACGAATGAGGTCCAATTCGTTATGATGACCAGTTCGCTACAAGGTCCACTTCGTTATGAGGACTGGTTCGTTATATAGTCCAATTCTTTAAGGACTGGATAACGAACTAGAAGATTGGCAGAATGACAAAACGGTCCCTCTACTTAGAAAAGAATGAGATAATTACATAGTAGCCCTTGGACTTTGATAATTAATGAAAGACACCTTTAAAGTTTAACGTGTAACGATTAACTAACCGGTAAAGATTCAATGAAGTAAAACTGGCTTAGACGCCTAAGGCTAATTAAGTAGCAATGAGAATGGCTAGAGCGGTACTTAATATTGTAATTATTAAACAGTTAGACGCGCACAACTTGAGAAGGAATAACCATTAGCGGAAGAAGTAACCGAGTTCAGGTGAGTTTCTAGCCCCATTTCCTTGTTATGTTTTCGGGGCTGTGTGCATACTCGATGTGAAGTGTGAATACTCAGGTAAGTGTATGCTATAGATGTTATACGAAGTAGCTATTATATAATGCTTGTCGATGCGTGAACGATCTTCGGATATTGCACGTCTCGTCAAGGATGGTGATTGTCTAGTGGTTATTAGTGTGCATGATTGCTAAGATGTGACTTGTTTACTATGTAAATAATGTACTGATAGGAAGTGGGTTATAGACAAGTAGAGGTAGAGTGAGATAGAAGTGGATATGGGTCTAGTAAGAGTGTTAAAGTGGCAAAGTGGCATTACGTTATGCGTTATTAAAGTGGCAAAGTGGCATAACGTTATTCGTTATTAAAGTGGCAAAGTGGCATAACGTGATTCGTTATTAAAGTGGCATAAGTGGCTAAGCTGTAGGAGTAATTAAGTGGCTAAGCTGTAGGGGTAATTAAGTGGTTAAGCAGTAACAGGTTAAGTAGTGGACTATGTGCCTTCGGGCACGTATATAATGCGTGTAGTGATTGTATGATAAGTTGCTTGATTAACTAGAACTCACTCAGCGTAGCTGACTTTTAGTATGCACGCAGGTGAGCAAACTAAAGAGCTAGCATGAGGATGGCACATGGCATGGATTGAGTGGCTGACATTTGAAGATGGAAGAAATGATGTTTTAAATATAATGTCTCGTGTTATGGTTTTTAAAGAAAAAAATAATGTTTTGTATCAAATGATTAAAGGTAACGTTTCCGCGAAAGTTTTAATTAACTATGATTGTAAGAACGGTGTTTATGAGTAAATCCGACGTTAAAGTAGGGCTACCGGGTTCGGGGCCTTACAATGAGTCAGGGTTTCAATTGGTATTTTGAGTTGAAGAGCTTATGTTGTAACATCCCGTTTTTAGGTGTTTTAGTTAATAAATGAAATACGGGTTATTATGAGTCGGGCTAGTGTTGGGTTAAATGGATATGGGTTATGGACTTGGGTTATGAAATAAAGAGGAAAAGACCATGGGCTTAAGCCCATGATCCATAATTATATAAGTCATAAATACCTATTAATCCCTCATTTCACACATATTCCATACACCACCAAAACACACACTTAAGCTTTCTCTCTACTTTCTCTCTCTAGCCGAAATCACCAAGGAAAACCGATCCCGATCCCAGGTAATGATAGTATGATATTTTTTGAGCTTAACCCCGTTAGATATAATCACGAAACGACGAGCCGAAACCGTTAAACCGTTTAATTCACGAGATCCGGGTGGAATCGGGTATAAACCGAACCTAAGATGAGCTTAGGGGTCACCCTAGCTCAGATCTGGATCTACGGGGCAAAAAACGATGAAAAACGAGTTAAAACTCGTTTTTCCGGCGAATCCGCGGTTTTCCGGCGACGGCGCCGGAAAAGGGTAATACGAGGTAATAAATGTCAGGGAATGTTCTGACATACCCTGACCTAGCCCTAGTTCGCTAATGGGAATTTAATGAATTAAAGGTGATTAGCTAGCTGATTCGTCTATGGGAGCATAACGAACTAGCTACAGTTCGTGTTCAATTCGTTAAGGGGAAAGGCCAATGAATCACCCTTGATTCGTGATAGTCACTTCGTTAAAGGAGATAACGAATTACCCTTGATTTGTTCTTGCCAGTTCATTAGAAGAGATAACGAATTAGATGGACTAATTCGTTACATGGACTAGTTCGCTATGGACTGATTCGTTAAGGAGTCCAGTTCGTAAAGGGTTCAATTTGTTATAGGAACCAGTTCGCTAAGATAACCCAATTCGTTATAAACCAGTATCGAATTAGAAGTTTAACGGAATGACAGAACAGTCCCTAGACTTAGAAAAGAATGAGATAATTACACATTAACCCTTGGACTTTGATAATGTATGAAAGATACCTTTAAAGGTTAACGAGTAACGATTTACTAACCGGTAATGATCCAATGAAGTAAAACCGACTTAGATACATGAGATTAATTAAGTAGATGATAAGGAGAGCTAGAGCCGTATTTAATATATGTATGATTATACAGTTAGTCGTGCACAACTCAGGAAAGGAATAACAATTAACAGTGAGCGTAACTGAATTCAGGTGAGTTTCTAGCCCCACTTCCTTGTTATGTTTTCGGGGCTGTGTGCATACTCGATGTGATCGTTAATACACTTACCTTAAGTGGTAAGTGTATGCCTTGTATGATTTATGTATGATGATTGTTTGACGATGAATGAATGATCTTCGGATATTGCATGTGCCGTCAAGCGATAGTTAAAGGCATGATTGATGTGTATATATGATAAGTGAAAGATGTGTGTATGTTATGATGATAGTACATGAACGATCTTCAGATATTGCATGTGTTGCCAGCTGATAGTCAAAGATGACTATGTATATATATATATGATATATAAATGATGCATGTATGTTATGATGATGGTACGTGAACGATTTTCGGATATTGCAAGTAATATTAAGAAAGGTATGTAGAGACAGGTATGGTACAATGTACTAAATGAAGGGAACCGACCCTAATAATGTCGGCAAATGAAGGGAACTGACCCTAATAATGTCGGCGAATGCAGGGAACCGACCCTAATAATATCGGCGAATGCAGGGAACCGACCCTAATAATGTCAGCGAATGTAGGGAATCGACCCTAATAATATCGACAGAGGTTATATGGCGAAATGCTCTTTAAACGTATATGTATGAATGAAAGTATGTATGTAAGTATGTAAGAGAGAATGAAAGTATATGTGTATGTAAGTATGTAAGTAAATATGGAGGCATGTACCTTCGGGTGCATATATAAGTATGTTAATGTATTGTATGTCGTCTGATTAACTAGAACTCACTCAGCGTATCTGACTTTTAGTATGCACGCATGTTAACAGACTAAGACAGTTGGTTTGAGCAGGACACATGGCAAGATTGAAGAGGCTGGCATCTGAAGATTTGTCATGGTGTTTTGATACTATGCTTTAATTATGCTTTAAAAAGACAAGTTATGAATATTTGTAATGAATGGTTGACTATTATTATTATTCCGCGAAAGTTTTAATTAACTCTGATATTTAGAACTGTGTTTATGAGTAAATCCAACATCCAATGTAGGACACCGTGATCGGGGCCTTACAAGTTGGTATCAGAGCAAAGTTCGAGAGATTTAAGCATCCCACATGCTTAGACTCGAACAGAGAATGGGATAAAAGTAAGAAAAGAAAGAAGATGCTAGTACGAGAATGCCATGTGTCACTCAAGCAAGCTAAGTAAAGGTAAAGAATGTGATTGAGTCACAGGTAAAGTAAAATCATAAATGAATGTTTGCATGATTGCTAAATAATGAATGTATGAATGCTAGCTTAATTGCTAGGGATAGGAGTATGTGGTGATATGTATGGTTTGATTGTTTAGCTGTTAGAAGTAGGACTAGCACAAGTGGACTTACAAAGGGAAGTGTATAGGACACGGAGAGTAACGTGATCAGCTAATCACAGCTGGCCACTTTTATTACCTGTTAGCCTTATTATCCTTATACTAAATGGTTCCTTAAGTGACGATGTTTGTGTTTCCTTATAGAATACGAATTGCTGGAGCTAAGAAGGTTGCTGGAAGAGGAGGACGTACGGGACGTCGTGGTAGGCCACGCGTTGTCCGAGAACCGTCCGTAGAAGCGGCTACTAACGCTGAGGGAGAAGGAAGTGCAGCCGGTGGGAATCCGAGTAACAACGAAGGGTATTAACTTGACCCTGCTGTTCAAGCTGCCATTGCTCAGGCGGGTAGCAGATGCTGCGAAGAACTGGAATCCTGAAAAGTCTGCTGAGAAGTCGGGGGAAAAGAGTAAGAAGGATGATGAAGAGGAGAAGGAAGTATCAAGTGTGGTTAAGTCGGTGAAGGTCGATGACAGGAAAAGAGGCCGAGGTGGGTGCAACTACAAGTCATTTAAAGGTTGTGACCCGCCGAAGTTGACTGGCTTGGGAGACGCAATCGTTACTCTCCAATGGATAACTACTATGGACAAGGTTATCCGTATTAGCGAGTGTCGTCCCGACCAAGCTGTGGGTTTTGACACCCAATCATTTCTTGATGAAGCCATGTACTGGTGGGAAACTGTTGAACAGAGGAAGACTCGGAAGGAGATCAAAGCTATGCGGTGGGATGATCTGAAGGAGTTGGTAATGACGAGGTTTTATGCTGATGCGGAGGGTTGAAATGAAGTTTTTGAGTCTGAAGGCTGGTAAGATGACACACTGCGAATACACCACCTAATTCAACCGGATGTCAAGGTTAGTCCCAGACTTGGTGAACACGGAGGCCAAGTGGATCAAGTGCTACCTTAGAGGGCTGCCGCAAAATGTTCGCGTCTTGGTCAAGGCTGTAGACCAGGTACTTTTGATTCCGCTGTAGGGCTGGCATAAATGGTGTACAATGATTTGTCAACAGACGACGTGGTGGTGGAAGAGAAGAAGGATAAGAAGTGGGTCGCTCCTGCTAAACGACCTGGTACTCAGTTGTGGAACCCTAAGAACAAACAGCCGAGAGTGTGGGAGAAGAGGTCGTGTAGGATGTGCAGGAAGATGCACGCTGGAGAATGCAAGTGGGGCACTGGGTCTAGTGTGTGCCGTAAGTGTGGGAAGTCCCATGGTGGGGAATGTAGATCAGGGTCGAATGCTTGTTAAAAATGTTGTAAGGAGGGGCACTTTGCTCAAGATTGCCATGCGAAGCCCACATGTTATAAGTGCGGACAGATAGGTCACTTGGCGAGGACTTGTACGAGTGGTGAAGCTGGAGGGAGTGAGAAGAAAGATGCTGAACAAGGGAGGCCAAGAACTAGGGCCTATATGCTGACTCAGGAACATGCCAGACAGATTCCTGATGTTGTGACCAGTACGTTCTTAGTAAATGGTATTTCTGCTTAGTATTATTTGATTCGGGTTAGAATAGAAGTTTTGTAGCTACGAAATTTAGTTAACTAGCTAAAATAAAATGTCGCCGAGTGTTTGAAACCTTCATAGTAGAAACCGCTAGTGACACCTCGGTGAAAATAATGAAAATGGTAAAGGATTGTAAGATAGAATTGGAGGGACATGAGTTACTTGTTACTTTGTATGTTATGACCTTAGGAGGGTTCGATGTAGTTTTGTGAATGTATTGGTTGTCTGATTATGAAGCTCAGATAGTGTGTAAGAGTAGGATAATTAACCTAAAGTCCTTGGATGGTAGTGAGGTGACGGTTTATGGTGACAAGGAAAGTTCTGGGCTTAATGTCATTTCGATGATAAAAGCCGAAGGTTTATTACGACGCGGATGCGGTGCCTACCTGGCGTATGTTGTCAAAACTACGGCCGAGACGAAAGGAATGAAAGATGTTCCCATCGTGTGCGACTATACAAAAGTATTTCCCGAGGATCTTCCGGGGTTGCCACCGGAGCGTGAGATAGAATTCCAGATAGATTTAGTATCAGGAGCCCAGACCGTCGCGAAAGCACCTTACCGTCTAGCGCCGTCCGAGATGAAAGAGCTGATGTCCCAACTACAAGAACTCCTCGACAAAGGTTTCAAAAGACCAAGTGTTTCCCCGTGGGGTGCACCAGTGTTGTTCGTGAAGAAGAAGGATGGAAGTATGAGAATTTGCATAGAATATCGCGAGTTGAACAAGCTTACGGTAAAGAATAGATATCCTTTGCTAAGGATTGATGATTTGTTTGACCAATTACAAGGTTCAAGTTGGTTCTCACGAATAGATCTCAGATTAGGCTATCATCAGCTGAAGGTGAAGGAGGCAGACATCCTTAAGACAGCGTTCCGTACGCGGTATGGACACTACGAGTTCCTCGTGATGTCATTCGGTCTAACAAATGCTCCTGCAACATTTATGGACTTGATGAATAAGGTGTGTCGGAAAATGTTGGATAAGCCAGTCATTGTCTTCATCGACGATATATTGGTTTATTCAAAGAGCGAGTCTGATCATGCTGAGCATCTGAAAGAGGTATTGGAGATTTTGAAGAAAGAGAAGTTGTATGCTAAATTTTCAAAATGCGCGTTCTGGTTACGAGAAGTGCAATTTCTATGTCACGTGATTAATCCTGAAGGGATTACCGTGACCCAACTAAGATTGAAGCGATAACTAATTGGAAGACTCCATAGAATCCGACTGATATACGAAGCTTCCTAGGGTTAGCTGGCTACTATAGGAGATTCATCGAAGGTTTCTCCAAGATAGCCGCACCATTGACCAGTATGACCCGAAAGTCGATAGTATTCAGTTGTGGTAAGTTTCAAGAAGAGGATTTTTAGGAGTTAAAAAAGAGACTCACGCAAGCTCCAATCCTTTCTTTACCCGATGGTGACGAGGATTTGGTTGTTTGTACTAATGCTTCGCATCGTGGGTTAGGTTGCGTGTTGATGCAACGAGGGAAGGTGATAGCTTACGCGTCTAGACAGTTGAAAATCCATGAGAGTACTTATCCGACGCATGATTTAGAGCTAGCAGCAGTAGTGCATGCTCTAAAGATATGGAGGCATTATTTGTATGGTACTAAGTGTACCATTTACACAGATCATAAGAGTTTAAAGTACTTCTTCGAGCATAAAGAATTAAACATGAGACAAAGAAGATGGTTAGAACTGATAAAGGATTACGACTGCGACATTAAGTACTACCCTGGTAAAGCTAATGTGGTCACTGATGCGCTATGACGTAAAAATGAGGAAGTCATTTCAACAGTGAAGTCGTAGCAGTTGATCATGAATTCAAGCCTCTTTGAAGAAATCGTCAAAGTGCAAGCAGAAGTGCTGGTAGATGAAGGGCTAGTGAAGAAAGAAAGATTCTTCGGTCAACAGAGCGAGTTGATGGAAAACACGCATGGTGTTAAGACCAGATTTAACCGTAAGTGGATCCCACGCCATGGATATCTTAGAGATCGAATCTTAGATTAAGCTCATAAGTCAAGGTATTCAATTCATCTAGGAACTACTAAGATGTACCCGGATTTGAAAAGAGAATATTGGTGGCCTGCGATGAAAAATGATGTAGTAGACTATGTCAGTAAGTGCTTAACCTGTTTACAAGTCAAGGCAGAATATCAGAAGCCTTACGAAAAGATGCAACCATTGGAGATACCATAATGGATATGGGAATACATCACCATCGATTTCATAACTAAGCTACCTCGTACAACTAAGCATCATGATACCATTTGGGTGATAGTGGACCGTTTGACCAAGAGTGCTCACTTTCTGCCTATACGAGAGGCTATCTCGTCAGATACGTTTGCAAGTTTGTTCATCAAAGAGGTTGTATCTAAGCATGGAGTGCCACTGTCGATTGGGTCTGATAGAGATACTCGGTTTACTTCGAGGTTTTGGGAGAAGTTCCATGAAGCTATGGGAACAAGGTTGAACATCAGTACGACATATCCTTCTCAAACAGATGGACAGTCTGAAAGGACGATCCAAACCCTTGAGGATATGCTACGTGTTTGTGTTTTAGACTTTGGTGGAAGTTGGGATGATCATCTGTATCTGGCAGAATTCTCTTATAACAACAGCTACCATTCAAGTATTGGTATGCCACCGTTTGAGACGCTTTACGGTAGACGATGTAGAACCCCGGTATGTTGGGGAGAAATTGGTCAGAAAGAGATGGGAAGTCTAGAAGTTGTGCAAGAAACTTCTTCAAAGTTCGATCAGATCAAAGCAAGAATGAAAGCTGCTCAAGACCGATAGAAGTCGTATGCTGATAAGCGGCGACGGCCGATTGAGTTTAACGTTGGTGACAATGTGATGCTCAAGGTCTCGCCTTGGAGAGGAATTATTCGTTTTAGGAAGAGAGGAAAGTTGAGTCCGAGGTACATTGGACCATTTAAGATTGTGGAACGTGTAGGCGAAGTAGCTAAAAAATTAGATTTACCAGAAGAGTTGGAAGGAATTCATTCTACCTTTCATGTTTCTCACCTGAGGAAATGTTTAGTCGATGACACGTCTCATGTGACATTAACGGACATTGACGTTGATGAGCAGTTGAACTACATTGAGAAACCAATCGAGATAGTTGATCGCAAGGAAAAGCAACTCCGACACAAGGTTATGCCCTTGGTGAAAGTGATATGGAAGCATCACAAAGGATCGGACGCTACATGGGAAGCTGAGGAAGAGACACAAATTTTATCCAAATTTTTTTATGCAATAGTTAGGTTTCGGGGACGAAACCCCTTTAAGGAGGGAAGACTTGTAACATCCCATTTTTAGGTGTTTCGGTTAATAAATGAAATACGGGTTATTATGAGTCGGGCTAGTGTTGGGTTAAATGGATATGGGTTATGGACTTGGGTTATAAAAGAAAGAGGAAAAGACCATGGGCTTAAGCTCATGATCCATAATTATATAAGTCATAAATACCCATTAATCACTCATTTCAAACATACTCCATACACCACCAAAACACACACTTAAGCTCTCTCTCTAGTTTCTCTCTCAAACATATTCCAGGTAATGATAGTATGATGTTGTTTGAGCTTAAACCCGTTAGATATAATCACGAAATGACGATCTGACACTGTTAAACCGTTTAAGTCACAAGATCCGGGTGGAATCGGGTATAAACCGAACCTAAGATGAGCTTAGGGGTCACCCTAGCTCTGATCTGGATCTAACGGAGCGAAAAACAATGAAAAACGAGTTAAAACTTGTTTTTTCGGCGAATCCGCGGTTTTCCGGTGACGGCGCCGGAAAGGCGGCGCCGGAAAAGGGTAATACGAGGTAAGAAATGTCAGGGAATATTATGACATTCCCTGACCTAACCTTAGTTCACTAACGGGAATTTAACGAATTAAAGGTGATTCGCTAGCCGATTCGTTTATGGGAGCATAACGAACTAGCTACAGTTCGTGTTCAATTCGTTATGGGGGAAAGGATAACGAATCACCCTTGATTCGTGATAGTCACTTCGTTAAAGGAGATAAAGAATTACCCTTGATTCGTTATAGCCAGTTCGTTAGAAGAGATAACGAATTAGATGGACTAATTCGTTACATGGACTAGTTCGCTATGGACTGATTCGTTAAGGAGTCCAGTTCGTAAAGGGGTCAATTTGTTATAGGAACCAGTTCGCTAAGATAGGTCAATTCGTTATGAACCAGTAACGAATTAGAAGTTTAACGGAATGACAGAACAGTCCCTGGACTTAGAAAAGAATGAGATAATTACACATTAACCCTTGGACTTTGATAATGTATGAAAGATACCTTTAAAGGTGAACGAGTAACGATTTACTAACCGGTAATGATCCAATGAAGTAAAACCGACTTAGATACGTGAGATTAATTAAGTCGATGATAAGGAGAGCTAGAGCCGTATTTAATATATGTATGACTATACAGTTAGTCGTGCCCAGCTCAGGAAAGGAATAACAATTAACAACGAGCGTAACCGAATTCAGGTGAGTTTCTAGACCCACTTCATTGTTATGTTTTCGGGGATGTGTGCATACTCGATGTGATAGTTAATACACTTACCTTAAGTGGTAAGTGTATGCCTTGTATGATTTATGTATGATGACTGTTGGACGATGCATGAAAGATATTCGGATATTGCATGTGCCGTCAAGTGATAGTTAAAGGCATGATTGATGTGTATATATGATAAGTGAAAGATGTGTGTATGTTATGATGATAGTACATGAATGATCTTCGGATATTGCATGTGCTGCCAGGTGATAGTCAAAGATATGACTATGTATATATATATATATATATATATATATATATGATATATAAATGATGCATGTATGTTATGATGATGGTACGTGAACGATCTTTGGATATTGCACGTAATATTAAGAAAGGTATATAGAGACAGTTATGGTACAATGTACTAAATGAAGGGAACCAGACCCTAATAATGTCGGCGAATGAAGGGAACCGACCCTAATAATGTCGTCGAATGCAGGGAACCGACCCTAATTGTTAGTGCACGGAAATTTGACACTATGGATATGTTATCCTAGCATATGTTCTGGATCAATTATCATTAGTCAGATCCCGACAGGATCAAGGATCCTCAGTACTTATTATTTACTAATGATTGTTTCCTATGTATAACATTATATTTGACGGATGTAACGGTTAAGAGACCTGGTCTACCCCCTATTTCGCAGCATGAGTGATGGAGCACGTGGTCAAAGTGGCAGGTACGTTTATATTGAAGAAAATGGCGGATTTTTTGGGATTATTAGTTAGTTGTATTTATTATTAATAAATCCATTGAGTTATGATCAGTTAAGGCACACACTCTATGTATAACACACCAGCTACATTCGTAGAGGAGGACAACAATACACACACACTTAGAATTATTGTAAAAAATGATCATAATCTCCAAACCTTGTATCCTCATTTTTTATATTAATAAAGTGGTGATAGACGATTTGTCATCACCCGGGGTTTTTTTCCTTTGATCTAATCAAGATCAAGGGGTTTTTCCTCGCAACAAATCACGGTGTTCTTCATTATTTCGTTCATACAATCGTTGTTAATATCATAGCAATATACCTCACATTTACGGATTTGGATATATTATCCTTAGCAGATTTTTATCTAAAACAATTTGGCGCCCACCGTGGGACCATTGGTGCTATAATTCAGAAAATACCCTATCAATTTTCAACCTTTCATACCCTCTCAATCAACCTTTGCCTCATCAACCATGCCATCTTCGGTTCCTCTCTCATCAAGAACCTTGCCGCCGATGCCTTCGCCAATCACGGGAGCACCACGGGCTGCTGCTGCTGGAAACAAGACGCAACTTCCAGTGTTCTAGGGCTCAAAAACCACCGCTGCCACTTCGGTGGTTAACTCTAACAATGATGTTTCTGCTATGTTTTCACAGGTTAAGGCATACATGGAGCAGCATAACAAAACCAACCAAAGGATCCTACGTGAAATTGAAGATCTCAAGAAAAGAAAGAGGCCAACGGAGGATCAGACTCCCTTGATCCCTAGGGTGCTGGATTTCTCTATTCCAGGATCCGTGGCTCAACATGCTCAAGGATCCTCCATCCTTGCGCAAGGATCATCCATCCTTCAACCGGGGTCCATGGGTCAATTAGCTCAAGGATCCTCAACTTTTCTGCAAGGATCATCCATCCTTCAACCAGGGTCCATGGGTCAGTTAGCTCAAGGATCCTCAACTTTTCAGCAAGGATCATCCATCCTTCAACCGGGGTCCATGGGTCAGTTAGCTCAAGGATCCTCAACTTTCCAACAAGGATCATCCTTCCTTCAACCGGGATCCTACTGGTCATATCTTCAAGGATCCCTCAACTCTCAACCATCGGGATCCTTTGACCACAATCAAGGATCCTTCTTCCAGGATCGAGGATCCTCAGGGTTTCAACATCAACAATCCTCCGAGATCCATGAAGGAGATATAATCCCTATGCAGACTATAGCTTCGGGTGGACCAACTCCTGTAGCAGACGCTTCTTACCTCAGCCACTCTTCTGGAATGCCGACCTTTACACAACAAAGAGGTAGCGTGTATAATCTTATATCCTTAAATGCTAACCATGGTTCCATGAAGGACGCTTGTATCAACCAAGCTATGGCTAAGGAACTCCAGAAATTCAAGGATATGATATCCAACGTACTAGGGGTGATCAGTCCAATTCCAGAGATTCCGGAGGGAAGCCACAAGTTATCCAGATTTGCTCCTCCAATTTGTGACGCGGAGATCCCGAAACGCTTTCAAACCCCCAACATGAAGGTGTATGACGGGACCACTGATCCTGAGGAGCACGTAGCTCAATACAGAGAAAGGATGGAAATCAATGCAATTCCTGAGAGGCTCAAGGAGGCTTTTCTGTGCAAAGGCTTGGGATCCACAATGACAGGATCTGCATTAAAATGGCTGCTAAGTCTTCCTCCCTTTTCAATTACTTTCTTCTCGCACTTAGTTAACTTGTTCAACAGTCAATTTTCTTGTAGTAGGAAATTTGAGAAATTAACTAGTGACTTATACTAATTTATCCAACCTAGTGATGAATCCCTTAGGGACTTTGTTACAAGGTTTGGCAGGGAAACCTTAGAAATCCCATATATTGACATGGCTACTGCTATTGAAGCATTCAAGATGGGACTTCATAGGGGCTCCCCCTTTTATGATGATCTTGTGATGACTCCTTGCAGGTCTTTAGATGAAGTAAGGAACAGAGCACTAAGGTTCATATGGCTGGAAGACGACAAAAGGATCCAAGAACGATTGAGGTCTCAGACAAAGCAAGAATCCCCTGACAAGAATAAAGGATCCTCATACATAAACAACAACTCGAAGCCGTACTACAAATTCAACAATCAAAACGTTCGAGCAGTTGAAGAAGGAGATGATGATGAAGATTACCCCAGCATCTCAGAATATTGCTTCTCCGTAAATACCCATGGCTTGATTTGTGCCATGAAGGATCTAGGGGAGAAGGCAAGGTGGCCCCGAAAGAACGACAAGTCAACCACCTTCAGAGACAAATCCAAATGTTGTGCTTTCCATGAGGATTTTGGCCACATGACGGACGATTGCATCGGTTTAAGGAGGGAAATTGGATACCTCCTGAGTAAGGGCCATTTTAAGGAACTGTTGGGAAGAAAAAAGTCCAGGATCCAGGATCCTGAAGAAGTTCCTCAAAAAGCAACTCCGCCCCCACCAAATGCTTAAGTAATCAACTTCATCTCTGGAGGCTCAGACATATGCGACACTTCCTTCTCCGCAGATAAGAGACTTGTTAAGGAAACCAAGTTGGATAATGGGGAACGACCAGTTATATCCACCACTTTGACGACCGAAAAAAGAATCTTCTTTGATGAAGAAGATAAATCAAGCATCTGGGATCCTCATCATGACGGTTTAATTGTCACTTTATTTAATTCTAACCATTATGTACGCCGGATCCTGGTAGATGGTGGGAGCTCAGTCAATATCATCCAACATGATGTTCTTCAGAAGATGAACATACCAGACTTGGAGATCATCCCAAGGACATCGGTGCTAGTTGGTTTCAGTGGAGAAACCAAGAAGACATTGGGGGACATTAACCTCCTAATATACATCGAAGGGTTAAACTCTTACCAAAAAATTTGTGTTATTGACAATATGTCTTGTTGCAATGTTATTCTTGGTAGGACTTGGCTACATGGGATGAAGGCTGTAGCCTCTACTTACCATTAGTGCATCAAACTACTAACTCCTTGGGGAGTAGTAAGGATAGATGGTGACCAAGTGGAAGCTAAGAATTATTATTTTTCAATGAAGCCGACAGCTAAACCGACGATATCATAGAAATTATAGCAAAATCCTAGGAATGTACTGGAAGCTCGAGAGCAGGACCTAGAAGAATTATCCTTGGATCCCGAGGATCCAGACATGAAAGTTTTCCTAGGATCCAGTATTACTAATGAGATTGAAGAGGATATTGTATCCTTCCTCAAGTGAAGAAAATCTACATTTGCCTTCAGACATTCAGACATGACAGGTATTTTGAATGTGGTAATTACTCATAAATTGGGCCTTAATCATTCTATTAGACCCCTCCATCAAAAGCGAAGGAAATTCGCTCCTGAGAGGAACGTGATCATACAAGAAGAAGTTGAAAAACTTCTTAAGGCTGGTATGATCAGAGATGTTAAGTATCCTCGATGGTTGGCTAATGTGGTTGTTGTTTCTAAAAAGAATGGAAAGTGGAGGGTGTGTGTCGATTTTACTGATTTAAACAAGGCATTCCCCAAGGATCCTTTCCCATTACCACATATAGACTCCATGGTGGATTCAACAGCAGGACATGAGATGCTTACCTTTATGGATGCTTCCTCTGGATTGCAACAAATTCAGATGGAACCATCTGATCAAGAGGATACAACATTCATGACTCCTACCGGCATATACTGTTATATTGCTATGCCATTCGGACTAAGAAATGCAGGGGCAATATATCAAAGATTAGTCAACATGATGTTCAAGGATCAGTTAGGCAAGACTATGGAGGTCTACATAGAAGACATGGTGGTGAAGTCAAAGAGAGCCGAGGATCACCTTAGAGATCTTGAAAAAGCATTCAATATCCTCGACCAGTATAACATGAAACTGAATATGTCAAAATGCCATTTTGGTGTTAAGGCTGGAAAGTTTCTAGGATATATGGTGACCAAAAGCGGGATAGAAGCAAGCCCTGAGCAGATAGAAGCCATCATCAACTTGAAGTCTCCCGCAAATGCTAAAGATGTCCAAAGGTTGACAGGAAGAATAGCTGCTCTCAACAGATTCATATCCAAATCCTCCGAGAAGTGCAAAGATTTCTACGACATTCTTAGGAAAAATAAGAAGTTTGAGTGGACTGAAAAGCATGAGGCTACACTCAAAGCCTTGAAGGATTACTTATCCTCGGCTCCAGCTCTGATGAAGCCTGTGGATGGAGAATCCTTATACCTGTACCTAGTTGTCTCAGGAAATGCTGTAAGTGCTGTCCTTGTGAAGGATCATGAAGGTGAACAACATCCCGTTTATTATGTAAGTAAGAGTCTTTTAGATGCAGAAGCCATGTATTCTCATTTAGAAAAATTAATTCTTGCACTTATTATGGATTCTACTAAATTAAGACATTACTTTGAAACACATACTATTATTTTGAGAACTAATTATCCTGTTAAGAATGTGCTTAGAAAACTAGAAATGTCAGGTAGGATGGCCAAATGGGCTGTGAAGTTGAGTGCATATGATATTCAGTATGAGCCTAGAACAGCCATTAAATCACAAGCGCTAGATGACTTTGTGGCTGATTTCAGTAGTGACTTGCAAAATGAAGCTGATCTAGAGGTCCAACAACTTGAAGAAACCAAGGATCCTTGGATCCTCTTCACAGATGGAGCATCTAATGTAAGAGGAACAGGTTTGGGCATACTACTAAAATCGCCACAGGAGGACATAATACCCCAGTCCATTGCATGTGCATTCCAAGCCACCAACAATGAGGCAGAGTATGAAGCACTTATTGCATGTTTGCTTTTAGCTAAACAGATGAGGATCAGGTATCTTCTAGTATATATAGACTTTTTACTTATAACTAATCACTATAACGGCTCTTATACTATAAAAGGTGAAAATATGATCAATATTTAGAAATTGTGAAGGAATTAGCAAAATCCTTCGAGATGTTTAGTATTATTCAGGTACCAAGAGAAGAAAATTCCGAGGCAGATGCCTTAGCAAACTTAGCATCATCCTTGAAGATCCCGGATGACACAAAGATACCTATCATCCATATATTGTCTCCGGCAATAGGGGGACAAGAAGTAATGGAGGTAACCACGGATTGTTCTCAAGAACTGAAGGATCCTTCATCCTCCCCAAAAGCAGGATCTTGGATCCTTCCAATCAAGAAATTCCTCCAAGATGGAGAAATCCCCACGGGGGAAAATTCTAAAGCTTTCAGGTTGAAGATATCACAATTCATTATTTTACAAGATATTGTATATAGAAAATCTCTTGCAGGTCCCTATTTGAGATGCGTCGAGGATCCTGAAATTCAAGAGGTATTCAAAGACTTCCACAATGGCGATTGCGACAACCACACAGGGGGAAGAGCTCTATTCTCCAGGATACTCAGGACAGGTTATTTCTGGCCAACAATGAAGAAGGATGCAATGGAGTACTCAAAGAAGTGTGATGCTTGCCAAAGGCATGGAAACATCCTACACCAACCAGCGCAACCTATGTATCCTATTTCCTCATCATGGCCTTTCATGAAGTGGGGCATGGATATCGTGGGTAAGCTACCAAAAGCGCCAGGAGGAAAAGTATTCATGCTTGCAATGACTTATTACTTCTCGAAGTGGATAGAAGCTGAAGCTTTTGTTCAAGTACGCGAAAAAGAGGTGATATCTTTCATTAAAAGAAATATTATTACTAGATTTGGTGTCCATTCGGAGATTATTTGTGACAATGGTTCCCAGTTTATCGGGAAAAGAACCACTAATTTTTGTGACAGTTGGGGAATTAAGATGATTACCTCTACTCCGGTTCATCCTCAAGCTAATGGCCAAGCAGAGTCAAGAAACAAGATAATAATCAAAAACTTAAAAAAGAAGCTAGGATCCAAAAAAGGAAAGTGGGCCGAAGAGCTACCTTATGTTCTTTGGGCTGATAGAACAACACCCAAGAATGCAACAGGTTAAACACCCTTCTTATTGGTGTTTGGATCAGAAGCTGTAATTCCAACAGAGATGGTGGTTCCCACTTCCAGAACAAGCATCCGTGATCCTCAAGCCAACAATGAAATCCTTCTCCAAGATCTAGATACTGTTTATGAGCTCAGAGATCTAGCTAAGATCAGAATGGCAGCATATCAACAAAGAGTAGCTGGGGCATACAACAAGAATATCAGGATTTGAAGATTTCAAGAAGGAGATCTAGTTTTGAGTAAAGCCTTCCAAAACACAACTAATCCAGTAGATGGAAAGCTAGCACCCAAATGGGAAGGCCCCTACTTGATCGAGTCAGAAGCTGGAAAGGGGGCATATCACTTGTTAGCTATGGAAGACAACAGGTTACCCAGAGCATGGAATGCTATCCATCTCAATAAGTATTTTTTCTAGTCAGGATCTAGTATCCTTCGAAAATCAAGGATCCATCTAGGATCAAGGATCCTAAAATTGGTAATATCTATCTGATCACTTATTCATTTCCTATTCTTGTTATTAACTTAAGGATAATGTATTCTTAACATTTATCTTTTCCAAGTTTTTAAGTAACAATGCAGATTTCAATAAAAGGTTCAATGTCTAAGAGGTTGGCCACCTCTCCCTTACGCTTAAGGTACATTGTTATTTTCCTTGGCCTAGTCCACGATTGGGTATGACCCCCGATGGTCATATCCTCCAAGGTTTAAAGGTTTTCAACTTTCTAATAAATTAGAGTTTCTACCCTCTCGCCTGGAGCGCACGCTATCCAACATATAGTCCGGGGCAGCGGGATCAGTACACGCTTAGTGGCTGACAATTGCGCTGTCTTCGGCTATATGGAGGATCCTACGATTTATGGTAGACGTACCATACCACCGGTTTATAACTTTTTCACGTTATCTCAAGACAAAGGTTTCTAACATTTTCGTTTTAGCTAAGGTTTTGTCATTTTCACGTCACTTACGTTTGGGCTAAATCCCGGTTTGGGTGAGTCCCCAGTTGACATCCGTATCCTTGGGCCAGTCCCCAGTTTGGGCTTGTCCCCGGTATAACACCAGTTCACGGGCTTGTCCCCAGATTACACGGGCTTGTCCCCAGTTGCAAGGGCTTGTCCCCAGTTTATTTTATGGGCTTGTCCCCAATTTGTTGGGTTTAATCCTAGTTAATATCATAAGTTGTTTGCATCAGGTATCCTAAGTTCGATTACAAAGATCACAGAAGGATCAACATCTATGGATTCAAGATCCTTAAATTATTTTTACAAGGATTACAGAAGATTCAATACTTATGGTAACTTAGATCTAATTAGATCTTATGGTATGACTTCTACTTATCAATTTACATTTACTTGTCTAAAATCTTTATAAACTCTTTTATGTAACGATTCAACATCCTTAGTTTATTTTTTTACAAGGATGTCCTATCATTAAAGCTTTTTCCCGAAGTTATTTCTTAGAACAATTTATGGATTTAAACTATAACAAATATGATTTCAGAATAATAAAAAAACACATAAATAGTTAAAAGCTTACATTATTATTATTAAGTCACTCGGACTTCCAAGATCATTAACCCAGATTTCACCATTCAAAAGATGGACCATCCACCCGGGTTAAGCAGGTGTTACTAATTGTTATCATGATAGCTCTTAGCAGAATCCAAGGCCCGTGAGATGCAGCAGAATGAGTTCAAAAGGATTTTGGATTTACAATAGCAAATAAGGAGGATATAGGATCCTTACGGGCGTGGTTCATGGATAGCTGTGGACTTTGGAGTCTCTTTTTTAACAATCAGACAATCAATGTCTTCAAGAGAAAATTGAGAAGTAGACTTTCCAGACTTCTGAGCATCTACAAAGCACAATATAAAGAAAGCTTGGCCGAAAAAGCAAAGTTATCAACTGACAAGCACGTTAGAAGAAGGATAAGCTGAAACTCGAATTCAAAGGCAAAATGACAGTTGTGATCTTATCACAACCGCCAATTCGGGGGAAATTGTTAGTGCACGGAAATTTGACACTATGTATATGTTATTGTAGGCTCCTGGACGGATCGTACACGGGATGTCGCTATCTGCGCAGGTGCGGAATCCCTGCGTAGGTAGATACGAGTGCAGAATATGTATAAATCAAACACACGAGCAATGAACGAACACGTTATATTGATAACCGAACCCGTGACTCGAGGTCACTATTACAGACTCTAAAACACGTAACTCACTGATACACGAAATGAACTAGCTCTCAAAACGCTCAACTGATCAACCCTAAACTGTTACGGCTGAACAGTTTAAATAAGCACGACAACTTCGCCTCAGGCGAAGTTGTCCATAACTTCGCTTGTTCAACAAGTTCGCCTGAGCGAACTTGTTGACAACTTCGCACATTCAAAAACATAAACATAATCATAAACATAATTACATTACAGACTCGATTACAAATGGTAGACTATGAACTACTGACACACATGTACCAACAGTTATCCTGGCATATGTTCTGGATCAGTTATCCTTAGTCAGATCCCGTCAGGATCAAGGATCCTCAGTACTTATTATTTACTAACGATTGTTTCTTGTGTATAACATTATATTTGACGGATGTAACGGCTAAGAGACCTGGTCCCCCTATTTCGCAGCCTGAGTGATGGAGCACGTGGTCAAAGTGGCCGTTACGTTTATATTGAAGACAATGGCAGATTTTTAGGGATTATTAGTTAATTGTATTTATTATTAATAACTCCATTGAGTTATGATCAGTTAAGGCACACACCCTATATATAACACACCAGCTACATTCGTAGAGAAGGACAACAATACACACACACACTTAGAATAATTGTAAACACTGATAATAATCTCCAAACCTTGTATCCTCATTTTATATATTAATAAAGTGGTGATAGACGATTTGCCATCACCCGGGGTTTTTTTCCTTTGATCTAATCAAGATCAAGGGGTTTTTCCTCGCAACAAATCATGGTGTTCTTGATTATTTCGTTCATACAATCGTTGTTAATATCATAGCACTACACCTCACATTTATGGATTTGGATACATTATCCTTAGCAGATTTTTATCCAAAACACTAATAATATCGGCGAATGCAGGGAACCAACCCTAATAATGTCGGCGAATGTTGGGAATCGACCCTAATAATATCGACATAGGTTATATGGCGAAATGCTCAAAAAACGTATATGTATGAATGAAAGTATGTATGTAAGTATGAAAGAGAGAATGAAGGTATATGCGTATGTAAGTATGTAAGTAAATATGGAGGCATGTACCTTCGGGTGGATATGTAAGCATGTTAATGTATTGTATGTCATCTGATTAACTAGAACTCACTCAGCGTAGCTGACTTTTTGTATGCACGCATGTTAACAGACTAAGATAGCTGGTTTGAGCAGGACACATGGCAAGATTGAAGAGGCTGGCATATGAAGATTTGTCATGGCGTTTTGATACTATGTTTTAATTATGTTTAAAAAAGACAAGTTATGAATATTTGTAATGAATGGTTGACTATTATTATTATTCTGGGAAATTTTTAATTAACTATGATATTTAGAACTGTGTTTATGAGTAAATCCAACGTCCAATGTAGCCACCGAGATAGGGGCCTTACAATTGTGGGAAGACAATTTATAAGGTACGTGACTATAAAAACAACTTTGGGCCAAAAAGATGGAAGGACTTTGGATTCGATAAGTAGAGCATGTGTAATCTATGAAAGTATCCTATTTTTTCGTTCGACCATACCATTTTGTTCAGTTGTATGGGAACATGAAGTTTGATGGATTATTCCTATTGATTCTGTTTGAAAAAATTGTTTCATGGAGTCGTTATAACATATTCCCCTCTATTGTTAGATCAAAGGATTTGAATATATTTTTGAATTGGGTTTCAATCATATTGTAAAATAGATTGATTTTTTTGAAGAGTTCAGATTTGTGTTTTAGAAAGTACATCTATGTCATTCGAGTATAATCATCGATAAAGGAAACAAAATATCAAAAGTTTTGCCCCCGGTAACTTTTGTTGCCCCCCACCCCCACACATACACATCAGAATGAATTTATGAAAAAGGAATATTAACCCTAGAGTTATTGGGTTTGTAGGCATGCCTATGACTTTTGGCCAAAACACATTTTCACAATCTAAAGCATTTGAATAAGGAAATAATTTAGGGAATAGAAGATGTAAGTAACCAATGGATAGGTGTCCTATTCTTCTATGCCAAAGCCAAGCTTCTCTATAGGTACTTACATGAGCCAACATCACAGACCCTTGATGAGTAACTTCATTCATATAGTATAATCCTTGGAGTTCTGTACAATACTCAATAATTCATCCCCGTCCTACTGTCTTGTAAGATACAAAAAGTATGGTGTATCAAAATTGTGCAATTTAATTGTTTTGTTACATGACTAATAGATAAAAGTTTATGTGACAGGGAGAGTAAATAAAGACAGTTTGATAATTTTATGGTTGGTGATATTTCAACCGTTCCCCCTTTTAACTGAAACAACATCTCTATTCGTAGTTTGAATATGGGTATTTGATGTTTTGGCATTGCCTTTATATCCGAGAGCTCAAATGTCATGGTATATGTGACACCACAATCAAGCATCCAAGCTTTATTAAGCCTATCATTACTTTATGCTATATTTGCTTTTCCAATAATCTTTGCATCATCCCACTTCTTATTCTTACTATATACACCCCGGTGGTTTAAATTGTAACAACTCAGATTTTTTTAAATTAATATTCTTATTAAAAATCCGACCCATTTCTATGTTCGGGAAATTTTATCGTGTTTATAAAGTTAGTTAATTGTTATTATATTATTGTTTAATTTTTTATATACTATCAATGTATAATTTTCACATTATGACATTTTTAACCCAAACTAAAACATTTACCTTAAAATGTTTCCACTTTCTAACTATGGGGATCTAATTGCAAATTCTGTATATTATATTACTTTAACCCTTTAACCCATGGATACACCCATACCCGTTGACCCATATCACAAAACCGATTACCCATTTGATAGATTGCAACTTAACTCACGTCATATACTTGGAAATTAAATCTTTGGCTATGTTAAACATTCCAAATTCGGCCTACCGACACTTTTATTATGTTAAATCGGTCACATATTGAATCGTATTGCTTAATTCTTTGGCCGACTCAATCCGTTCATTGATATACATGAAATACGATAACCACAATGCAATTAAACTTGTCCTCACCATCCTTAGACCATCACCGTCATTAACCCTAAGTCTAATTTGGTTATAACGCTCTGCAAATTCCTAGTTCATCATCGTTTTTGGTCGACGACAACTGTTCATTGTTCATCATCGTCTGATTCTCGTTTATGGTAATTGAGTTATGATTATAGTTCGTTTTTAATCTAGTTTTGATAGCCCTAACATCAATTAAGAAAACCTGTAACGATTTGATCAATTGTATTAATTAGGGTTCATAATCGATTTGGGCTAAAATCTGTTATGATATTTAAAATCTGTTTCCAGTTTATAATCATAACGTGGCTTGGCTCAGCTAGTTCTTTGTGC
This sequence comes from Bidens hawaiensis, assembly GCF_021521415.1. Taxonomy (NCBI): domain Eukaryota; kingdom Viridiplantae; phylum Streptophyta; class Magnoliopsida; order Asterales; family Asteraceae; genus Bidens; species Bidens hawaiensis. The sequence goes on along the minus strand of NW_027492943.1, from coordinate 72,059 downwards.
GCGTGTTAAACCAGCGAGCCGGCCAGGGGCGCGGGTTCGAGCCCTGGCCAGCCCACTTTCGCCTTTTTATTATTATTACTATTATTATTTTTTGTTTGATTTAAGGTTTTATTAATTAAGCAATAAGTAATAATAAAAATAAACTTATATTGTTTTCATGTAATCGACACCTTAACGTTTTCTGGGTGTTTACCTGTCCTTGTATTTTAACCATTATATATGTATTTATATATGTGTTTTTGTTATTAAATAAATGGTCTAAGGTATAATAGTTATAAGAAAATAAGTTAACTATAATTTTTCCATAAACCAATTTTTGTTATGGGTTCGAAATACTTATTCATTTAAAATAGTACAAACTACATTTATTTATTTATTTAATATTTTTATTTAAAAGTTATTATTATATATTATAATTAATTACTTTAACATTTATCTATTTAAACGTTTATATAATTGTATTTTATTTATTCTAGTTATTATAAGTATATTTTATATTAGAATAGTTATATAATTTATTAATTATTAAATTTGATTATATATTTATCACATTAAGTGTAAGCAAATGTGATGTTATAAATAATAAAAAGTAATATTTTTTATAAATAATAATTACTAACATTAATATTTGCAATAATAATTAACATAAAAATCAATCGTTCGATTCAGTAATATTCGAATCACAACATAATTCAAATCAAATCGAAATCTTAATTCATCAAATCATGTTGTATCCCTTATAATTAATTTAATATTATATTATTTAACTAGGAATCATTGACAGTAAATTCCGAAGGGTTTATCTTTCCCACATCATCCTTTGTCTTTCGTTCTACTTTATCATGTAACATCCTAAATTTTATTGTTGGGACTTATATTTTAGACCGACGCATCGAATTAATCTTTGGGTGAAAAATGTATTATTCGGTCTCAACCAAGGGTGGATGGCTTGAAGACCAAGTCATGCTAGGCTAGTATAAATAGATGTTTTTATTCATTTGTCTAGTATGAGTGACTGTATTGTGTATGTGTGAGATTTAGGGTTTTATCCCTTTGAGAGAGTCTCCGCCGCCAGGATGAGCTCTCCTGGTGGCGGCTGAGATATTTCTTAATTGATTGTATGTATGAATGTATGTATGAGTGTTTCATCTTAATGAGAATCATTCGACTAATATTCCATACTACCGTTTCTATCTTGTTTGTGTTTTGATTACAATTGTTCATCCTACTTTATTGTTGATTGTTAATCAAATCAGGCTCTCTCCCAAAACACCTCATCCGTCCAACTGATATCATCATTCAAGAGTGAATCTAAGTAAGATTCGATTCTAACCCTAGACCCGAGCTCCACACCGTTGATTGGTAACGACAATTATTCACGCTTCCGCACCGGGGCTCGGTTCTTACAATTGGTATCAGAGCCTGGGTTACCGAATCGTTCAGACTAACCACTGAACAGATTCATTTCGCTCTTGAATCCACCATGGACATTAAACGATGAAGTTCGTCAAAATTATTTTTGGGGGTTTTGAAATTATTTGATGATTCGGAGAAAAGTATATGGATTGATGTTTGGGTTGATGACTCGTTTGGAGATCCAACATCAACTTCATGTTTATTTGGTCAAAACGGTCCAAATCTGATGTAACAGTGTTATTTTGCTCGTTTTGGGGCAACACTGTTCATCTGATTATTTCTAGATCTGAAAAGGTTGATTATGATATGAAGATAGGTTTCTTTGATTTCGAGATGACTTGGATAGGGCTATAGTGATTAATTTCAGATTACGAAACTTGTTTCTGGATTTGAAAAATTAGGGTTTTGTGTGCTCGTGCTGCAAAAACAGTAGATGTTTGTTAAAAAATATTGCCGATGGTACAAACTGATAAGGAGAATGTATAAGTCAAGAATGAACAGGTACTAAAGGCAATTTCATCATTGTTTGTTGCAGCAGATGCAAAGTGAATATTCGAGCAGGTTCTGCAAGGGCAAATCAGTGATTGATGACGCAGAAACGAAGTTTTGATGTCTAGAGCACACTATAAAAAATAAGATTGGACTCGAGTATGGAAAATGACTAAGTGTTGCTTCGAGCACAAGAGGTGTTTTTCCCAAGCACATCTTTGTTTTGCTCGAGCACAGGTTATTTCGAGCACATCTTATATCGAGCACATCAAATTCGAGCACACTTTGTGAAACCCAGAGCATATCTTTGTCTTCTCAAGAAAACTATCTTTAACTCTCGAGCACACTTTGTTATTTATTCGAGCAGACCCTTTTTCGAGCATACTTTGTTTTGCCATGAACAATTATACTTGTGAAGAGAAAACTCAAGTTTGTGTTGAGCACACCCTTGCTCCCGATCACACTTTTGCTCCCGAGCATGCTTGATGTTAAGTAAAGAAAATGAAAATTCACAAGTACTCCCGAGCACACTTTTGCTCCCGAGCATGCTCGGTGAAAAATTGAATAATCACAAGTGTTTAGCTTTCCGAGTACACTTTGATTTCCGAGTACACTTTGATTTCCGAGTACACTTTGATTTCCGAGTACACTTTTATTTCCGAGTACACTTTGTTTCCGAGTACACTTTGTCTTCCGAGTACACTTTGCTTCCGGGTACACTTTGTGCTAGGGCAAAAAAAAAGTGTTTTTTTTGCTTTCCGGGTACACTTTGTGCTGGGAAAGTTCTTCGGAGTATACTTTGTGCTAGGAAACAGAGTTTAGGAAACAGAGTTTGTGAAACGTTTTAAAGTTTTGAAGAAACTTTTGAGATTTTTGGTACCGTTGACCGTTTGACCAAGATGTTCTCTACGGAAGATATATACTAGGGGTATTTTGGTAATTTTTCTCCAATCATCAACAAGCTTATGGAATTCAAACCTCATCCAATTTCACGACTTCATCAAAAGCTTTACAAGAACAAGTGTTGACCAAGCTTAAGGATTTAATCACTTTTAGTGTCAACCAACTTTTGAATATGTTCATTTGAGATTTTTACAGTCTTGATGAGGATGATCAAGATTGTTTCACCCACACTTGATTTGAAGACACATTTATTAAAGACAATTGCAATAAAATTGGGGGAGTAAAATCTTTGAGTTTCATTGCAAATGGTTAGCTTCAAATCAAGTAAAAGACTCGAGTTAAGGAAAAGTTGATTAAGATTAATAATCCAAGGTTTTTCAAAGATGTTTCATCGTTTGTAAGTTTTCAGATTTCCTAGTACGGATGAGAAAATAGAGTCATCACGAGTAACAAGTTGAAAGGATGATCAGTAGAGTTCAACCTCCTATGAAATAGTCACTTGAACAGTCAAGAACGGGTTATGGTTGACTTGAATTCTATTTTAATTCAGGGAATGGTTTGAAGATGATTTACAGGGGAAGACACAAATTTGAAGAATTAAAGATTATTTGATGATCACAATGAGTTTATTTCTTTTTGTGATAACCTTGTTACTTGAAGTTGATCTTTTGAAGTTCAAAGCCTCATTCATATGCCCATACAACTATATCCAAAAGTGGTATAAGAGTGATGATTCGAAATGAACAATGGGAGAAGCTTAACGTGAGGGGGAGAATTTCAACGAAAGACAACGAGTTATGAGGTGATCATGGAAGAAATTTGATGGCATCGGTCTAAGGGGGAGATTGTTGGGACTTATATTTTAGACCGACGCATCGAATTAATCTTTGGGTGAAAAATGTATTATTCGGTCTCAACCAAGGGTGGATGGCTTGAAGACCAAGTCATGCTAGGCTAGTATAAATAGATGTTTTTATTCATTTGTCTAGTATGAGTGACTGTATTGTGTATGTGTGAGATTTAGGGTTTTATCCCTTTGAGAGAGTCTCCGCCGCCAGGATGAGCTCTCCTGGTGGCGGCTGAGATATTTCTTAATTGATTGTATGTATGAATGTATGTATGAGTGTTTCATCTTAATGAGAATCATTCGACTAATATTCCATACTACCGTTTCTATCTTGTTTGTGTTTTGATTACAATTGTTCATCCTACTTTATTGTTGATTGTTAATCAAATCAGGCTCTCTCCCAATACACCTCATCCGTCCAACCGATATCATCATTTAAGAGTGAATCTGAGTAAGATTCGATTCTAACCCTAGACCCGAGCTCCACACCGTTGATTGGTAACGACTATTATTCACGCTTCCACACCGGGGCTCGGTTCTTACAATAATAATAAATAAAGGAATTTATGTTTGTTAAATGTGTGTTAATATTTAATTAAATATAAATATAATAAAAGAGTATGGACTTTGGTGGGGAAAGATGGAATAAGGGATGAGATGAGCCTTAGGTCCATGGGCTTAAGAGAGTATAAATACTCCGTAAACCTCCCTAAAACCCTAAATCCCTCATTCTCATCTTCTAGCCTCCCTACACACTCTAAAACACACACATACATCTCCTCCCTTACGGCCATGACCAAGGAGAAGGGTTCAAGATCAAAACTGAGCTAGATTGTAACACCCCAAAAATATTAAAATGTAATATTTTGGTTTTGGGATATTAAACCCGAAATAAGTATCTAGGCTAACGTTTAACCTGGTTAGTTAACCATTATTATCTACAAACACATACTTGTGTATAGAAGTTTGGAGCCAAGTGTCAATTAACGAAACAATAGGGGCTAAACCCGGGTAAACCCAAAGTTAAATAATAAAAAGAAAATAAATAAAACACACACACATAGTGTATGTGTGTGTGTATGTCGATGCCAGAGAAAGAGAAAGGGAGAAACCCTCCCTAACCCTAAGTCTTCAAATTGGGAAGGATCAAGTCACAATCAAGGTGTCCCGGCTACAGAATAAGCATGTCCTAGCTCTTAACACCATCTAAACATGAGGTTTGTGTCGAATCTTAATATCATAAAGTTAGGGTTAAAAGGGTATATGATAGAAACATGAAATTGAAGATGATAATGAGTTAGAATCACCATTTAGAACATGAATTATGAAGGAATTGAAGTGAAATTGATGTTTAGAGACAAAACCCATATGTGGGGTGTGGGTGGTGACATGAGTGAAGAACTCATGTCCATTCCTCATGTGAATAATGATTAGTTTATCTTAAATGTAAGATTATTTCTAGACTAGGTGAAATTGAGTGTTATGAACTTGTGTGATTCAAAATGGTTTGGTAACAATGAGTATAACGAGCAATAATAAGTTATGCGAGTAATACCCATAATATGTTTAAGTTAGTGTTTAAACGAACGTTGGTTCGTTAATTGATGAAAATCCTAGTTAAAAGATGGCATACTAGTGGCTCTTAATTTTCTATGAAATATGAGCCATGAATGCTATGTATGCTAATAACCATGTGAAAATGTTTAGACAGATCACGTGGATTGTCGGGAAGCGGAACACGTAAGGAGTCTCGCAAAGGTCGGCGATTAAGGTATGTAATTATGTTGTTATAAAAATTAATATCTTATAACTTTATGAATTGAGTTATGGGTCTCAGAATGTGAGATGGACCAAGCGGGTCAAGGTAATGAAATCATAGAAGTCGTGGAGTCCGCATTAAACAGGCATATATAACTTTAGTCATGAAAGGAGGAGAAAACAAGTAAAATACACATGTTGTGAACGGTTTGACTTTTAAAAGTCAAACTGATAGGAACTAGTATTGCGTTAACTTGATACGAGCAGTTTGACTTATAAAGTCAGACTGACAGAGAATCAATGAGGAAATACTTTGAAACGAACATTTTGACTTTTGAATGTCAAACTGGCCTAAACTTAGTTTTAACAAGTTGGTAAGGACAGTTCGACCTTATGGAGTCAAAACTGACTTAAAGTTAGAATTAATGAAATGATATGAATAGTTTGACCATATAAAGTCAAACTGACGTAACTTAATGTTTTGGTAAATTGGAAACGATTAGTTTGACACTGAAAGTCAAACTGAACCAAACTAGTGCTTGGACAAAAAGGAATGACAGTTGACTTTAGAAAGTCAAACTTATCTATAGCTAATAATTCGGGTAAAGTGTTAAGAATTACTCAAAAGGGGTGGTTTGGTATTTAACGTACAAGCAGGTTATGCGATCCAAGAGATATGCGAAAGGGCAATAAAAATGCATTGTCTAGTTTATGGACGAAATTACAAGGTAATGATAACGGGTCACCATCGTGACTCCACCAGGTAAGTAAATCAAGTTACATAGTGGAATGAATACCAGAATGACCGAAATGTTCTTTTTGGGCAATGGGTTGGGTGCAATTTATTTAACGGGTCGTTTGAGTCATATTGAGTCAAACAACACGAATACTTTTGAGAACGAAACTTGGGATCGTTGGGGTTTAAAGTTAAAAATCATGTGAGTATTGGCTACAGCATGGGTGCAGCGGGAATTGGGTTGGAATACCAAGGAAACAGAAAACCTTCGCGAAAAGGGTATGCTGGTGCAGGCACCAGCGTACCATACGCTGCAGACAACGTATTGTACGCTGGTAGGTACTGTGGTACGCTACCCTCCAGCGTACCATACGCTGATATTGGCCTATGGTACGCTGGTTTCAGTATTTGATGCTGATTTTTGATACATACGGGCTGAAAATGGTATTTAAACACCGCCAAACTCGCCCGAATAAATCGGTTAAACGAACAGAATTATAAACGGCCTTAGAGGTTGTAGAGATTAAGAATATTTATTTAATTGTACTAAACCAGGACAACGAAAGGATATGATAACCAATTAATGGCAATTGTGATAACGTCACAGGTAGATGTGAAGTATGAATGACTAAATGTTATGGTGGTTTTCCATGGCAGGTATTAAACGATTGATTATAGAAACGAACGGGATGATCAAGCTGTCGAAGAACCGAACACAACCGAACAGAGCAAGCTTTCGCATGTGAATATGATGTTTAGGCTAAACTTGTCTTAGTCTTTTTGTGTATTAATTATTAATTGTAAAAGTTTTATTTAGCCACGGTTTTTAAGTCCTAAACAATGTTTCAATTACATTTAAACTAGTAGTTTTGGGTTAGGGTCTTACAAGTGGTAATCAGAGCTAAAGGTTAACGGTTGGATGTTCGGTTCGAGGCTTGATCATGGAAACCTGTAAGGAGTATTTGTATTGAACAATTTAAATAGAGGCATGATTGTTCTAAAGGATTATTGGGGCTATTATGGAAAACACATTGCCCCAAACTATTTGGTAAAAGATGGTTATGGTTGTTAGTGCACGGTTTTGCGTCTCGAGTCTTTGTATTTATCTTTAATGTATTTGTCGTTTTGTTTAATGTAATAAAATATTATTTATCTTGTAGTTCGCTAATATAGTAGCCTAGTTTGCTAAGGATGTTTAGCGAACTATATATAAGTTATATCCCTCTGATTCGTTAAGTATGTTTAACGAATCAACAGGCGATTAACTAACTTATTTCGTTTAAGTGTATGTAACGAAATGGAAGCTGATTCGTTACGGCTTGTGTAACGAATCAGTTCCATCTTCTTATTTATAGTGAACCCTGTTCACGATTAATGTAAGTTTTTGAGAGATAATTAAAGAAGTGCTGTTGAAATCGCTCTCGATCTTCATCTTAATATTATTCATATACAACTATTAATACTGATAATATATACACATATAACACATAATCAAACGTAATTATGAGCTAGATCCGAGTTAAGGTATTAATCATATTAACACAGATCCGAGATCTGTTATTGTTATTGTGATTGATTCCGGGTTCCAACAAGTGGTATCAGAGCTTTCGGGGCTCAATTACACTTGATTTGGGTGTTTATTTGAATTATTAGATTGATAATTTGTATTACGTATTATTATTGTTCTGTTTTGATTAAATTTGGATCACTGTAAAGAAAATTGGTTGAATTATCGAATTAATGGACTGGTTTTGAGGTTGTTAATGTATTGGTGAGGTATTGTGAATTGGAATTGAAGTTAGCCTATGTGTTTGGATTGATGTTGGTGTGAATTCAGTGTTAACCGAAACAGGGTTTTGGTTTTGGTATAATTGAACTGGTAATCGTGGTTAATTTGTCACGAGTATAATTGATTTTGTTTCGGGTGGTCAAGCCGAGTTGAATGGTACTTGTTTTGTGAGATTTGGTTAAGATTTGAGTGCATATTACAGATTTGAGTTTCTGGGTTTCATGTTTTTTATTTCCAGATTTCTGGAAATCTCCTTTGAAGATTTGAAGACTTGAATATGATTCTAGTTCGCTGAGTATTTCTCATAATTCGTTATCAAATTCACTCTGATTCGTTAACTGATCTGGTCAATTCGCTATGAGTTATAGCTAATTTGTTAACCAGTTCACATCAATATTTGATTCGTGTCACTGATTTAGTGATTCGTGTTAACTAATTCGTGTTACACGTGTTCACCTTGGAATTTGTGTCATAACAACCTTTGCCACGTGGCATTCGGTATTAGAGTTTGTTACAAACCGTTGTAACAACCTGATTCGCTATTAGTTGATTCGTTATCAACTGTAGCTGGTTCGTTATCTATTTCGCTAAGTCGTTCTTAGCGATTCGTTACTGAAAATCTTCTAATTCGTTAAGGTTACTCTTAGCACTTCGCTAGCCAATTCGTTAGTCAATTTGTTAGTTTGACTTATTGGTGAATCTGATTCGTTGACTATCAGATTCGTTAAGATCAATATTGATTTGCGACCTGATCAATCTTAGATTCGTTAAGATTTGATTCGTTAATTTACTGTTCACAGTTCGCTACAACTGTTCACAGTTCGCTACATTTAAACCTTAAATTTTTGAAATTTGTCAAAAATGGCCGGCATGTATGCATTAGCTTCTCAAAACATGTTGATGCAACAAATGTTACAACTTGATACCAAGATAGGTTCACATTCAAAATGTCCTAGGTTGATGAAATTTAGCGATTTTGCTAAATGGGAACCTCGGTTTCATGCTCATTTGGGTTCCGTTCATCCTGATTGCTCGTATTGTCTAGATGAGGTTTATATGGCACCAATGATTGGTGATGACACTACTGGTTTTACTCCTAAAGCTATTTCTCAATATTCACAAGAAGAGAAGAAAGCATTAGAGATCGAGATAAAGGCTTATTCTACTCTTACTATGACTTTACCCGAAAATATCTTTCATCAAGTGGGTAGCATAAAGAGATGTGCTTCCTTATTCCAACATCTTCGTATGAGAAGTATGGGGAATACAGCTGAAAGTAAGAAAGTGATGCTTAAGTTTCAATTTCGGAACTTTAATTTTTTGAAAGGAGAAACAATTGAAGAAATGATTACAAGGTTCAATCACTTAATTGCTGAGATGGACAAAATGAAAATGGAAATTTCTGAGACTGATAAAATTGACACTATTAAAAGTGTGCTACCAAGTTCTTACTCAACATTTCTAATGGTTTTGAAAGAGAATGACTATTTCTTGAATGAAGACTTGACTGCTATGGAATTCTTACAAAAGATTGAGGCTAGAGAATACGATCTTAAATGTCAAGAATCTTCCAAGTAAAGTCAAGATCCTGCTTTCTATGGTGGTAGTGTGCCTCTAAGTTCAACTATCTCTCCGATAACCGCTTTTCTTACCCAAGCTGCAAGTGAAAAAGAATCAACTATATTTAATGATCCAAAATCATGTTTTTACACTGGTGGTAATTCTGGATCATCTGGTGGTTCTGGAAGTTCTACTACTACTAATCCATTTGCTTCATCATCTAGTGTCAATATGAAGGAAGCAGAACAAAATTTTGCTTTTCTAACAGTTTTTATGTCTTCATATGAAAACTTGGTAAGCAGTAAGATTGCCACAAGTGATCTGACTGATGAGGATTATGATCAGATTGATCCAGATGATTTGGAAATCATGGATTTAAAGTGGAACATGGCTATGATCGTCCGTAAAGTTAAAAGGTTCATGCAAAGGACTGGAAAAGATCTTCCGGCCTTAAACAAGAAATTGGGATTTGACAAGTTGAAAGTGAAGTGCTATAATTGTCAAGAGTTAAGACATTTTGCAAAGGAGTGTGACAAACCCAAGAAAGAGTATACCGGTCCTCGTGGTCAACATCAAAATTCTTCTACTCCACGAGGTAGTGATACTGAAAAGAAACCATCTACTTCTGGGTCACAGGCAATGTTAGTTGATGGAAATGATTGGTCACAACTACTGTTGTGTAATGATACTCAAGCTAATATGGCTATGTTTGGGCTAACAAAAGATTTTCAAGAGGCAAGTGGAGGTGAAATGTCTTCTGATAATGATTCTGGATCTGATTCTGACGACTCTTGTGACAAGTCTCCAACGGTGTTTGCTTGCATGGCTAAGATCAATGAGGTTAGTCATTCTATCTCTGCTACTTCATATGTTAAAGTATCATGTGTTGACTGTAATTCTAACAAACCTAAGTTAGAAGCTTTGAAAACTCATAATGATAATCTTGTAAGAGAAATTGCTTCTCTGAAGGATACTTATCGACAATCTCTTGAATCTCAAATGCGATCTCGAGAAAAGATTGAAGCATTGTCGACAAGTAACCACGATCTCAAAGCTGAGTTATCTGTGAAAATGACGATTAATGACCAAAAGTTTCAAGAAATCCTGAAACATCGTTCAAAGATAACTGAGCTTGAGAATGAGGTTCTTGAGTTGAAGAACAAACTGAGAAAATTTAGAAATTCTTCTTTTCTGTTGAATGAAATTATTGAAGTGTCTGGAAAACAAAAAGATTCAAAGAAAGGTATTTGTTTTGTTGAAATTCCGCCACCTTTTCACATTGATTATAAAATTAATCCTTTTGCTAGAAAAGAAGAGGATATAATTGAAAAAGAATCTGTGATTTATGAAAAATCTAAACCGGTTAAAACAAAAACTGTTACAACTCAAGTTGCTCCTCAGAAACCTCATGTTCAAAGCAACAAAGTCTTTGTTGAGAATGTTGACAAAATAATTATCGAAGACGTGTTTGAACCTGAGGTAATACACAAGAATAAGAACATCCCAAGTTCTAATCACATTCTTTGCGAGCCTCAAGAATTTGAGGAAGGTGTGTATGGTTCATTCAAGTCTCAAGTGAAAAAGGAAGAAACTGTGAAACCTAAACCAATGAAGGCAAAGAAGTCGGATAAACAAAAAATTTCTGATGAGGACTTAATGCGTTTTATTGCTCCTCCTAGTTCTAAGCCATCATCTGTTAGAGTTTTCAAGTTGAAAGGAATTGACACAATGTTTAGTGAGAAAGACATTCCAATTAGTATCATTAAACCAGAACTGATTGAGAGTGTATTTCACAATGAAACATCACAGGTTCAAGAACTTGAACGTCTTTATGCTCAAGCAAAAACATCAGCTTCTTCTGATCCATTGACTAAAGCCAAACAAGTTTTAACACATGCTAAAAAGATTAAATTTGTAAAGTCAACTGGAACAGATACTCTGAAAAGTTTTTCAAACAGCTCTAATTAAGATTTTTACTTGAAAAGAAATCTGAGTTATCTGAGGAGTTTGCTAAGAGCATGACCAAAAATGTGAGCCATCATCAATCTTCTGCATCATTTGCTCCAACTAATTCTCAACATCATCGTGTGGACATGCGAAGTTGCTTTCTTTGCGGTCAGCATGGTCATGTAGTGAGAAATTGTAGTCAGAAGAGCAATCAGAATCTTCATCCTTTTATCAAAGACTATTCCAAACCGGTTCCTTTGGTAAAAGAGATTCTGAAACGACCTGTGTCGTATGCTGATGATACTCATATTATGTTCTCTAATGTGAATCCTCGAAAGGTTATTCATGTTAATGGGACTCATGGTCAAGTGAAACCCAAGTTTATTCCAACTGCACCGTTATGCAAGAATGAGAATTCAAATGTGGTTCAAGCAGCTTACTTAAGACGAAAGTCTAAGAAGCCGGTAACTTATTCACAAGTGGCTGAACAACAGTTGAAGTCTGTTAAATTTAATGATCAAAGAGAAAACCAACAGGTGACCAAGACTGAGGCCTGGGCTGCCTTTTTGAACTAATCATCTTTACTTTGTGTGTAGGGTTCATCCAAGACTGTGTCTGGTGAAAACTGGATAATGGATAGTGGATGTTCTCGTCATATCACTGGGAATCTCAACCTATTAACCAACGTGAGAAATATTCAAGGGGGTTATATAGCGTTTGCTGGGAATTCTGGGGGCATGATCACACAAGAAGGTGAAGTTTCGAATGGGCACATTACATTTTGAGAAAGTAAACTATTGTGACAAGGTGGATCATAACTTATTAAGTGTATCGCAGATTTGTGATAAAAAATACACAACGATATTTACTGACAAAGAATGTCTTATCTTGAAACCGGGTTATGTAATTCCCAAGGACATGGTTGTCATGCGATCACCACGATTGAATGATATTTATGTTTTAAACATGAGCTCTAAGGTATCCACATCGATCGAAACATGTTTTGTCTCGAAAGCAACCGAGAAAGATTCAATTCTATGGCATCGTAGAATGGGTCACATATATGTTAGAAAGATGAACTATTTAATGGCTAATGATTTAGTGGAGGGTGTCTCATTGAAGAATTTTAAATTATCTGATCACTGCGTTGCATGCAAAAAGGGCAAGCAGAAGAAGAAGACACATCCCTCTAAGTTATTAAACTCCATTAATACTCCTCTTGAACGACTTCATATGGATTTGTTTGGTCCTGTGAATCGTGCGAGTATTTCTGGGGATTGGTATTGTCTTGTGGTGACTGATGATTATTCAAGATAGTCATGGGTGTTATTTATGAGTTCTAAAGATTAAACACCGGTTTTCGTACAAAACCTTATCACCAAGATCGAATCACTATACAAACAAAAAGTGAGGAGAATCCGAAGTGATAATGGTACTGAATTCAAAAACACTGTATTAGATTTCTTTTGTGTTCAAAAAGGAATTCATCGAGAATACAGTGCACCTTATGTACCTCAACAAAATGGTGTTGCTGAAAGAAAGAATCTAACCTTGATTGAATCTGCACGAACTATGCTCGCCGATTCTAAGCTTCCTGTCCAATTCTAGAATGAGGCGGTGAGTACTGCTTGCTATACTCTTAATCGGGTTCTAACCATTAAAAGACTCAAAAAGACAAGTTATGAGTTGTTGAATAATAGAAAACCTAACTTAAAGTACATGGAACCTTTTGGGTGTTCGTGTACCATGTTGAAGAAGGATGCTGGAAAATTTGAAGAAAAAGCTATCGAAGGGTATTTCTTGGGATATGCATCTCCAAAGAAAAGTGTATTTAACTTCACGTCTGGTTGTGTTGAGGAATGGTACCATGTGGACTGTCAAAAGTACACAACTCCTCCTCAAGGGAAAGGTCCCGACTGGATGTTTGACTATGATAGTTTATTTAATTCATTTACTCCATCGACTGAACACATAGACGAAGATCTGGTTCGAGCATACTTTGAAGATCAATTGGCCATTCCAAGATTTTCAAGTTCTAATGATGTTGAAGCTCCATCTATAGCTCCAACTGAGGAACCTCATGTTGCTTCTCCAGCTACCTTTGATAATGTATCTACTTCTTCTGATGATGAGCAAGTTAATGATCAAGTTATTGAACTTGATAGTGATAATGTTTCATCTCCCGAGCTTGGTGATCATTATACTAATTTATTTGAAAATGTTGTTGTTCCTGAGAATCCTACTCTTCGGATTCATGGTTATCATCCACAGGAAAACATCATTGGAGAACTTGATGTGGGCGTTCGTACACGTCATCAAGTTTCTTCATCAAGTAATAATAATGTATTGTGTGCATATGCTGATTTACATTCATCGGGATTTGTAAATCTTGCAAAATTCACTTGCTTTCTGTCTCGGGACGACTCGTAAGGCACTTGAAGATCCTTCTTGGGTAGAAGCTATGCAAGAAGAATTACAGCAATTTGCACGTTTGGGTGTTTGGGACTTAATCGACAAACCTGCTAGAGCCAAGAAAGCTATTCCGACTAAGTGGGTATTTAAGTGTAAGAAAAATGATCGAGGGGTGATTGTCAGAAACAAAGCACGTCTAGTGGTGCAAGGTTTTCATCAGCAAGAGGGTGTTGATTACACAGAAGTATATGCTCCAGTTGCAAGATTAGAGTCAATTCGAATCTTCCTGGCTTATGCTGCTTACAAGAATATCAAGGTCTATCAAATGGATGTTAAAAGTGATTTTCTCAATGGTGAACTACACGAGGAAGTGTTTGTCTTACAGCCTCCTGGTTTTGAAGATCCTGATTATCCGGACCGAGTTTACCGATTAAACAAGGCCCTATATGGTCTACATCAAGCCCCGAGAGCTTGGTATGGCATGCTCGCCGACCATCTGACTGATAATGGCTTCAAACGAGGGACTGTCGACTGCACTTTATTTCATAAAACTGTTGGTGACGATCTTCTTCTAGTCTAGATTTATGTTGATGATATTATTTTTGGGTCTACAAACGACACGTTGTGTAAGGAGTTCGAGAAGTCCATGAAAACGAAGTTCAAGATGAGTTCGATGGGAGAGATGAATTTCTTCTTAGGGTTGCTAACAGAATCTTTATTCATCAGAAAAAGTATGTGAACGATGTCTAGAGCCGATTCAAGATATCTGCCAGAAAAATCCCTTCTACTGCTCTCCCCGTGGGTCATAATTTATCACCGGATGAATTGGAGGATACCGTTGATCCTACCCTATATCACGCCATGACCGGTTCTTTAATGTATCTAACGGCTTCTCGCCCTGACATTATGTTTGCTATTTGTCTTTGTGCTAGGTTTCAAGCAAGTCCCCGAGTGACTCACCTAGTTGCGGTTAAGAGAATACTTCAGTATTTGAGTGGAAATCCAGACATCGGGTTGTGGTACTCCAATGATGATACTTTTGATCTTACTGCTTATTCAGACTCGGACTATGGAGGTTGCAAGATCAACTTCAAATCAACGATTGCAGGATGTCAATTTTTAGGAAACCGGCTTGTTTCCTGGCAGTGTAAGAAGCAGACAACGGTCTCCACTTCAACCGCCGAAGCTGAGTATGTTGCATCCTCGAGTTGCTGTTCCCAGGTTTTGTGGATATAACAACATCTTCGCGACTACGGTTTGAAGTTTCTTACTACTCCTATTTTGATTGATAATTCCGCTGCAATTTCTATCACAAAGAATCCCGTACAACATTCGAAAACAAAACATATCGAAATTCGATATCACTTTATACGGGATTGCTTTGAGAAAAAGTTGATTGACCTTGGGAAAGTACATACTGACTTTCAAAGAGCCGATCTGTTTACCAAAGCTTTTGACAAAAAACGTTTACAATTTTTGCTTGGTTTAAATGGATTGAAGACCCTCGCTGATATTCTTAAACAAGGATGACTATCTTTATTTTCTGTTATTTTTTTTAAATTTGTTTTGGTTTTAGGGGGTGAGAATCTAGAAAATACAAAAAAATTGTGCTTTTCGTTTGTATAGATAAAACTCAAAAACATTTAAAATTTTAAATTCCAAAAACATTTAAAAATTTAGAAAAATCAAAAATATTGGGATTTCTTTTTAATATTTTCCTTTACAAATATTTTGGAAAACCAAAAACCTTTTAAAATTTGAAAATCCAAAAAGATTGTGATTTCAGTTTTTACAGAAAATTTTGAAAATCCAAAAAGATTGTAATTTCAGTTTGTACAGAAAATTCCAAAAATCCAAAAAGACTTGAAGTTTATTTTGTGTATAAGAAAATTGAAAAAGACAAAAATATTGTGTCATGTATGTATAGAGAAAAACTAAAAAGATTTTTGCATACGTTTGCTGAAAATTATGTCAATTATCTACATTTGAAGGGCATGTACTTGTATATGTTTGGTCCTGACATTTACCTGTAAATGATCGGGTTAGCCGTTTACCTGATAATGGAAAATAGTTGGGGCTTTCGTTATGCGTTTTCAGATTATTTTCTCGTTGAAAATTATGTCGGTTATTTAAGTTTGTGAAGCATGCTTGTATGTTGTGGTCCTATTATTCACTTGTTGAATTGATAGAACAGCTATTTATTTATAGACTTAAGTTAACTGGGGCGATTAAATTTATCTTTATTTTTATTTTATGCTCCTCAAAATTTTGAGTTTTTGAAGCAAAAAGAGAAAATGATAGTACATTGACTATTTTTACTCCAAATCCAGCAAGAAGTAAGCCTAAAGGACTGGGTGCTTAATTGCATTGGTGCATTGGTAGGTCTTAAAACAAACAAGTAGAGTAAACTATGTGATATAAACATAAAGAAACGCCAAATTGAAAGAGGTGTTAGTCTCTAGAAAAGTCTCGGTGAGGATGGCAGAAATGTAATAACATGTCATACTCAAGCCTTATACTTGTTTGATCAACCAAAAATAAAATAAAGCAAATAACAAGCTTTGAGGTTCTCGACACTGTGAGTCTTTATGCGGCTTAATCATCTGGGTATTCATATGCATGAATATTTCATTCTCTTTTAGAGCAAACCCAAAGTCATTAAACTTGATCACTGCTGTACTTCGTACAAATTTCCAAATTACTGACTTGATCAACATTCGCTGTTAGTCATACATGGTTCCTCCCTTGCGTGCGTCGTAATACCATTAAGAAACGGACTCCAGGGGATACAATGTATGTAAGCCGACAGATGGACTCGTGCATATTCACTCATAGTAACGGAAAATCAATGCATTGCTCATAATTTTCTATAAAAACAATTTTTGATCAACAATATAATGGTTTAAGTCAAGTTGGGGTGATATGGCAAAATCAAATTAAGCTTGAACCGTGATTAGAGGCTGATAGTTTCTGATATTTTGTGCCCTAATTGAACCAATTAATCATATCACAGAAACACTTTAAAAGTTGTTATTAGATTTAAGTGGACAACAATACCAATGACCGACTTAACGCTAGTCAAAATATCGCTGAAATATAAAACTGTGATGGAAGGGCAATTTGGTCAATATGATTCTCTGCTCAAACTCAACCAAAATACCAAAAATATGTTCTGTTTTTGAAATACATATAAAACACAAAAAGATTTTATATTTTTTTTTCGAATTCTTTTTATTAAAATACATTCTTTATGTATTACAAAATACCAAAAATATTTTTCATTTCGGTTTACATATTATTTAAATGATTTATCGGTTTCAAAAAGTGAAACGGATTTTTAAAGTATTTAATTATCGGGATAAAAGGTCTTGGTAATTCTTCTAAATTAATCATTTATTTATTAATTGGATAACATTTAATAAATTTTTTATTTAATTCATTTACTTATTTAATGTAAAATTAAATAAACTTTAATTCGTTAAGTATGAATAACGAATTAGGTGGTTTTCTAGTTTCTAGTTCGTTCACTTAATTCGCTTCCACACTCTGTAATGAACCACTTATATTTCGTTATACATATTTAACGAATCAAACAGCAAATCAATTCTAATTCGCTACATTACATGAGTAATTTGAAGAACGAATTAGCTAATTCGTTAATTTAAATTCATAGCGTATCGGTCTGATTCGTGTCTTGGAAAACGTGCAAGGACTGTGTATAAAGGACAAAAATAATACGAATCGTTCTTCACTGTTCCTATCTCTTCCTTATACCTAAAGTAACCTTTTTCAAATTTTTTCTCTGAATTTTCGACCTTCAAATTTCGAACTTGTCACACCCTCAAAATCCACTAACGGAGTTTTACCGTCAGAGGGTGTGAACTGGCAGGATTGGAATCATCAGTTATAATCAAACCATAAAAACGTTTAAATGCAAATAAGTGCGGAAGCGTAAAAACCTTAATTCAAAAGCTGCGTCACGCAGGACGACTTAAAACCAAAGATAACTGTTAAAAATAAGTTTGCAGAATAAAAGTGTTTTCATTTAATGCATGCTCCTAAACCGCGCGCCCGCCTCGGCTACCTGAGAATAACATACTAAAAGTGTCAACACAAGGTTGGTGAGTTCACAAGTTATATAAGATAAATCGTTTAGCGTTTTGCGAAACCTCGTTACGGCGTTTCAGTGTTGCGTAACCACGTTACGGCGTTTAAGTGTTGCGTAACCACGTTACGGCGTTTAAGTGTTGCGTAACCACGTTACGGCGTTTAAGTGTTTTGCATTACCAGATAGTGTTACGTCAAATTATATATCGATAGGTAGCTAATCTATACAACAAGTATCGCTAAGTGGTTCGAGACCGAAGCTGACTGTTTATCAAGTGCCCGTCACCAGGTCAACCCAGACCATGGTAAGTGTTAGCCAAAATTACACCCACTCAACCTCCAGTTGAGCTTAGCGTCGGGTGGGGTTTGTCAAACCCAGTAGTACTACTCAACAGTGACTCGCTATTCCAAATATTAACCGGTTCGATGTGTGGGACTTCAAATGTTACGTTTGCCGCTTAGCCTTTACAAGTGATATATAATTTATAACAAAATCTTAAATATGCGTTTATCTCAGAAAATGCGTTTATCGGAGTATGTTATCTCCACCAAGTGAAAAACGTTTGAAAACGGTTCAAAGAGCGGGGTAAGTGAAACTCACTGTTTGCGAAGAATATCCCGATATAGATCACCAAGTGATGCGCGTCGTAGAAACTCTCTAGCGTTCTAAATAACAAAGAGATTTTCTAAGTATCGGTACGTTTAACGAGTCTCTAGACTCGGCACATAATACCTATGCACGTAACAGATTTCGTGTTTCGTTTGTGAATCGTGTGTGACTTAAACAAGTACAATTGTGATACGATACATGAGTGAGCAATTACTTTCGTGTCACGTACTAATAACATACTTTACTAGCAATTATCCCCGTAAGGGCATTTTGGTCAACAAACAAAATTAACTAACCATTATTCCCCATAAGGGCAAATTTGGTCAATTCATGGCAATCAATTAGCAACTATTCCCCGCAAGGGTATTTTGGTCAAAACATAACAAATATATAAAAACTATCATATTTCATGCATTTTTACACAACTCAGCAGTTAGTTTCATTATGACAGAATTTCTACTTGAAAGATTGTACTATTTCACCGATCATAACGTCTCAATTAATTCACCAAAAATCACCACAGAAGCATACATATCTTAGGTTTCCAGAACATATTTTATCTTATTTTTATTCCACATATTTTTCTTATAATGACCAAAACATTACAGCAAACTCATATCAGTCAGATTCATGCGCAACAGAATGTTATTTGCAATTCCCGTTAAACGAAAAATCCAATAAATGCAAGACCACTTGGGTTTGGTTCCTAACTGAATGAGTCAACTTCCAGAAGTGGAACCAACCCAATTGGCCTCGTGGTTCATGAGATATAACATTTACAACTTAACCTAACAGCAGGTCTAACAGCTCAGCTTTGCACCACGTTTTTGTAAAATAATAAAAGTACACTTCTACTTGTCCAAAAATTACAAACTTATACTTCATGGAAACTAGACTCAACCTAGTTTACTGCAGTACCCACAATCTCAACCAATTTTCACGTTTACACTTCGTTACAGTCATTTAAACATCGTATACACATTCTGCCCAGATTCTGTTCACATCAAAACTTAACAATTTCACTAGCCATGGATCACAAATAAATCATATAACATGCTAGACACTAATACTACTATCCATGCATCTCAATTACACCATACATACAAGATTAGGGTTTGTGTTTTAACTCAAATCAAAGACAACAATGAATCATGCAACAACATCAATCTAGTTATCAATTCATTATCCAAATAACAACAATCATATTAACCATATACATGAACAAAATCGGCTGCCTAGGGTTTGTACTTAACCCATTAAACATCAAAATTAAACAACAAGAAGGTAAAGGATGATCAATTATACCTTCCTAGCACCTAGTTCTTGGATTAATCACTTGATTTGATGTGTATATGTGTGTGTTCTTGTGGACGGCAGCCGTGGAGAACAAAGGGAGGGCCGATCGGGGTTTGTGGTGTGGGGGAAAAGAAAAGAAAATAAGTTAGGGTTTGTAGTTAAGGTTATATTTATAATTATACAAGTTACACTCTAGTCCCTCTACTTCCAAGTGTTACATCTCTAGCCTAACTAATTGGTTCTTGTTTCTTGTTTAACATTCCACATAACATAATCAAGTAACACACATATATCTAACACATAATTATCACATAATTATTGTTTTGACGTTTTTCGTTCATTTATCAATCGTTTGCGTCAACTCGTTTGCGTTTCGGTGCAAATCCCGAAAGACTACACATGTAGTAAGTGTTAAGCGTCATTTAAACCCTAGTTTAAATGTAATGAAGTGTGCGTTATAGATTTAACGATCTTAAAGTTTGAATTGACGGAGTTGAGTTAACGGAGTTAACCTGAAATTGACGATTGTCACATCATTCCCATGTTAAAGAATTTTCGTCCCGAAAATTTGAGTCAAGTCGTGATGAGAGTCTGAAAGAGTAAAAAAAAATTTCAGTTTGTCATATCATCCCCTAGTAGAAAGAAATTTCGTCCCGAAATTTAATTCATACCTCCGGTGATGTTTGACGGTTTGCCGAGTTTCGCGGTTTTCTGTGTTTGGTTAGCCCTTCAAAAAGGTGAGGATACTTTTTCATCATTTGATCCTCGCGTTCCCACGTGAACTCCGGTTCACGTCTCGAGTTCCAACGAACCTTAACGATTGGAATTTTGCTGTGTTTGAGCGTTTTGGTTTCCCAATCCAAAACCTCGACTGGTTCTTCAATGAAACGTAACTGTTCATCAATTTGTAGTTCCTCCAAAGGGACTACTTGGGATTCATCAGATAGGCATTTCTTCAAATTTGATACGTGGAATACATCGTGTACGCCACTGAGTTCTGTTGGTAAGTCCAGTCGGTACGCCACCGGACCAATGCGCTCAGTTATCCGGTACGGACCAACATACCGTGGGTTGAGTTTGTTTCGCTTTCCAAAGCGAACCACACCTTTCCAAGGTGAGACTTTGAGTAACACCCGATCGTTCACTTGAAATTCGAGAGGTTTTCGGCGCTTGTCGGCGTAACTCTTTTGGCGATCTCGTGCTGCTGCCATGCGATTTCGGATTTGAACAATCTTTTCCGAGGTTTCGAGTACCAATTCCGGACCAGTGATTTGGCTGTCACCCACCTCTGCCCAGCAGAGTGGTGATCGACACTTCCGTCCGTACAGCGCTTCAAACGGCGCTGCCTTAATACTTGCGTGGTAGCTGTTATTATACGAAAACTCTACCAAGGGTAAGTGGGGTTCCCAACTTTTTCCGAAATCTAAAACGCATGCACGCAACATATCCTCCAGGGTCTGAATAGTCCGTTCACTTTGCCCATCCGTCTGAGGATGGTATGCTGTACTCATATCGAGACGGGTGCCCAGTGCGCTTTGCAGCGACTTCCAAAAGTGCGAGGTGAAACGAGAATCTCGATCGGAAATGATCGAGACAGGCACTCCGTGTCTAGACACCACTTCTTTCATGTATACGCGAGTCAGTCTTTCCATTTTGTCCGTTTCCTTAATTGCTAGGAAGTGTGCCGATTTAGTCAACCGGTCAACAATCACCCAGATGGTATCGCATCCCGTCGGTGTCTTAGGCAAACCCGTAATAAAGTCCATTGAGATGTGCTCCCATTTCCACATTGGGAGTTCCGGTTGTTGCAGTAGACCAGATGGTTTCTGGTATTCTATCTTGACTCTGGCACAAGTCAAGCATTTGCTCACGTAGGTGGCAATGTCGGCTTTCATGTTCGGCCACCAGTAAAGTGCCTTTAAATCATGATACATTTTATCTGAGCCAGGGTGGATAGAATATCGGGACTTATGAGCTTCGTCCATCACTAGAGTTCTCAACTCTCCGTATCGTGGAACCCAAATCCGGTTCTCAAAATATCGGGCCCCGTCCGATCTGGTTTCAAGTTGCTTGTTCATGCCCCGCATAAGTTCCGACGGAAGATTATCATCTTTCAAAGCTTCCAGTTGCGCATCGCGAATCTGATCGGGTAAGCTGGCATGAATCGTGAGTTGCAATGCTCTCACCCGTCTGGGTTTATCTGTTTCCTTTCTGCTGAGGGCGTCGGCCACCACATTGGCCTTGCCAGGGTGGTACTTGATGGCACAATCGTAATCTTTAAGCAGCTCGACCCAACGACGCTGTCGCATGTTCAGCTCCTTCTGATCGTAGATATGTTGGAGACTCTTGTGGTCGGTGTAAATGGTAAACTTGGTACCGTACAAGTAATGCCTCCATATCTTAAGAGCAAACACCACAGCTCCGAGTTCCAAATCATGGGTCGTGTAGTTCTTCTCGTGAACCCGTAGTTGTCTAGAGGCGTAGGCTATAACCTTCTCGAGTTGCATCAGCACACAACCGAGACCTTGTATAGATGCGTCACAGTGTACCTCAAAATTTTCCGTTCCCTCGGGGAGGGCTAAAATAGGGGCGCTACAAAGCTTGGTTTTCAACAGTTGAAAAGCGGATTCTTGCGCGTCACCCCAGTTGTACTTAGTGCCCTTGTGGGTCAAAGCGGTGAGGGGTTGAGCAATTTTTTTGAAAATCCCTCGATGAAACGCCGGTAGTAGCCGGCCAGTCCTAGGAATTGTCGCACCTCAGTCGGAGTCTTAGGTGCTTCCCAGTTTTTGATGGCCTCTACCTTACCGGGATCGACATGTATACCATTCTCGTTGATCACATGTCCTAAAAAGTGAACCTCGCGAAGCCAAAATTCACATTTCGAGAGTTTAGCATACAGTTGTTCCTTCTTAATAGTTCCAGAATTACCCTTAGGTGCTCTTCGTGGTCAGTCTCGTTCTTGGAGTAGACGAGAATATCATCGATGAAAACAATCACGAACTTGTCGAGGTACGCCTTGCATACTCGATTCATGAGATCCATAAATACGGCTGGCGCGTTGGTTAGGCCAAAAGGCATAACCGAAAACTCGTAGTGACCATACCGTGTTCTGAAAGCCGTCTTTGAGATATCTTCTTCGCGCACTCTCAGCTGGTGGTAACCGGATCGTAGATCAATCTTCGAGTAGTAACTCGATCCTTGAAGCTGGTCAAACAAATCATCAATTCGGGGTAAAGGATAACGGTTCTTGACCGTCACCTTGTTCAACTCCCGGTAGTCGATGCACATTCGGAAAGTCCCGTCTTTCTTTCGGACAAACAAGACAGGGGCTCCCCATGGCGATGAGCTAGGTCGGATAAAACCCTTATCCAACAAATCTTGCAACTGAGTGGACAACTCCTGAAGTTCCGCCGGTGCGAGCCGATACGGGGCTCGTGCTATGGGTGCTGCACCGGGTGTCAACTCGATTTGGAATTCGACTTGACGAATAGGAGGGAGTCCGGGCAAATCCTCTGGGAAAACTTCCGGAAAGTCTCGCACAACCGGTATGTCTTCAATTCGTTTCTCCTCCGCGGGTTTCTCAACAATCTGCGCCAAAATTGCCGGATGACCCTTTCGTAGATACTTCTGTGCCTTCAAAAGGGTAATGACGCTGGTGGTCATGCCGCTTCTCTCGCCTCGGACCGAAATGATCTCGCCGGAAGGGGTGGTAATATGGACTATCTTGTCGTGACATATAATCTCCGCTCGGTTCTCGGATAACCAGTCCATGCCGACGACGACATCAAAACTACTAAGCGTAAAAGGAATAAGGTCGATGTCAAAGACATGACCTGACAGTTTCAACTTACATCCCGCAAGTATATGAGTTGTTACTACAGTTTTACCGTTAGCTAATTCGACAGGAAACTTAGCGTCTAACGGGGTTGGAGTAAGGTCTAAAAGTTGGCTAAAGGCTTTCGACACAAAACTCCTATCAGCTCCAGTGTCAAATAAAACAGAAGCAAAACAATCGTTTACAGGGAATTTACCAGACACCACATGCGGGTCATTGCGGGCTTGACCCGATCCAATCACAAACGCTCTTCCTTTGCCATTGCCTCCACCATTACTGCCACTTCCATTACCCCCGTTATTGTCATTCTGTTTCAGCTTGGGGCAATCCTTCCGGAAATGACCTTCCTGCCCACATTCAAAGCATCCCTTAGTTGTCATCGGTTGCTTAGGAGCACCCTTTGCCGCAAGGTCTCCTCTACATTCTTTCGCTTGATGACCTATCTTTGACACTTGACACGGTCACACTGGCCAACATGATGAAAGTTGCCCCTGTTGCACTTTGGATATTTCCCAGCATATCCGCTCGAAACCTGCCCGCTACCGTTGTGGTTGGTGTTGTTGTTGTGATTCTGAGTGTTAAAGCTCCGAGTAAATTCGGGCTTACGGTAGTGGTGTTGCGGTGGGAGGTTCGAGGATGAAGATCTGGTGTTGTCAAACTTTCTCTTCCCGCTGTTCGGGTTGCTGTTGCTGTTACTGTTGCTGACGTGGTCACTACTCGGGTTGTCACGGGCTTTAGTGGTCGAACCCCTAGGTGGTAACGCACCTTGGGTCACAGCCTGATCCGTCAGTTTGTGAGCTAAACGGATCGCTTGTTGGATCGTGGCTGGTCGGGAAGACGTCACCATGCCCTGAATTTGCGGTGCTAAACCATCAATGTACATTTCTATTCTCTTGCTCGGCGGATCCACCATCCGCGGACACATCACAGCCAACTCGTGCGAACGAGTGGTGTAGGCTTCGATTTCCGAACCCACCATCTTCAACGACCAAAACTCCGACTCTAACTTCGAAATTTCTTCCCTCGGACAGTACTCCTCTCGCATCATGTTTTTGAACTCCTCCCAGTTCATCGCGTTAGCCAGTTCCAATCCAAGAATTTGCACATCTGCACATCGTCTGGGGACACCTCTGAGTGTGCCTCTGGCTCAGCCGGTTCTTCCTCCGGTTCCTCTTCGGGTTCCTCCTCGGGATCTTCCTCAGGTTCCTCCTCAGGCTCCTCTTCGGGATCTGCCTCAGGCTCGGCCTCAGGCTCTGCCTCAGGTTCGGCTGCGTTCTGAGCAATTTGCATTTGTAAGACATCGCAACGCTCTCGAGCTATCTCGGTTCGGGTCCTTGCTTCTTGGAGTTGCTCTTGCAAGTCTATCATCTCGGCTTGCATCTTCATCATAACCTTCGTTTGCTGATCACTAGCCCCTCTCATTTCCTTCATTGCCGCTGCCATGCGGGCAATCTCCTCCTTAGTCTCGGTTCCGTCTTTTAACATTCTGGAAACGTTCTCCCTCGTATAGCGCATGTAACCCACGTCACGCTCCAAGTATGAGACAACAGCTGCGAGAACTCTCTCTACAGGTTCGGTTATGGGTGGTAGGGTGTTGGGATAAGCAGGGTGGTTTAGGTGAGGTAACGGGGGAACTTGTTCGCGATAGACCATACGTCTGATCATGTTAGGGTACCAATCCCAGCTAACGTCGTTTTCGTAAAGGCCTCCGGATAGGCGGTACCTCTTCGGTGCGGGAGCTTCGAGTTCCGGGACTACGCGGGGTGGCGAGGCGGTAGGTAACTGAGGTTCCTTCCCGTGAGCATGCGTCATCGAATCGGATGATGATGAGGGTGGCGTCGACATTCCTACCGGTAAGCCGTGTATGCGCGCGTATGAGTGAAAGAGATAAAGAGATAAGATTACCAGACTACACAAACCTATGCAGTGCGTATCATTATAACTAATGGGTCGTCGCGGTTATAGTCTAGTATGCATGCAGCTTCTAGTTCGCTATAACCAATGGCTCTGATACCAATCTGTCACACCCTCAAAATCCACTAACGGAGTTTTACCGTCAGAGGGTGTGAACTGGCAGGATCGGAATCATCAGTTATAATCAAACCATAAAAACGTTTAAATGCAAATAAGTGCGGAAGCGTAAAAACCTTAATTCAAAAGCTGCGTCACGCAGGACGACTTAAAACCAAAGATAACTGTTAAAAATAAGTTTGCAGAATAAAAGTGTTTTCATTTAATGCATGCTCCTAAACCGCGCGCCCGCCTCGGCTACCTGAGAATAACATACTAAAAGTGTCAACACAAGGTTGGTGAGTTCACAAGTTATATAAGATAAATCGTTTAGCGTTTTGCGTAACCTCGTTACGGCGTTTCAGTGTTGCGTAACCACGTTACGGCGTTTAAGTGTTGCGTAACCACGTTACGGCGTTTAAGTGTTGCGTAACCACGTTACGGCGTTTAAGTGTTGCGTAACCACGTTACGGCGTTTAAGTGTTGCGTAACCACGTTACGGCGTTTAAGTGTTTTGCATTACCAGATAGTGTTACGTCAAATTATATATCGATAGGTAGCTAATCTATACAACAAGTATCGCTAAGTGGTTCGAGACCGAAGCTGACTGTTTATCAAGTGCCCGTCACCAGGTCAACCCAGACCATGGTAAGTGTTAGCCAAAATTACACCCACTCAACCTCCAGTTGAGCTTAGCGTCGGGTGGGGTTTGTCAAACCCAGTAGTACTACTCAACAGTGACTCGCTATTCCAAATATTAACCGGTTCGATGTGTGGGACTTCAAATGTTACGTTTGCCGCTTAGCCTTTACAAGTGATATATAATTTATAACAAAATCTTAAATATGCGTTTATCTCAGAAAATGCGTTTATCGGAGTATGTTATCTCCCCCAAGTGAAAAACGTTTGAAAACGGTTCAAAGAGCGGGGTAAGTGAAACTCACTGTTTGCGAAGAATATCCCGATATAGATCACCAAGTGATGCGCGTCGTAGAAACTCTCTAGCGTTCTAAATAACAAAGAGATTTTCTAAGTATCGGTACGTTTAACGAGTCTCTAGACTCGGCACATAATACCTATGCACGTAACAGATTTCGTGTTTCGTTTGTGAATCGTGTGTGACTTAAACAAGTACAATTGTGATACGATACATGAGTGAGCAATTACTTTCGTGTCACGTACTAATAACATACTTTACTAGTAATTATCCCCGTAAGGGCATTTTGGTAAACAAACAAAATTAACTAACCATTATTCCCCATAAGGGCAAATTTGGTCAATTCATGGCAATCAATTAGCAACTATTCCCCGCAAGGGTATTTTGGTCAAAACATAACAAATATATAAAAACTATCATATTTCATGCATTTTTACACAACTCAGCAGTTAGTTTCATTATGACAGAATTTCTACTTGAAAGATTGTACTATTTCACCGATCATAACGTCTCAATTAATTCACCAAAAATCACCACAGAAGCATACATATCTTAGGTTTCCAGAACATATTTTATCTTATTTTTATTCCACATATTTTTCTTATAATGACCAAAACATTACAGCAAACTCATATCAGTCAGATTCATGCGCAACAGAATGTTATTTGCAATTCCCGTTAAACGAAAAATCCAATAAATGCAAGACCACTTGGGTTTGGTTCCTAACTCAATGAGTCAACTTCCAGAAGTGGAACCAACCCAATTGGCCTCGTGGTTCATGAGATATAACATTTACAACTTAACCTAACAGCAGGTCTAACAGCTCAGCTTTGCACCACGTTTTTGTAAAATAATAAAAGTACACTTCTACTTGTCCAAAAATTACAAACTTATACTTCATGGAAACTAGACTCAACCTAGTTTACTGCAGTACCCACAATCTCAACCAATTTTCACGTTTACACTTCGTTACAGTCATTTAAACATCGTATACACATTCTGCCCAGATTCTGTTCACATCAAAACTTAACAATTTCACTAGCCATGGATCACAAATAAATCATATAACATGCTAGACACTAATACTACTATCCATGCATCTCAATTACACCATACATACAAGATTAGGGTTTGTGTTTTAACTCAAATCAAAGACAACAATGAATCATGCAACAACATCAATCTAGTTATCAATTCATTATCCAAATAACAACAATCATATTAACCATATACATGAACAAAATCGGCTGCCTAGGGTTTGTACTTAACCCATTAAACATCAAAATTAAACAACAAGAAGGTAAAGGATGATCAATTATACCTTC
Source organism: Bidens hawaiensis (assembly GCF_021521415.1). Taxonomy (NCBI): domain Eukaryota; kingdom Viridiplantae; phylum Streptophyta; class Magnoliopsida; order Asterales; family Asteraceae; genus Bidens; species Bidens hawaiensis. The sequence continues at coordinate 44,082 of NW_027492943.1, read as the reverse complement.
CTAGCACCTAGTTCTTGGATTAATCACTTGATTTGATGTGTATATGTGTGTGTTCTTGTGGACGGCAGCCGTGGAGAACAAAGGGAGGGCCGATCGGGGTTTGTGGTGTGGGGGAAAAGAAAAGAAAATAAGTTAGGGTTTGTAGTTAAGGTTATATTTATAATTATACAAGTTACACTCTAGTCCCTCTACTTCCAAGTGTTACATCTCTAGCCTAACTAATTGGTTCTTGTTTCTTGTTTAACATTCCACATAACATAATCAAGTAACACACATATATCTAACACATAATTATCACATAATTATTGTTTTGACGTTTTTCGTTCATTTATCAATCGTTTGCGTCAACTCGTTTGCGTTTCGGTGCAAATCCCGAAAGACTACACATGTAGTAAGTGTTAAGCGTCATTTAAACCCTAGTTTAAATGTAATGAAGTGTGCGTTATAGATTTAACGATCTTAAAGTTTGAATTGACGGAGTTGAGTTAACGGAGTTAACCTGAAATTGACGATTGTCACAGAACTTTCGAGTATTCCATTGTGTTGCTAAGGTATAGATTATCACATCTTTATGCTTTACGTCAAAAATGACACTGTTTTGATAGTCTAATTATGTGATCTTGTTCTAAGGGTTTTACGGTTTGATGAATCTTGGTTAATCATTGTCATACCATGTTATTGTTGTTTATTTTGGTTTCATTGTAATCATAATGTGATCTCGAAACCCTTGGTAGACTTTAATCATTGTTTGATTATTGTTTGCCAGGTCGATTGAATGATTATGTTTTCGGGGTTTTAGACTCTGTTAAGAACTCCTAGTATACTTAATTTATTTCATGCTTTTGAGTCACAATCTCAACATCATTTGCTCCGTAATGTGTTTCCGAGATCATTGCGCATGCTGATTCGGTTATCCATCAACGATTATGGACTTACAGACACTGGATTCATATTGTTGACTTTCTGTGTTCATAATCCAATTTTGACTTTGACAATGGGAGTCAAAGATCAAGTTTTCAGTGACCATTTGTTAACCTTAGCGATTTGGAACTGCTTCGTGTCCAATTCGTTAAGGATACATATGAATTAGCTCAGCGAATCAGTTTATCAACGAATCAAGTTTGGATTCGTCAAAATTGGAACGAACTGGAATTTAGTTCGTTAATATTTATAATTAATTCGCTTGGTCTAATTCGTTACCTATTTACATGATAGTGAATCACTTGATTCGTTACTTGCCTGTAACGAATCAGAGACATAATCTAACGAATGACATTTTCTTTATAATTATTAAAATTAGTTAACCTTTGTAATTAATAAATTATTCCAACCGTCTAAACGCGTTAATATATTAATTACACATGACTTATAAAATTAAACACAACATCTAGATATATATATATATATATATATATAGATGTTAATTGTAAATTATATCTACACATTACTTATGCTTGCTTAAATTTTATTCAGTAAAAAGGCTGATCAATTGAATCAAGATCCACCGGCTGTTGATCAAAGGCATTAAGAGCAACCATCGCAAGAACAACCACCTCAAGCACAACAGGAAGAAGTTATTTTATTACCATATGACACAAAGCACAACATCTGTGCTTATGTTGATCAAGATGTTGCTGATGTTGCTGAGTTTGGAGCTATGTTGACTATCTTAAGACGTTCAGTGATACATTATGCAATCACTGCTCGACCTAAAGTTTATCTGAACATTATTAGTTGGTTTTGGGATACTGCTGAGTATGATGAGGTGGAGAATCACATTCGAGCCACGATAAATAAAATAGTTATTACAATTGATGTGAAAGTGGTTCGCCGTGTGCTTCGTTTTGGTGACAATGATGACAACCCAAGTGAATTTGACAAGCAGCTGATCAACAGTTTGTTTACTCGTTTACGTTACGGTGGGGGTATTGATGATTCAATGTTGAACAAGAATGGATTATGCCCACCATACAAGTATCTTCTACATGTCTTGATTCATTGTATGAGTGGTCTTCGTGGTGGATTTGACCAATGCAGAAGCAGTGTGCAATCGGCTTTTGTTGCACTTATCATCAACAAGCCTTTTAACTATTCTGAGCTAGTCTTCGATCATCTGAAAGAACAGGTTCAGCAAACGACCCAGAAGAAGAAATTTCTAATGTATCCGCGCTTTCTACAATTGATCATTCAAGAATTGATACCCAATTTAGAAATTTCTATGGAACACATGATGGCCGACACTGTACGACGAATGACGATTTACCGTAAGGAGAGGCCAAGGGACAAACGAATGATTGGTCATATCATTAACCCGGATTATGTATGTCCTCCCAAGGATCGCTGGATCCATGATGACTCAGATTCCGAGCGTGAGAGAGGAGAAGGTGGGAACGATGGTGATGATGGTGGTAATGAAGGTGGAAATGGTGGTAATGGTGATGCAGCTCTGAGAGAACAACAGGCTGTTGTTGAAGCTGCGTTGGCTGCTACCATTGCAGCTCAACGAGAAAGGAAACGAAAGGGTAAAGCACCAGCTTCTGAAGTTCCAGCAAAGAGACGAGTATCAGCTGGAGCTGGTGTAATTATTGGTGTTCCACCGCCTCGTCCTGTAGTTCCTCAACGCCCGGTTGTGCCAACTAGTACTAGCACTTCGGCGCTTACATTGACAATGACGATGGTACCTCATGAGCAGTTGGGTATGATTCCATAGATGGCCTTAACTGAGATACCGATGCCTTCTGCTACACCATCTACTGTTCCTCCAACGTCATCAATGAGGCCTCCTCCACCTAGTGATCTCTCATTTATGAGAATTACAAGGCCTCAAGGACCGATCCAACCAGTTCATCCATCTCTGTACAACATGCCACCGAACCGTTAGACAGATATGCTGTTAAATCTTCTTCATATATATGAAAACCAAAATTTCTGCTGACCGTCAGAATCAAAAACGTTTATTGGAGAATCAAAGACGGATGATGAGTTATATTTCATTTTGTCAAAAGGAGACTAAAGAACTACATGCGATTGTTGAGTCTCAGGGGGTGAAAATGAAGGAGCAAGAGGATCTAATTTTGCAGTTGACTTGCAAAGAGGATGCCTTAAAGAAACTCAAGAATGATGAACAAGATCCTGACGAGTCTGGTGCAGGAGGTGAGCCTAAAAAAACGCACGGCTCATCTTCCGGTACTGGTACAAGTGGCGGTGATGATTCAAGTAAACAGATTGTTATGTATCAGGATTCAACTGATGTTAAGCCAATTGAAATGATTGAAGCCAACACTGTGATATTTGTAGATGGATCGGGGGTGGTTAGAAGTGTTGTGAACAGGGATGAGATTAAGGTTGGTGAGTTTGTTGATAGGTCTCTAACACGAGAGCATATTTCAATACTGCTAGGGTTAAATGATGAACATTTGACCGTGTTAGAGACAGAGCCTGACATCGAGGTGGTGAATGAGGAAGGTATAACAGATTATTCGTCAATTCAAATGAATAAGGATTTTATTTATGACGATGAGGAAGTTGAGATGGAGGATGTGACTGCTGAGGAGTATCCTGACTTATTTCAACATACAAATGTTGATCAAGATGCTCCAGTGTTTAATGAGAAGATTGTAAAAGAAGCAGAAGATCATCTCGAGAAGAAATCTAAGGGTAAACAAGTTGCTGACTTTGTTGATAGAAGATTCGACCCAAAGATTGACCCATATCTTGAGGAGATTAACATTTGGTTTGTTCATCAAGACCAAAGGATTGGAAAGATTATCAACACTCACAGGTATGTTGATAAAGAATCGCAAGAAGCCATCGCACGTGCCAAAGCAAATCAAAAGACTACTTTCAAGGCCGTGTCGATAGTTCAAGGTGATATCGTTTCTTGGCTTTATGATTCTGAATTAAAAGTATGCATTGTTAAATGGGCGAAGGGCGTCCAGTATTATGAAAGGATGTCTGACCTTCTCTCATTACCGAGATGAGATGTGCGCACTTTGGCGTATCGTCCGTTTATTAATCGTGGTGGGAATAAACAAGCCAGTTGGTTTCACCAACACTTGCTGTTTGAAGTAAATCACGGGTTCAAAATTTTCAAACCACAGATTCCAATCCGCAAGCGTCTCAATGAGATTGACCCAAAGACTAGATGGAAGAAGTTGGTTCTTAAGGTAAAACCGCCGAAAACAATGAAGTGTGTACCGGTGAAGATGATGAACCAACACATGTGGTTATCTTTCAACCGCTGGTACTATGACAACAAAACCGGCGAGGCCGTCATTGTGTTGGGTAAGGGTTTGAAGACTGAGCTGATTAAGATTATCGACCCAATGTGGTTGGTGAACTTAACCGAGACCGACAATGATGTGCTACACAAGAATCAGATTCTGATTGAGCGCAATGAAGACTATGACCTGGCTATGCAATTCCAACGCCTTGTGCGTGTTTGTTATGAAAACGGAATTCATAGTTGCAGAGACTGGCAGTCCAAGCGTTTCAAGTAATTTAAAGACAAAGAGCTCAAGATGAGGGGGTGTCTGTTAGTGCACGGTTTTGCGTCTCGAGTGTTTGTATTTATCTTTAATGTATTTGTCATTTTGTTTAATGTAATAAAATATTATTTATCTTGTAGTTCGCTAATATAGTAGCCTAGTTCGCTAAGGATGTTTAGCTAACTAGATATAAGTTATATCCCTCTGATTCGTTAAGTATGTTTAACGAATCAAGAGGCGATTCGCTAACTTATTTCGTTTAAGTGTATGTAACGAAATGGAAGCTGATTCGTTATGGCCTGTGTAACGAATCAGTTCCATCTTCCTATTTATAGTGAACCCTGTTCACGATTAATGTAAGTTTTTGAGAGATAATTAACGAAGTGCTTTTGAAATCGCTCTTGATCTTCATCTTAATATTATTCATATACAACTATTAATACTGATAATATATACACATATAACACATAATCAAACGTAATTATGAGCTAGATCCGAGTTAAGGTATTAATCATATTAATGCAGATCCGAGATCTGTTATTGTTATTGTGATTGATTCCGGGTTCCAACAATTTTCCACACCTTTTTATCACGTTTTAAGTGCTTAATCGTAATAATAAATAATAGTTATGGCTTGGTTGTGCATGATCTTACAAAGTTTAATAATTGTGTAGGTTATGAGTTTTATAGGAGAAAATGTTTAGGTTTTTGAAAACTTTGGAGACCTTTATAATCAAGTTTGAAGACTAAAACTCAAGGCCCAACCCAAGCCCACAAGATCCAAGCCTTACATGTTATTATATTAAGATTATTAAAAAAGAAAAAATAACCCTAGAGCAGCCCCCTAGATCCCGATCGGACCTGCTGCAGCCAAGAAAGAAAGAAAAAAGTTTTGTGGAGGTGTGTGGCGGCCAGGAGAAGAAGAATAACATCAAGGGAGACATTGGACAGCAGCTAGCATCATTCCTCATCGTTTATTTCAGCCATAATTGATAGTATAAGTCTTATAAACTTTGCTTTCCTGTTCAAGGTTCATAACTTGTTGATTCGATCTTTAAACTTGAATTGTTTTGCATTTGAATTGAAGATTGAGTTATGCTTGATTAATATTGATTATTGAATGAATTTAATTATGAATTGGTTGAGTTTTATGATGTTTACAATAAGTATTTGCTGCTGTCCAAAAGTTATGTTAGGCTAAACTTGTTAGTTCTACCTAGGTTTGATGAATATTTTTAAGTTTTAATGAGTAATATGGATTGTTTGATCATCATGACTTGATTTGTTAATGAAAGTTTGGTTTAATATTGAATTAGGTTGTGTTTAGTGGCTGTGATTTTATTAAGTATACTCATAAACCCCTTGCTTTGATTGATTGAATTAGTTTTGATTGATTGTAGCTTGTTTGACTCTTTACATTGTGTTTAGAGATTGTTTGCGGGGTGTACAACCGTAGGGTTTAGTTGGGTGTGTTAATTGATTGAATTCATCGGGTAGGCAACTTCTTAGAGATTGAGAGGTGATAGGAAGTAAACTCGTCTCATAGCTTTTACTTGTTAGGATTAGGATCTCGCGAGAGCGGGTTCGGTTCTTTTTGGGTTTAGGTTTGTGAGCGATTAGTTGATCTAGTTTAAGTTAAACCAAATTGTTCCTCTATCATTGGTTGCTTAGTATTCATTTCCATTAGGGTGGTGTGTCGGTGAGACCGAGAGGAGAGTCGACATTAGAACACTTTAGCAATTCGTTTCCCGGTTTGTTCTTAAAATCAATCTAGTGTAAGTTAGGCTTTGTTAGTGAGACCGAGAGGTGATCTAGCTTTCTTGAGCGAACCTTAGTTGTGTCATCCTTAGATACCGGTATGATGAGATTATTCTATCCATTAGCTTGTTAGATCTTCAATATGATTCTTACCTAGGTAGACGTTTTCTCCATTGTCAGTCTCATTCGTAAAGTTTCGTTAAGTCTTGTTAAGTTAAGTCTTTTAATTTAGTTAAAGTAAGTTAGGTCAAGTAGTTTAATTATTAAAAATAATTTTAAAAAAATATTATTATTAGGAAGGTCTTGTCTAGGGTTAGTGATCATATACGTTTTCACGTGTCCTCGTGTTCGATACTCGGACTTCCTTAGTTCTATATTACTTACGATCGGTTCACTTTCCGGTTGTGTGTAGTTTTATTAGGAAAATCTGTTTTATAAATTTAAAACTTAGTTGTGAGTTCCGTAGAAAGAAACACCCTTTAGACACACATCATAGGCTATGGTGTAGAAATGGATAAAATAGAAAGGTTTAGGGTTTAAGGGGTATTTATACTTCCTTAAGCCCATAGACCTAAGGCCCATTCCATCCCTTATTCCATCCTTTAATGTCCAAGCCCACTCTCTAATATTTTATTTATTTAACTGATTAATGAAATAATAAATGAAATTTTCTTTATTAATATTATCGAAAGCAGGATGTTACAAGTCTTCCCCCTTAAAGAGTTTTCGTCCCCGAAACCTAACTATTACTTAAACAATCATGGGTAAAACTTGCGCATCTCTTTTTCACCTTTCCAAGTAGCGTCCGATCCTTTGCGATGCTTCCATATCACCTTCACCAATGGGATAATGTTATGACGAAGCTGCTTTTCCTTATAGTCAACGATCTCTACAGGCTGTTCAATATAGTTTAACTGTTCATCAACCTCAATGTTTACTAATGGCACATGTGACGTGTCATCAGCTAGACATTTTCTCATATGAGAAACATGAAAGGTATAGTGAATCCCCTCTAACTCTTTAGGCAAATCCAGCTTGTAAGCCACTTCGCCCACACGATTCGATGATCTTAAACGGCCCAGTATACCTAGAACTTAACTTTCCCTCTTCCTAAAATGGATAAGTCCTTTCCAAGGCGAGACCTTGAGCATCACATTGTCACCGACGTTAAACTCGACTGGTCGTCGACACTTATCAGCATACGATTTCTGACGGTCTTGAGCAGCTTTCATTCTTGCCTTGATCTGATCAAACCTTGACGAAGTTTCTTGCACAACTTCTAGGCTTCCAATCTCCTTCTGACAAATCTCTCCCCAACATACAGGAGTTCTACAACGTCTACCATACAACATCTTAAACGGCGGCATACCAATACTCGAATGGTAGCTGTTGTTATAAGAGAATTCTGCAAGATGCAGATGATCATCCCAACTTCCTCCAAAGTCTAAAACACAAGCACATAGCATACCTCAAGGGTTTGGATAGTCCTTTCAGATTGCCCATCTGTTTGAGGATGATACGCCGTACAGATGTTCAATCTTGTTCCCATAGCTTCATGGAACTTCTTCCAGAATCTTAAGGTAAAACGAATATCTCTATCAGACACGATCGACAGCGGTACTCCATGCTTAGCCACAACCTCTTTTATGAACACATTTTCTAACGTTTCTGACAAGATAGCCTCTCGTATAGGCGGGAAGTGAGCAGGTTTAGTCAAACGGTCCACTATCACCCATATGGTATCATGATGTTTAGCTGTACGGGGTAGCTTAGTTATGAAATCCATGGCGATGTGTTCCCATTTCCATTCAGGTAACTCCAAAGGTTGCATCTTCCCATAAGGATTCTGGTGTTCAGCTTTAATTTGCAAACAAGTTAAGCACTTACTAACATAATCCACTACATCATTCTTCATACCCGGCCACCAGTAGTCTCTCTTAAGATCTTGATACATCTTGGTGAATCCCGGATGAATCGAGTATCTTGACTTATGAGCTTCATCTAGGATTCGACCTCTAAGATCTCCATGGTGTGGAATCCACATGCGATCAAACCTAGCCTTCACACCATGAGTGTTATCTATCAGCTCGTCTTGCTGTCTGAAAATTCTCTCTTTCTTCACTAGCCCTTCATCTGCAAGTACCTCAAACTGCACCTTGATGATTCCTTCAACGAATCTGAGTTAATGATCAACTTATAAGACTTCACTGTTGCGATGACTTCTTCGTTCTTATGGCTTAGCGCGTAAGCAACCACATTAGCCTTGCTAGGGTAGTATTTGATATCACAGTAATAGTCCTTTATCAACTTTAACCATCTCCTCTGTCTCATGTTCAACTCCTTCTGCTCGAAGAAGTACTTCAAACTCTTATAATCGGTGTATTTAGTACACTTAGTAACATACAGGTAGTGTCTCCATATCTTTAGAGCATGAACTACTGCTGCTAAATCTAATTCATGCATCGCGTAGGTGCTTTCATGAACCCTCAACTGTCTGGACGCATAAGCTATCACTTTTCCTCGTTGGATTAACACGCAACCTAACCCACGATGCGAGGCATCAGCACAAACAACCAAATCCTCATCACCATCTGGTAGAGCAAGGATTTGAGCTTGTGTGAGTCTTTTAATTCCTCAAAAGCCTCCTCCTAAAACTTACCCCAATTGAATACTACAGACTTCCGGGTCATTCCAGTCAATTGTGTGGCTATCTTGGAGAAGCCTTCAATGAATCTCCTATAATAGCCAGCCAACCCTAAGAAGCTGCATATATTAGTCGGGTTCTGCGGAGTCTTCCAATTTATTATCGCCTCAATCTTGGCTGGGTCCACAGTAATTCATTCTAGATTGATTACGTGACCTAAAAACTGCACTTCACGCAACCAAAATGCGCACTTCAAAAACTTAGCATACAACTTCTCTTTTTTCAATTTCTCTAATACTTCTCGTAGATGTTTAGCATGGTCAGACTCGCTCTTAGAATAAATAAATATGTCGTCAATGAAAATGATGCCTGACTTATCCAACATCGGCTGGCATACTCTATTCATCATATCCAGAAATGCCGCGGGAGCATTTCTTAGACCGAACGACATCACGAGGAACTCATAGTGTCCATACCGCGTCCGAACCGCTGTCTTAGGGATGTCAGCCTCTTTCACCTTCAACTAATGATAGCCTGATCTAAGGTCTATTCGTGAGAACCAACTCGAACCTTGTAGTTGATTGAACAAATCATCAATCCGTGGCAACGAATATCTGTTCTTCATCGTAAGCTTGTTCAACTCGCGATAGTTTATACACATTCTAATACTTCCATCCTTCTTCTCAACAAACAACACCGGTGCTCCCCACGGGGAAACAATCGGTCTTATAAAACCTTTATCGAGGAGTTCTTGTAGTTGGGACATCAATTCTTTCATCTCAGATGGTGCCAGGCGGTAAGGTGCTTTCGCGACGGGCTGTGCTCCTTGTATTAAGTCTATCTGGAATTCTAGCTCTCTCTCTCCGGTGGTAACCCCGTAAGGTCCTCAGGGAACACTTCAAGGTAGTCTCGCACAACAAGGATTTATTTCACTTCTTTCGTCTTGGCCGTAGCTTTGACAACATACGCTAGGTAGACACCGCACCCTCGCCTTAACAAACTTTTGGCTTTTATCATCGAAATGACATTAAGCCTTGAACTTTCTTTATCACCATAAACCGTCACTGTACTACCATCCAAGGACTTTAACCTTATCAACCTACTTTTACACACTATCCGAGCCTCGAACTCAGATAGCCAATCCATCTCCAAAACCACATTGAATCCTCCTAAGGTCATTACATACAGGGTAACAGGGAACTCACGTCCCTCTAGCTCTATCTTACAATCCTTAAACATTCACATTATCCTAACCGAGGTCTCACTCGGAGTTTCTACTATAAAGGTTTTAGGCACATGACAAAATTTTATTGTTGCTAACTTACTAAAGTTCGTAGCTATAAACTTCTATTCGCACCTGAATCAAACAATACTTAAGCAGAAATATTGTTTACTAGAAACGTATCTGTCATAACATCTGGAATCTATTTGGCTTGCTCCTGAGTCAGCATGTAGGCCCTAGTCCTTGGCCTAGCTTTCTCTATATCTTTCCTTCCACTTCCTCCAGCTTCATCAGTGCACTCCCTAGCCATATGACCCGTTTTACCACGTTTGTAACACACGAGCTTTGTAGTGCAATTTGGAGCATAATGCCCCATTTTTCCACACTTGTAAATGCATTCGACCCAAGCCTTCCCTCCCCACCGTGAGCTTTACCAAATTTGTGACAAACATCTGTACCCTTACCCCATTTGCACTCACCACCGTGCATCTTACCACACGTCTTACATAACCTCTTCTCCCACACTCTCTGCTTCTTATCCCTAGGGTTCCACAATTGAGTACCAGGTCGTTTAGTAGGTACAACCCATTTCTTCTCTTTCTTCTCTTTCACCACCACCTCATCCACAGCCCGATCATCGTAAACCATCACTACGAGTTCAACAGCAGAGTCGAACGTAGTAGGTTCACTTGTCTTGACCAAAGTGCGGACGTTCTATGGCAATCCTCTTATATAACACTTGATCCTTTTGGCTTTGGTATTCACCATGTTAGGCACCAACCTGAACATGTGGTTGAATTTAGTAGTGTACTCGCGGTGTGTCATCTTACCCGCCTTCAAATTTAGAAACTTCATATCAACCCTTTCAACTTCAGCATCAGCACAGAACCGCCTCATCACTTGCTCCTTCAGATCATCCCATCTCATAGCCTTAATTTCTTCTCGAGTCTTCCTCTTCTCTCCCGACTCCCACCAGTACATAGCTTCATCTCCGAACGACTGGGTAGCATACCCCACCGCTTGGTCAGGATGACACTCGCTAATTCGGATAACTTTGTCCATGGCGGTTATCCATTAGAGAGTAGCGATTGCATCCCCCTAACCAGTCAGCTTCGGCGGGTCGCAACCTTTAAGCGACTTTTAGTTACACCCACCTCGGCCTCTTTTCCTTGCATCAACCTTCACAGACCTAACCTCACTCGAGTCACCTTCCTCATCATCAGCTTTCTTCCCATCATCCCCTGCCCTCTCAGCAGTCCTTGCGTGGCTTTTAGCAAACTTTCCAGGATGTAATTCTTTCACTGTAGCTGCAACAGCTTGAGCAATGGCGGCTTGAACAGTAGGATCCAATTGATACCCTTCATTGTTGCTTGGTCCTCGCAGAGTTTCACTCCTTTCCTCTCTCGCGCCAGTAGCTAGCTCAGAAGGCTCCTAGACAATACGTGGCCTACCACGACGTCCAGTGTGACCTTCCTATCCAACAACTTTCCTAGCTCTTCATTCGTATTCTATAAGGAAACACAAATGTCATCACTTAAGAAACTATTTAGTACAAGGATAATAAGGCCAACAAGTAATAATAGTGGCCAGCTGTGATTAGTTGATCACGTTACTCTCCGTATCCCGTACACTTCCCTTTGTGAGTCCACTTGTGCTAGTTCTACTTTAAGCAGTTAGACAATCAACAGTTCACATAATTATATACTTCTATCTCTAGCATATAAGCTAACTTACTTACACATTCTTACATTACATGTGAAATTAATCACATACTTTACCTTTACTTAACTTGCTTGATAAATATATTTCAAACTAAAACAAACTCAAAAACAGAATCCAGCGTGGCGGACAGGCTTTGTAGTGTTGGTCGCGTGTGGTCAAGCTAACGGGTCTATTGTTAACGAAGGACAACCCCTAAAAACGAACGGTTTATCATTTAGGATGGCAACTATGTTGAAATGTAATTTTTGTTAATAAATTGTCTGAAAGTTCTTTATGTTGATTAGAAAATCAAGAGTGTTTTTCGTTAATCATTTAGAACATTTAAAAGTTCAAACTGGGACCAATTTTCCGTTGTATTTTACTCTAATAAGGTGTTGATAAAAGTTTGGGTGTTTCAAGTTGGTATCAAACATCATGACAAATCTTCAGATGCCAGCCTCTTCAATCCTACCATGTGTCTCCCCTCAAGCCAGCTGTCTCAGTCTATTTACATGCGTGCGTACTAAAAGTCAACTATGCTGAGTGAGTTCTAGTTAATCAGGCAACATTCATTCATACACTTACTTTCATATACGCATCCGAAGATACATATTATATACTTTACATGTTACCTTTCTTTCGTACTTTCATATATTCATTCATACATTCTTTCATACCATCACACTTTCATAATTTCACACTACATACATAACTATCTTTACCATCTCAGATATTAGTAGGGTCTGGTCCCTTTTTTTCTATCTCAGATATTATTAGGGTCTGGTCCCTCCTATCTCAGATTTTATTAGGGTCTGGTCCCTTCTATATCAGATATTATTAGGGTCTGGTCCCTTCTTTCCTTACAACCACGCATGCACATACTTACTATAAATCATTCATGTATCATTCATGTAACTATTATAAAACTCACCTTCCCTGGCGATACGTGCAATATCCGAAGATCGTTCATGTACCGACAAGCATTCATTCCTAACCTCAATGGCTATCACATAAATCATATAAGGCATACACTTACCACTTAGGGTAAGTGTATTAACTAATCACATTGAGTATGTACACAGCTCCGAAAACATAACAAGGAAATGGGTCTAGAAACTCACCTGAACTTGGTTCCTCTTAGAGTTAATGGTAAATTCTTTCTTTAACTGGGCACGGCTACTCTATAACAATTACACGTATCAATTAACTATCACTGCCCATATCGTATTTCAAGTTTATTATAACCCTCAACGAACAGGGGTCCGGGGGCAGCGCCCTTGGAAGCGGGGTTCTAGGACGGCAGCCCCTAGCGGGGTCCAAGGGTAGAGCCCCTAGCTGGGGTTAAGATGCCAGGTCAGCTTGGAAACATTTTATTTTCATTAACTTTTCTTAACAAAATTTACATTAGAATTCTTTAATAATATTTTATTGCTAACTCATTCGCTATGACATTCGCTAACTCATTTGTTATGATGAATGGCTTCATTTGTTATAACGAATGGTCTGATTCATTAAGAAATCTTCATTCTAGTCTAAGTATCATTCGTTACACCATACGCTATGTCATTCGCTATGATAATTGGTTCCTTTCGTTATCTAATTTAGGCGAATGATGAATAATGAATAAGTAGTCCATTCGTGATCTCTATTAGACGAATGAAAGGTTCATTCGTTATAAAGGCATGCGAGTGTACCTTACAGCGAATGGCATTGATTCGTTGTCTTAACATGGCGAATGGATGAGTAACGAATGAATAAGGTTCATTCCCTAAGGTTATCTAAAGAATGACTAGCTACTCGTTCAACATGACAAATGGGCATCAGTTCTATCCAAAACTTTGACTCAAAGGTCAAAGTCAAAATCGCCAAAAACAATCAACACCATATCTGCAATTTACCCTCGTTTCATTAAGAAACAACATGAAATTAGTACCAATCAACTCGAAATCATAGCTCCAACAAACCCCAATCATCCAAACATTCAACATCGGGTTTTAATTGGTGTATTTTGATCCATGTTTAACCGGTTCATAAATCGATCGATTAGCCCAACAATATTAACAAATTTCAGTAAGATTCATTGCGTTGGATTCGTTTTTACCATTTACATATGGATCTCAAATACTAAATGAATCGAGCATAAACGAACAAGTTTTCGTTATAAACCTACCTTTAAGGAATTGGTTTCACGAACCCGATCTAAGCTTGATGTCGGTTTCGGCTCATTACAACGTCCTAGCACCACAAGCTCGGGTTTTCACCTTCGGATCTTAGCTCGGGATATAGGAGGGTTTTTATGTGTTTTTTGAAGGTGTAGGCTATGGTGTAGAGATGGATAAAAATGGAAAGGTTTAGGGTTAAAGGGGTATTTATACTCCCTTAAGCCCATAGAACAAAAACTCATTCCATCTCTTATTCCATCCTTTAATGTCCAAGCCCACTCTCTAATATTTTATTTATTTAACTGATTAATGACACACCAATAATAAACTAAATTTCCTATATTAATATTATCAAAAGCAGGATGTTGGTTATTGATGTGCAATAAATGTCTAAGATAGAGTTCATCTTTTGAATCAACATTGAGATAGAAGTTTTGTTGAATCGAAATTGTAGAATTGTTTGGTTGATTTGGAGACTAGTTTACTTTGTTTCTTTATTATTGTACTAATGGTATAAGTTATAAAATATTTTTGTTTTTCAATTATCTTTGTTAGTCTTTGTATGCTTTTGTATTTGATTCAAAAAATTTATGATATCTTATAATTCATGTAAAATTATCATTTATTTATAAGTACAACATTTGCATTTCATTAAATTTATATGATGTTACATATATATTATGTTTTTAAATATGTTTTACCTTGTGTAACATGGGTACTATCCTAACTTATGTTTAAAATGTGTGTTTGCTTAATATGATATGTAAGTACCGTATCTTGATCACTACAATATGATATCAACCAAACGAGTATTGGTGCGGAATACCAACACTCGGTGATTCAAGAACACGAACAAGAACAAGTAAATAAACACGATCTTGCTTCAAAACACACGTATATTAATGAATACGTCGGGTGCTTAAGCACTTACAATCCTTGAACAAAAGACTTGGAATGAACAACCAATTAGCTCTGCTCACTCTCTGCTCTCGTGAACAACCCTTAAATCCTATACAATACTATCTATATATAGGGAAACCAAAACACTAGGTCCATATTAATCACAAGCCCACCGAGAACTCTTTAGAGTTCTCGGTTTACATAGCCAACCCGTAGCCCAGCCTAATAAACATATAACTAAGTACAAACCACCAAATATGGACCCAACAATCTCCCCCTTGGTTTGTAGCTTCGTTCTTGTTTATTTTACTTCAAAATAGCCTAACCGAAATCCATAGGGATTTCGGTATTGCACCAATGTAATTCTTCAACTCGTCTTCGTTTGCATAACTTTAATCTTGATCATGTCATGGTCTTTTGATATGCGTCAGCCTAACCAAATCGTGACCCAACAATTTTTCCCTTTGAATGATGCTCTCAAGATCTTCAGAATCAGCAACTTCAGTGATCAGCAACTTCAGCATCTGCATCCAATAATCTATCATCTCCCCCTTTTTTTGACTGCATCATCCAATTTGAATCTCAGATACTTCATATGCTTCTGTTGCAAGAAATCAGTCTTGAAAGAACAATCAACTTTGATAGAAAGATCAACCACAATATTTTGAAAACAATTAAATAAAAGAATATAAGACAGACATGTTTTTAATTTTTAATTTTTCTAATTTTTATGAATTTCTTGAAAAAAAAAACTTGAAATGAGATCATACCAGCTAAACCAACTATAACACAATAACCGATATCAGATTTTCATTAGCTGAATGCAAATTTTAAAACGATTTCTTAACACATTTGTTTCGACAAGAGTAATTAAGAAGTAAAAAAATAAAATAAATGAAATAAGATAAGACCAAAAACAACAAATAAAACAAATTTAATCATCCGGTCTTCTTGTAATTTAGAAAAATGGGATCAAATTTCAGTTTTTGATAAAACTGCTGCCTTTATGAAAAGATCCAAACATGGAATCTTATTGATTATGGTACTTTCACAAGGATTCATGTTCAGCGTTATTATGGCATAAAGAAACAGGTTGATAGCAGGTATAACGAACTTAGCATGATTTTCATTGCATCAGTGATATGATTAAGGTTCAGTTCGGCATAAAGCTTAGATGGACATCACTCATGGACCTGTGGTGCCTCCTATCTCTTCTCAAAGCGTATTTGGATTTCCCAAGATCACACCAATTTGACTCCAACCCCCTAGTGCTTGATCAAAAGATTTTTATAGATAAACAAACAATAGTTTAAGCTTTAAGGTTGAACGTTGGACTTACAAGCCATCCGGACATACATGCCTTTCATTCGAGACTTGACAGGACTTACTTGTGTGCCCCTATCTCTGTAGTTCTAGTTTGACCCTTTAAGCTTTTGAAATACCAAGTTTTTTAAAACAACACAAATTCTATACATACTCATAATAAGTTTTTTTTTTCATCCCTTTTTTTTTCATCTTTTCCTTTTTTTTATAATAATAAACATAATATCACAATATTTTTGGTGATCAAGACACTAACGGGCTCGTGTATGACTGGGTAATTGCTTTTTTGCCTATCATTCGGAGAGATGTATCTGGAGACATGCACATGTCTTCAAAATGACTCTCCATATTAAGTTTAGCAAATTTAGTTTATATCACTTCAACTTTTACGCACCATAGAAAGCTACCATACAAATCAATGACTGTTCTAGAGCCTTTTAAGCTTAATAACTTCACCCGTTAGGCACACAGAAACAATTTATCTATCACTTTTCAAAGGTTTGATCAATTTTCATTTAAAAATGTTTTGATGCTTCCAAAAAACTATTAACTGAATAATAATATCACTTCCCAGAAAGTTATAGAAGACACACATGTTAAGAACTCAGTCACCCTGGTCACTCTTCAGTTTTCAGGTAAATGGCTATCCCGTATGACCACAGTTGGTTAACAAGACCAAAACACATATGAAAATACGTGCCCCTCCAATTTGGAATTACCGACATAATTTTAAGTTAAAGAATTCAAAACACAAAAAGATACACATCACACTCGCCCCGAATGCTTTCAGTCTTTAGATGAATGGTTATCCTGTGAATCTACAAGTAGATCACCGGACCAAACATATACAAGTATATGTTCTTCAAACTTGAGCAGCCGACATAATTTTAAGCGAGGGTGAAATTTGAAAGACATGGATTTTTTTATTAAACACACACACACTCTTTTTGAATTTTTTTAATTTTCTCCCTCTAAATTTGTGCAAAAACTTTTATGTACAAATTTAACCTCAAAAAGACTCAATCATCGAAACGTAGTAGTTAATAAAAAAAATTGTGATAGTCAGCCAACTAATGTACTATCCTTTCTCATGTACGTTCAAGTCATTTCACATTTTTAGAAACAAAATACACTATACTTGAACATATTTGTATTTTTTTATAAAAATTTAAAATTTTAAAATCTTTTTGACTGATCAATCTTTCATACCAAAGTGATACGGTTACCTTTTATCTTCAAGACATCATTTTTCATTTGTGAGAATCTCCCCCTAGGAATAAGCTTGTTTTGAGATTCTGCATCCTCGCGAGTTGAATGTCTGTAACAAAACTTTTAAGATGCAATGTATTCCCTGATTTATTCCTACACACTTAGAGAGCAGATTAAAAACGTTCTATCACCATAAAATTCTCGTCCAGGAAACAAATAATCCATTTCATGGTTTAAATATTTAAAACAATGGATATTTGCCCTGTCATGTGCCTGGAACAACCCATTTAATAAACAATGAATTTGTGGTTGTTCCTATACGCATGGCGGGATCAGTTGGACATAGGAACCCAAGTCATAAATGTCTTGGGGTTCCCTTGAGCATCAAATATATGTGACCTTTTGCCAACTAATATCATTCCCATCCTTAACAGAATCATTTGTTAAAACAGATTCTGTTTGATGAGTTTTAAGTTTCCAAGTCTGTCTTGGTTTAGTGAAATTTGAAATAGCAGACTTTGGAGTGGAACAATTCGAATTCAAATTCTTAGAACTCTCAACACTCTTTGACTTCTGAATATTTATTCGTCTTTCAACATTTTCTAAATCATTTGAGTGCAAACCTATCATATTAACTTTGAATCCTTGAGTATATGTGACCCTTTGTACAGATACTCGTGGTTTTCTAAAATAAACATTTTGTTTAACCACTGGATACGGTTGAAACCTATTACCTTTCACCTGAGGGGCAGCACGGTAGTGACACTTCTTTGCCAAGTGCCCGCCGATCCCGCAGACGAAACACGCCTTCACCCTTCTTCTAATGTCAACGTATACAGTTGCCTCATGTTGGAATTCCTTCTTAGGAAAGGTTTTTCCATTCTTCTTTCCTCTTGGCACAGCCTTCTGATTTTGCTTGTAGTATGGAACATATAGACGATAGACACAATTTCTGGCTATATGTCCTGGCGTGCCACAGTGGTAACATGTTTGCCTCTTTATATAAGTAGCTCCCGATGATTTATCAACACATGGAGATCCGTAGGATCTATGAGGACGATACTGTCCTTGTTGTGCTGATTTCTTACGTGCATTCCCTTTGTTGCCACAACTTTGTGTATTATTATTAGTACAATTTTGAGTTGTGGTGTCATCTGAGTTTGATGACATGTTAGAATGAGATTCATTTTCACTATTCTGAACCCCTTTACTATCAGAAGCAACATTAGTGACTATATCTGCACATGAAGTAGAAGCATCAAAATTGTTCACACATTTAAAAGCAGGCTTGATTTCCTCTAGGGATCATGATCCAACAATTTCAGATTGAACCTGTTTACCATACTTCATGTCTTTTATCTTTTCCTCCTGTTCTTTGGTGACAGGGGTAGGGACATAATTGTGGTTGTAAGGTGGAGGAACTTGACTGTATCCTATTCCCTCACCTTCATTTTCCTTCCACCACAATTGGTTTTCAATCATCGAGTTAACTACTTTGCTGGAACCATCGAATTTTTTAAAATCAAGTTCAGCCTTTTCAAACTTACTAGTTAGATTCAAGATCTCAAACTTGGAGGCTTCTAGTTTTGCAGTTAACTCAGCAATTTCTTGTTTGGCATCACGATGGTGACAGCTCTTTATGCTAAAATCAGACTTAAGTTTCTTAATGTCCTTGTTAAGAGATTCAATTTTATCTAAAAATTCCTTTTCATTTTTCTTAAGTTTGAAACTCTCTGATTTTATTCTTTCCATATTTCTACTTAGACTGTCATTATGAAGTTTATACATTTCTATTTTCTCACCACAATTTAAGGAACATGGTTTAAAAACGAGTTGTGAAGAATCCATTGAGTAATTAATCAGATTAAACTGATTTTCCTGCCAAAATTACTCGAAAAAATATGATCGCCAAAATTCTCAAGAAGAATGTCCCAGTCAAGAAAAGTGTCTTGGGAAAATTTCGTTCAAGACAAATTTTTTCGAATTTCCCGCCAAAATTTCGCCGAAAATCACCCAAAAAAAATTTGTTTTCGTCAAAATTTTCAAGGATGGATTTTACTAATAAGGAGTATTCTGGAAAAATTTCCTTCAAGAAAATTTTTCCCGGCAAAATACCTTTTTTTTTGGCTTCAATACTTCTTGACCGAGAACAATTGATCTTGACCGAGAACAAGCTTTGACCGAGAACAATTGATCTTGACCGAGAACACGCGTTGACCAAAAACTCTTGTTGAGAGAACAACAAAACTTCAGCCGAGAACTAGGAGTCTTGGCTGAGAACTAGTAAAGTTGGCCGAGAACTAGTATATTTGGCCAAGAACTATCAAAGGTAGATCGAGATCACTTGATTTGGGCCGAAAACTCTTGAATTTTGGCAGAAAGCGATGTTTATTAACCGAAAACAAGGGTGGACCGAAAACCCCAGATGACCGAGAACTCCGAGAGCTGTTGACTATGGCCGAAATCTCTGAAATACAGCCGAGAACACCCGAGATCACGTTTGACCAGTTAATTTTGGAAGTAACTAAATTCCTAAATCAGTGGGATTTAAATTATTTCCACAAATAATATAATCTTTGACCAAAACCGCCCTTTCTTCTTTTTCTCTGATGATCTTCTCATCGGAAAAGTCACCAACACCACCAAACCTTAATATCTTGAATCCGTTGATATCACAATAACGAGCCTGAATTCGTCCAAGGCTCTGATACCAATTGTAAGTCCCGTATCTGGATCACTACAATATGATATCAACCAAACGAGTATTGGTGCGGAATACTAACACTCGGTGATTCAAGAACACGAACAAGAACAAGTAAATAAACACGATGTTGCTTCAAAACACACGTATATTAATGAATACGTCGGGTGCTTAAGCACTTACAATCCTTAAACAAAAGACTTGGAATGAACAACCAATTAGCTCTGCTCACTCTCTGCTCTAGTGAACAACCCTTAAATCCTATACAATACTATCTATATATAGGGAAACCAAAACACTAGGCCCATATTAATCACAAGCCCACCGAGAACTCTAAGAGTTCTCGGTTTACATAGCCAACCCGTAGCCCAGCCCAATAAACATATAACTAAGTACAAACCACCAAATATGGACCCAACATGATAGTAAAAAAATATTATGATTTTGATGATCAGCTTGTTGCATTTTTTTTAAAATGCATGTGAATTTTTAAAATTATGGTTATAAAGTTATGCTATATGTTATAATTTTCTAAAATGTTTTATTGTGAAATTTTATGATTGTCTATATTTATACGGTAATTGTTACATTTACACATTTTGTTTTTAGTTTTATATAATTCTCTAATGTTAATATAAACTCATTATGACATGCATTAACATTTTAGTTTAATACTTAATCTGTTTGCATGGTTTGTTTTGTTTTTTAGGTTCTAAAGCAAAATGCTTTTGTTTTTGGACGGAAACTTTTGAAGTTCATGCTAGGGTTTACGGTTTTAACATTCTCATGACTTTGCTAATATAGACAAGTTTGTGTAACTATTAACTTTTTATGTAGACAATCTTACTCTTTAAAGTTTTGGTTAGGCCATCTTAAGGTTAAATATTTGTTTTCTCTAATGTGTTATTTGTTTAATTTTATGGTTGTATATATTGATTTTGTTATTTATCTGTTTTCAACCCGTACGTAACACGGGTACTATCCTAGTAACAAAATAAAGGAAACAAATTAATATTAGAGCTTTAGAAAACATGTCAATTAGCTATTTTTGTCAATAGATATCTTGACCAATTTATGATCGTTGTTATATTCATTTTTTATTATTATTTTTTTTATTTTCCTTTCTACATTCTTGGCTCTAATACCAAATTTAAACTCAAGGGTATAAAGAAGGTGTAATTGTATAAAGTTGTATTGATAATTGTAATTACTAATTAGATTTAGTATAAGAAAGAGGGTTATATCCATATTTACATAATTCTACCTCTATCGTTAACGAGTGGCTCTCATAATCTCAATGACTCTAATGCACCAATTTCTGCAACGGGCCTCTACACTATCACATATGTAGTTGAGTTCTTCCAATATTCCAAAATAATGACCATACATGTTTTGTAGTTTTTAGATTCTCTATAAACAATCGCATCTGTATGAAGTTTTTTATATTATATTAATATTTTGGAAAATAAGGTAATGTAAATTAATTTTTTTTTTGTTTCTTAATAGTATGTTCTATAATCATCATTGCTATGTTAATTTTGAAATTGTACGAATGCTCGTTTTAAAAATTTTCAAATAACTTTATGTTCTATATTGACTAGCTTAGGTAAATATGTAGGCATTTTATGATCATTGTGTGTCCATTTTAAGGGAAACAAAGTAACAAAACAATAAAAAAGAATGTATAACTATTACGCATGCTATTGGAGCTGTACCATGTCACTGTTACGCATGTTGCGGATCATACAATGTTATCTGCTTTGATTTAACTGTTCCACTTTCACGTATTTTGCTTTCATTGTCAATCACCATCCTCTATTTTATTTTATATTAATAATTACAACTTACTCAGTTTGTATGTCAAAAACAGTTAAACACTAGAGTATTTGAAGTTATTATGGAACAATAAAAGATCCAATAACAATACGTACAGAGACATGTAAGCGGGTAATAAGTTACACCACCTCCTTCTTTGGAATGACAAATTCGATCGTACTGAAAACAAAGTTATCGTTCTTCGGTGTCGATGAGCTGTTGTGCAAGAGACCAAAACTTACCGAAAGCAAAATGAATGAATGCGTGTTGATTCTCGACCCAAGCCTTCTCGTTCTTATCAATTTTTTCTGATTGTACATTTAACTTGGCATACCTAGCAACAAACCCGGTGTCTCTAAGGCCGGTGAATTGAAGAGAAAAAATCACACGATGGCAATTTGGTAAATAAGTGAAAATTAAGTGTGTAGCGTAACTACACAATATCATAAAAACCCAATAGATTAATTTAATTACTCTATACAATTTACGCGTTGAGTAACTTTATTACGCTATGCAATTTTATAAGTAGATTAATAAAATTACTCTTGTTGGTGTTTGTGAATTACGTTATACACTTAATTTCCACTTATTTACCAATTTGCCACCATATCCCTTTTTCCTTCCGTTCGTATTCTTAGCACTGATGTTACTTTGTACATGTAAGAATTAATAGAGGGTGAAATAAGTTCTTAAGAAAATCATCAATGATGTTTTCTCAATGAGGAGCAACAACAAACAAAAGTATCACAATCCAGGCAATTTAATAGGCCTAAACAAAAAATGACCCACAATATTTATATGAAAAAAAGACAACACCAAGCAAGTATTTAAACAAGTCAAGCCAAAAAAAAAATGCAAAATAGATTGTAGCAATTGTGTAAATTTTGATTTGTAATATATGGTATTGTGATTATGTTGTTTCTAACTTTTGACTAGTATTTTTTTTTTTTTTTTGTATAATATCTTTCAACAGTTCATTTTTTTATTTAACAAGTATGTGATTACAAAACCAAATGTAAAAAAGTATGTGATGGAAAATGCAACGTCTCCTAAACAAGTTCTAGAAAATAAATTTGGAAACATCATAAATAAATTTTAAAAATATTCGGCTGCAGTTAATTAACTACACCCTTCTGGTTATAACGTGATTCAAGAATGAAGCGGCCAGCTAAACGCTAGTCGATTGCAGGCAATTGAATTTATGACTGTCAAATGACTCGAACCTACTTTAATTAACTTAAATTAAATATCCAACGGTTAGTTTTTTTTTTAATGGTCAACAAACATAGAATGTCTAGTTATTCCGTACGGGGTGACCCAATGGCTAGGTCACCGCTAGCTGGCCCAATCCAGCCGTACGGAGCCTTTAAGCGCCTCCGAGTTATCTTTAGTTCTGGGAAAAACTCACCCGCTCGAAGACCCACTAGTGGTAAAACTCGGATGCCCTCAGGATCGAACTGGAGTTCACAAAGATACCAGTCTTCCTTCATCGAGCCACCCATCTCTCCCCAAGTGGAAACTGAACTTGATTCTCCATTGAGAAACTCAAACTCCCTACGACTACACCACATCAGGAAGGACTCCATCAGTTAGTTTTAATGGACAATTGCATTCACATTCCCTAACTCTTTTAATGCATATTTATCCATCCATAAAATCAATTGTATGTTTCCCTTTCTCTAGTATTTTTTAAATGCATATTTATCCAATCCATAAATTCAATTGCATCTTCATCATTCTCTAGCTTTATAAATGAATATTTTAGTAACAACAATTATAAATAATATGAGTGACAATCATCCAAATGAAAACACAAATTCCAAAGTTTTACACCATTACAAGGGATGCAAACGAGTCGAGGTGCTCGCAAAATTCTTGAGCCTGAATCAATAAAAAGCTCGAAATGAAACGAGCTTATTTTGCTCGATTCGAACCTGAGCCTCAAATAAGCTCGTATTTATCGAGCCTGAGGTCGAGTCTTGTATGAGAAGTTTGTTTAGGCTCGTTGAGCCTTAACGGACCTTGTGCATTTTTAACTTTAACATCTTCGTAAATTCTATCTATTAGCATATCACATATGAGTTTGAGCCGAGCTTCTCGTTTAAGATACTAAACGAGCTCGATATGAGTTTAGGCTTGTTTAAGGGTTTTTCGCAAAATTTGAAAAACAACTCAAGAGCTGAACTCATGTTTAAGAAAAAGTGCTTGAGACAAGCCGAACCCAAGCTCGAGCTCTCATAAGTAAAAACAAGTCGTGCTCATGTCCAGTCGATCTCGTGCTTGGTGTAGGTCCCAAAATGACCAGCACTTGATATATATTTCGAGATGATGCGATAAATCAAACAATCGAACAAAAATATAAAGATAATAAGTATAGTGAACGACTCCGTAATCGGTTAAAAGATTGATAATATTAAACAAACCGATCCCACCCAAGGTGAGCTCTCCTTGGGTGGTTGATTTACACCTTATGAACACACACATAAATAGAAATACAAGTCCCTATTTATAGCTAAACATAACATATTCTAGAAGCTTTATCCCATTGAAGTTAAAAGCACGTCCCAAAGCTCTCATTGTCCGGTTTCCTCGTCGGCTTTAATTATTAACTTAACCATAAAATATATAACGGGTTTCGTAATTTGATATTGCAAGTCATAACTCTTTGGCCTTACAATCACCCCCTTGACTTGTGATATCAAAACATCGATGAATCGTGTCTCTCATCTTCACGAATCAACCCGATAAAGCTGAAGCCTCTTCAACCACCCCCTGAAGTTATGATCCAGTTAATTCATAAATGAAGGAGTTATCGCTTCTTTATCCATCTTGGATCTTTAAGAAGTATAGGTTCAGAAGAACTACCGGGGACAACGATCAAGTGACAAAGCTTGTTATTTCTTCTTTAATTCCAAATTCGTATCCAATTTGTTCAAAGTTCCTCAACTTCTTGAACGTCTCGAAAAAAAAACATAGAAATAACATACTTTGAACATGGTCCAATAATGACGAAAACCCGAACAAATATTGACTTTCTTCAGTTTGGTCAACCCTGAAAAAATAATTATTTCGGCTTGAAAAAGCTTAGAAAAAGTGGATTAATCAGTGGGCTCACCAATTTGATAAAAAAATCCAGCCAAACCATAATCCGCTTCATTTTAACCAAGACTAACCCAAGCCAAGTTGCAGCCCGAGCCCATTTTCTCCATCCATGCATATTAGGGCACAAACATATGATGACACAAGAAGCATAAGTTGCAACCGTCAGCCGCCTTTCCGACCGCCAGCAAAACGGCCTCCGGCCAGCCACCACCGACAGCCGCTGCCGTCGCCTTCGCCGTCGTCCATCAACCCAGATCACCCGCGGCCACCATATAATTTTCAAACTCTGGCCCCCACTGGTATGAAATAACCACCATTCCGGAGACCACCGAAAAAGGATTCCAGCGAACATTACTCAGAGGCAACTATCGTACCAATGATGGTTGTATCAGCTCCGCCATGAGCCGCCCCCACCTCCATCTACATCTATCTTTCTTTATTTTCCTCCACACTCTGGCCGGGGAAAAGCTGCGCTGGAAAACCTGTTAACGGAATAACTATTTTTTTATAACTTGAAACCCGGAAAACCGTCATCTACCATCACCAGCAGTTACTGGCAAACCCGTCGGTCACATCTTTGTCCCGCAGGATCTGAAATAACCGATACTTACATACATCGGAGTATGATTTTTACATCTTCAATCTCTAAAATTGTCGCCGGAGAAGAACTGTAGGTCTCCGGATTTTCGACGTATGGCCAAACGGTTCCCGAAACACCCAAAAATGGCACGTGTAGATCACGAACATCCTGATCTAGAAGGAGAAGTTTCAAACACGCTTATTTCCACCTTTGTTTCCAACTTTATTTCCGGATCTAGAAAATCTATTTTCAAACTTCAGCGGGTCTTTAACGTCTCGGTTCGGGTAAAAGAGTAAATAGAACCCGAATATCAAGAGCAAAGTTGAATCATAAGATTCGACCTGCTCTGATACCAATTGTAGATCCCCAAACAACCACTCGAATGGATTTTTCACTTGATACATATTTCGAGACAGGTGCGGTAAATCAAACGATCGAACAAAAATATAAAGATAATAAGTATAATGAACGACTCCGTAATCGGTTAAAATATTGATAATATTAAACAAACTGATCCCACCCAAGGCGAGCTCCCCTTGGGTGGTTGATCTACACCTTACAAACACACACATAATTAGAAATACAAGTCCCTATTTTTAGCTAAACATAACATATTCTAGAAGCTTTATCCCATTGAAGTTAAACGTGCGTCCCGAAGCTCTCGTTTTGTGTCCAGTTTCCTTGTCGGCGTTAATTATTAACTTGACCATAAAATATATAACGGGTTTCGTAATTTGATATCGCAAGTCATAACTATTTGGCTTTACACTTGGCTCGGTGCGTTTAAACCCCTATCCATTACGGTACCATCTAATATTTAGGATTGTTGTTACTTCAAAAGCTCGTGCTCTAGAAACGGAACTATTGATAGCAACTAAAACTTAAACAAGAAACTAAAGGATACTTGGCCCGATTCAAGATGACTATTCTCCAATTAATCCGACTCAAGATGGATTAGATTTCCATTACAAGGATATTAACCAACTAATTACATAAACATAAACATCAATGTAAGGCCCCATTACCGATGCCCTACATTGGACGTTGGATTTACTCATAAACACAGTTCTAAATATTAGAGTTAAATAAAACTTTCGCGGAATATTAACTTCAATAAACATTTCAAATTATTACAAAAACTTATCTCGATTAACATTTTTTGTCTTTCAAGCATAAACATCATTTAAATAAAAACGTCTCAGGTCTTCAGATGCCAGGTTCTTATTCTTCCACCATGTGTCCCCCTCAAGCTAGCTGCCTCATCCTACTCACCTGCGTGCATACTAAAAGTAAGCTACGCTGAGTGAGTTATAGTTAATCAGGTAACATACAATACTTTCACGTACTTATACATACGCATCCGAAGATACATATTATATACCTAACCTGCTTATCTTACTTTCGTACATACATGAGTATATACCTTCTCCCTCTCATTCATTCTTTCCTTTATTATTTCTTTACATACTTTACATCTATTCAGACTTTATACTTATACGTTTTAAAGAGCATTACGCCCTACTGCCTCGAGTATTATTAGGGCTCGGTCCCTTCGCTGGCTCGAATATTAATAGGGTCCGGTTCCTTTCGACCTCGAGTATTATTAGGGCTCGGTTCCTTTCTTCTGTACCTTGCCATCCCTTTATACTCATTCATATCATACATATATCATCCATACATTATATATAACATTTATATCTTTAATTATAACATGGCAGTACACACAATATCCGAAGATCGTTCACGTACCGACAAGCAATCATTCATATCTTACACATAAATCATATATAGCATACACTTACCACCTAAGATAAGTTTATTAACTAATCACATCGAGTATGTACACAACCCCGAAAACCTAAAAAGGAATGGGGCTAGAAACTCACCTGGATTCTATTACGTTCTCCGCTAATCGTTATTCCTCTCTTTAACTGTGTTCGGCTAACTGTACATTAATTACATGTATCAATACTTATCATATTCATATTATTCATATTTCAGCCCAAAATGGCTAAGTCTGGTATATTCTAATGGTCTTGTTTTAGAATAGGATTCACTTAGAATATAATTTTACTTTCAAACACTAAGGTATCAGAATATAGGGTATTCAATTACTTTAGTATTATTTTCTTACTTTTTCTTTTGTATTCATATACTTAATCCTTGGTTAATCTTTCTTTCTCTTTGTATTCGAATGGGGTTATTTAGAATACAATTTGCATTCGAAACATAAGGGATTCAAAGGACATGTAAATACATCTCTTACCCTTTACTCGAATACACTAGTGTATTCGAGTTTGTATGTGTGTATTCGAATGTGTATAGGTATTCAAGTCTAATCAATGTCTTCGATTTCATATAGTGTATTATATTATAGATATTTTGTTCGAGTATCCCGAATGTATTCGAGTATACATTGTATGCGACTGGCCTTATTGTATTCGATTCATGAATGTATTTGAATCAACGTATGCGAATGTAGACATGTAATTGAACCCATACATTGTATTCGAAATCCTCCATGTATGCGAATGTGTATGTATTCGAAGATAGCCAATGTATGCGAATAGGGTCATGTATGCGAATCTGTCTATGTATTCGAGTGATACAAGGTAATCGAACGTAGGATTGTATTCGAATATGCATCGAATGTCTACTTGTATTAAGAGACTTAAGAGATTTCTATTACCGTACTTTTTCGACTCACATAAATATTTTTAACCGCAATGTAGACATCTAGCCTTTTTATCTTCTTTTTTCATCCCCTTCTCTAACTTTTCCCTCACAAAATCATTCCAAACTGCTGATCGTTTGCTTGTGTTTCTTGTTTGTTTCACTTTCTCTTGGGAGTCTTGACTTTCTTTTGATTGTTTCTTTGATTCCCTTGGCCGTTTCACATGCTCTTGAGAGTCTTGACTTTCTTTTGAGCGTTTTTTTTGATTTCCTTGGTCGTTTCACACCCTCTTGAGAGTCTTGGCTCTCATTATTATTGCTTTTTGCATAATATTCCATTGAATCAGACATCTATTATAAACATATAAGAGCAACAATATTCAATCAAATTACATGAACTAAAGAATAACTAAGCATATAAAAAATTAATTCTAATTTAACAGAGAAGGTTTTGGAAAAAAAATATTTTTTGGTGAAACAAAGAAAATTAAAGCCATTATCTACGCAAATATGTTCTTTTAAGTCAAAGATTTCAAAGGTGGCTTTTATAAGGTAACTTTGTAAATAAAGGTATATACATAATTAATTAGATTATGCATGTATACAGAAGCAATTAGCTTTAACAGAGCAGGTTTTTGAACGATTAGCTTTGTTTCTAAATAATAAATAATTACCTGTGAATCCTGTGATGGTTGATAATCCTCTGAAGAAGATGCCATGGTTGATTAATGATGGCTTTTTGAACGATCAGTAGGTTTTTTGTGCAAAAGAAGCAATGGCTTTTTGAACGACCAGTAGGATTTTTTTTGCAAAAGAAGCAAGGTTTTTTTTGTGAATTAACTAATATATAACTTTGTGAATTAACGATCTGTAGGTTTATTTTAATAAGATGAAATTCTAATGGGCTTTAATAGTTGTATATTGGGCTTGGACTTTAGGCTTTAATTGTTGGTAACACTAGTAATTGGGCTATTCGGGTTAACCCGAAACAGAATATTTTTCATAAATGAACCTGAACCCGACCCTATTAGCAGTTCAGGTTATTCGGGTTGACCCGAATAACCCGATTAATATTTTTTGACCATGTTTAACCCGACCCTAATTAGCTTATTCGGGTTCGGGTCGGGTTAATCAGGTTCGGGTATTTTGAACACCCCTACCAGCATGACTCTTTCCACACTCATAACGAACGTCTGAACCCTTACTCCATTTGCACTCACCACCGTGTATCTTGCCACAAGTCTTGCACAACTTCTTCTCCCACACTCTCGGCTTCTTATCCTTAGGGTTCCATAACTGAGTACCGGGTCGCTTAGCATGATTGGCCCATTTATTATCGTTCTTTTCCTCCACCACCATAACGTCTTACAATGCTAAGTCATCATAAACCATCTCAGCAAGCTCCACAGCTGAGTCAAACGTAGCTGGTTTATTTTCCTTGACTAATGTGCGGACGTTCTGAGGTAACCCTCGAATGTAACACTTGATCCTCTAGGCTTCCGTGTTCACTATGTCAGGCACCAACCTGGACATACGGTTGAATTTAGTAGTATACTCGCGGTGTGTCATCTTACCCGCCTTCAAGTTTAGAAACTTCATTTCAGCTATCTCCACCTCTGCATCAGCACATAACCTCTTTATTACCAACTCCTTCAGATCATCCCATCTCAAAGCTTTAATCTCTTCCCGACTCTTCCTTTGCTCAACCTACTCCCACCAGTATACTGCCTCATCACCGAATGATTGAGTAGTATAACCCACAGCTTGGTCGGGACGACATTCGCTAATCCGGATAACCTTGTCCATCGCGGTTATCCATTGGAGAGTAGCGATTGCGTCTCCCAAACCAGTTAGCTTCTGCGTGTCGCAACCTTTGAATGACTTGTAGTTGCACCCACCTTGGCCTCTCTTCTTATCATCAACCTTCACCAACTTAACCTCACTCGAGTCACCCTTCTCTCATTCATCATCTTTCTTACCATTCCATCCTGACCCTTTAGCAGTTCTTCCATGGCTTCTAGCAGACCCTTCAGGACTCAAGTTCTTCACAGCAGCGCTACAGCTTAAACAATGGCTGCTTGAAAGGGTCAAGTTGATACCCTTCATTGTTGCTTAGGTTTCGCCCTGCTGCGCTTCCTTTTTCCCTTGTGTTAGATGCTGATTCTACAGAAGGTTGTCGGACAATACGTGTCCTGCCACGACGTCCTATGCGATCTCCTGTTCCAACAACTTCCCTAGCTCCAGCCATCGTATTCTGGAAGGGTAAACACAAACGTCATCACTCAAGGAACTATTTAGTACAAGGATAGTAACGCTAATAGGTAATAACAGTGGCCAACTGTGATTAGCTTATCACATTACTTTCCGTGTCCTATACATTTCCCTTTATGAGTCTATTTGTGCTAAATTCTACTTTTAAACAGTTAATCACTTAGACAATCAATCAATCCTATCCATAACATTCACATATCCTTTCTTTAGCAATTAAGCTAACTTCAATATACATTATTATTTAACCATACACTTTACCTTTACTGAGCTTACTTGAGTGACACATGGCTTTCTTGAACTGACATCTTCTTTCCTTTCTTACTTAAATCCCATTCTCTGTTCGAGTCTAAGCATGTAGGATGCTTAATTCTCTCGAACTTATGCTCTGATACCAACTTGTAAGGTCCCGTTACCGGTGCCCTACATTGGACATTGGATTTACTCATAAACACAGTTCTAAATATCCGAGTTAAATAAAACTTTCGCGGAATATTAAACTTCAATAAACATTTCAAATTATTACAAAAACTTGTCTCGATTAGCATCTTTTGTCTTTCAAACATAAACATCATTTAAATAAAAACGTCACATGTCTTCAAATGCCAGCTTCTTATTCTTCCACCATGTGTCCCCCTCAAGCTAGCTGCCTCATCCTACTCACCTACATGCATACTAAAAGTCAGCTACGCTGAGTGAGTTCTAGTTAATCAGGTAACAGACAATACTTTCACAAACTTATACATACGCATCCGAAGATACATATTATATACTTAACCTGCTTATCTTACTTTCGTACATACATGAGTATATACCTTCTCCCTTTCATTCATTCTTTCCTTTATTATTTCTTTACATACTTTATACTTATACGTTTTAAAGAGCATTACGCCCTACTGCCTCGAGTATTATTGGGGCTCGGTCCCTTCGCTGCCTCGAATATTATTAGGGTCCGGTCCCTTTCTACCTCGAGTATTATTAGGGCTTGGTCCCTTTCTGCCTCGGATATTATTAGGGCTCAGTTCCTTTCTTCTATACCTTGCCATCCCTTTATAATCATTCATATCATACATATATCATCCATGCATTATATAACATTTATATCTTTAATTATAACCTGACAGTACACGTAATATCCGAAGATCGTTCACGTATCGACAAGCAATCATTCATATCTTACACATAAATCATATATAGCATACACTTACCACCTAAGATAAGTTTATTAACTAATCACATCGAGTATGTACACAACCCTGAAAACCTAACAAGGAATGGGGCTAGAAACTCACCTGGATTCTGTTACATTCTCCGTTAATCGTTATTCCTCTCTTTAACTGTGCTCGGCTAATTGTACATTAATTACATGTATCAATACTTCTCATTATTCATTTTTCATCCCAAAATGGCTAAGTCTGGTATATTCTAATGGTCTTGTTTCAGAATAGGATTCACTTAGAATATAATTTTACTTTCAAACACTAAGGTATTTGAATATAGGGTATTCAATTACTTTAGTATTCTTTTCTTTTTTTTCTTTTGTATTCATGTACTTAATCCTTGGTTAATCTTTCTTTCTTTCTGTATTCGAATGGGGTTTAGAATACAATTTGTATTCGAAACATAAGGGATTCAAAGGACATGTAAACAAACCTCATACCCTTTACTCGAATACATTGGGGTATTCGAGTCTGTACATGTGTATTCGAATGTGTATTGGTATTCGAGTCTAATCAATGTCTTCGAGTTCACATAGTGTATTATATTACACATATTGTGTCCGAGTATCCCGAATGTATTAGAGTATACATTGTATGCGACTGGCCTTATTGTATTCGAGTCATGAATGTATTCGAATCAATGTATGCGAATGTAGACATGTAATTGAACCCATACATTGTATTCGAAATCCTCCCTGTATGCGAATGTGTGTATGTATTCTAAGATTGCCAATGTATGCGAATAGAGTCATGTATGTGAATCTGTCTATTTATTCGAGTGATACAAGGTAGTCGAACGTAGGATTGTATTCGAATATGCCTTATGTAATCGAATGTCTACTTGTATTCGAACTATACCATGTATTCGAATCCTTAAGTGTATTCGAGTGTATATATGTATTCGAATCACCCATTGTAATCGAGTTCTTTATTGTATGGAATATCATCCTTGCATTCGAATGAGCTGTTCATTGTAATGGAATGTATTATAAGTAAGCGAATACATGCTTTGTATTCGAGCGAGCTGCAAGGTATTCGAATATATGCAATACATGTTGCAACTGTTCGGTCCTTATATTACCCTTATCAACGGGTATTTTACTATTTACACTTTTACTATGGTATTATATTAACCCTTAAGCGTTCCCATACCCGGTTTCGGCTAAGACTTAGCCCGTTCACCCATAAAGTTTGAGCCTTTATGAGTCAAACTTGCTTAGGTTTGATCTAGGGTTCCTTAAGCGAGCCGTACATGTCCATAGGTTTGTTAATTCCCTTTTAAACATCAAGTTTGTAACTTTATGGTTCGTTTGGACCCGATCTACTCTAGAGCTAAGTTTCATGACAAACCGTTCATAAAAACACAACCTTTAAGGGTAAAGAACATACCTTTACTCGTTTTTAAGCTACGGGTTAGCTTGGTTATAAACTATAATCTTGTATCTTGCTTAAATATCCAAGATCTATCAAGCTTTATCTCGGATTTGGTCTTGGATCATTCCTCTAGCTCGCGGCCGTATATGGAAGGTTATATGTGTGTGTTTTGAATGTGTAGGAAATAAGATAGATAGAAATGAGAGTTTTAGGGATTAAGGGAGTATTTATACTCTCTTAAGCCTATGGACCTAAGGTCCATCCCATCTCTTATTCCATCTTTCCCACCCAAGTCCATACTCTTTATTATATTTAATCTTAATTAAATATTAAAACACAATAAACAAATCAGAAATTCCTTTATTTATTATTTTAAAATTTAGGATGTTACATTAATCCGTGTCTTGTAAACTAGGACAAGAACATATATATAGACCCAATTTTATTAATAACTAATACGGTTACTTAGAACCTTGAGCATCCTCATCCATTTATCTCCCTTGGACCCTTCAGACTTGTATAGACTTGTATCCAGGCTTAATACTGACCCATATAGAAGTTGAGTTTGTGTCTGTGTGTTCCTGAAGATAGGGGTTTTGTGACAACATATTATCACTATAATTTTTTGAAAAATATGAGCACAAGGTTCTATTGACAACATGTTGAGGAAACGTTACTTCACGTTATGAACATAATCTGATTGCATGACATGAAACGTACACACGAGACGATTACATTAACGATACTTATTGATACGTGAATGGATGAATACGTTTGATACGTTAAGCTATTCTAGAGAGAATCTGGCATGGTAATGTTACATTTATAAATTAAACACATATCACTTAACTCAGATGAACATGAATAACCTATTTATAGACCACAACTCATTCGTTGCATTACTAACGAATGAGTGTTCCCGTAATGAATGAGATCTCATTCATTAAATCCCATAACGAATAGGCATTACTTTAACGAATGAGCCTGCAAACGCTAAACATCCTTAGCGTATGAACTCTTAACTTAATGAATGAGCTTAGTCTATAACGAATGGACCTCATTCGCTAAAAATGATTAGCGAATGAGCCATTTTACAATTAAACATAAAGACTAAACTACCCCTAACTTATTCGGCCAACTACGGACAACAAATCATGCACTAACACAAGTCGTCACTATGAGTTTTTGGAAATATTTGGCTTTAGTGACAAAAAAATCATCACTAGAAAATTTTAGCCTAGCAACAAGACGTTTATGGTGACTGACATCTAGTAGGAGTAGGCTAGTCTATAGTGACAATTTTTACAACTTGTACATACTAAGCATTTTAAACAAAAGTCTAGCTACATGGAGTCATGGAGGATATGTCATCACTAAATCCCTAAAACGTGTCATCTCTATTGGTTTAATCCCTGTAGCGTTTGTGAATTAAATCCTAATGTAAGAATTGAAGTCACATGTGAGTAGTACATAGATTTTGGTCCATAAATGGAAGTAAATGTATGTTTATGTAATCTTTTTGGCATTACTGCATGCAAACTACAGTCTGAGTGTTTAATGTGTTGTCTTTCTTTCTCTGTTATTGTTAAGAGTAGTACATTAAATCTCGAAGGTGATTCTAATTTAGATACCCAAAGCAACAAAAATATAAAGGACGAAACTGATCGTATATTCATTAGTTCTACTTTGTCAAGTCCAATAAAAAATTCATGCATGCCTTTCACATAAAACTTTCTTTCTCTCTCTCTCTCTCTCTCTCTCTCTATATATATATATATATATATATATATATATATTCTAGTTTTTATCACTCGTGTTGTGGGGGTTGTTTAAATGTTTCGTTTCTAACATTGTGAATGTATTTTTTAGGATTTTAGTTTATTTATTGTAACAAGTTAATAATATACTTGAACCTATTTGATTAATTTATGTTGGGTTATGTTCATTTTTTAATGAAACGTTGAATGAATTATCTACTTAATTCTTATATTTATTCGTTTCTATTCATTTGTTATAATTTGGATATAATTTTTTGAAACTTTTCATTTAAGTTATACTTAAAAGAAAAAAGAATCGTGTAACTAATATTGAGAAATTAAATTAGGGTTTGATTACGGGGTTTGTTTTACATTTTACGTTTCTAATATTTATATATTTTTTGTATTTCAATTTTATTTATTGTTAGGAAATTTATAATATACTTAGGGTTTGATGATGAAAGAGTTTCACAAATAGATGAGATGTTATAACCCGTTTAAAAGCTATATGGGTCTAATGAGACCCATGACGCGCTAATTTTTTTATTGTAAAATTGTTTCATAATTATAAATAATATCTTTTTTTTAAAAAATTGGATATAAATTTTTAGTATATCCCTATTTTATAAGATTTTCGTATCAAATATTTGGTTAGATTAATTTTTAAAACAATGAGATGTTATTACCCATTTAATGGCTATCTGAGTTTGGTGAGACCCATACCCGTGAATTCTTGTCAAATGCATGAGAAACCATCATTTAAAAATGAAACAATATGGTTGCTTGAGAGAAAATAGAGAAATTTTGTTTATATATATATATATATATATATAGAGAGAGAGAGAGAGAGGATGAGTATCATTACATAATTATTAAATTATTTAGGAAAGAAACTCTTAATATATAACGTTTTTATTAAAAATTTTGTATGTTAATATTATTTGATTAGTTTTTACTCATATCTAATTTGTTTTACATGTTTGTAAATTTGTTAATGCATACATTTTATACATATTTAAACTTGTGATTTATATATGTATTAAAAAATTTATATATAAAATATGGTAAACTAGTCTAAAAAATGTTAATATATGAAAAACATTTAAAAAAATGTTTGGTTGTTATGAGTTCCTAGAACTTCTTAACTTTTTTAGAGTTCTGAAATAATACCAATCATATATATACACACACTAGCTTTAGAACTCGTGTGATACACGACTTGTTTAAAGGAAATACAATTAAGGTATAAAAATTCAATGATTAAATTAAAAATAACTATATTTTATCAAAATTAAATGGTTTTGTAAGTTCAAATTAT
The DNA here is from genome assembly GCF_021521415.1 of Bidens hawaiensis. Lineage (NCBI taxonomy): Eukaryota > Viridiplantae > Streptophyta > Magnoliopsida > Asterales > Asteraceae > Bidens > Bidens hawaiensis. The sequence goes on along the minus strand of NW_027492943.1, from coordinate 7,868 downwards.
AGTTTTTAATGGAATAGTCATAAGAATACGCAGTGTATACTCACACAATTTCTTCATAATCAAGAAAAAGACACACCTAGTGATTTTATAAGTTATGATTATATTTTTTGAATGGAATAGCGAATTATAACAAAAGATGATAGATGTTTCATTACGAAAGACATAAAAAGAGCATCATATATAAAATTAGCATGAATAAAACACGCTTTTATATTACAGATTCCAAAGAGACGAGGAAACTCCATGAATACATGAAGGTTGAATGAGTTTGTGAGAATAAAACTGATAATCTTCATAATTTCTTATTGCCTTTATTATCTGAGACCTATAAATACCGTTTATTGAATTTTACCATATTTATCTCCTACACTCAAAATTGTATATAAATTGATTTAATAAAGAATGGTAGATATGATTTCTTTAAAGATATAAGTATTTTGATTATATTGACATAAATTCTGGACATTTAATCCTTTTTAATTTAGGTAATTAGTTATTTGAATAAATGATGAATTGATATGTTTTGATTAGACGACATAAATAATTTTCATTGAAAATAGAAAAATAGTTTGAACGGGAAATTTGGGCTAGGAATGAATCTCCAAATGACACGTGTTCCTAGTTATTTTCTTTTATTAGAATATCTAGATATAATACAAGAGTTATGGCAAATTAAAACGGTGGATTATAAGAGGTTTACATTTTTTAAGCACATGGTACAACTTCAAAGAGGGACAAAGTGGTCACTGTATCACTTATATATCACGTGTCTTTTATATTTCTCCAAGATAGTTACAATATTAATCCTTCTACTTTAATAAAGTTTTTTTTTTGTAAATTTAATAAATAGTTACAAATATAACCTCTATCTTTTACCTATCTACTATCACACCCCAACCTATGACGGAAAATGTCGGGGCGTGACGTAATTTGTATCATAGCTCAAAGATACTCAAAATAATAATAAGTGTCAATTTCTAATTTATTCATTCAAATTATCTGATGTGTTGTTTGTAGGTGCTTATAAAGATGGTTGGAATGGAATTTTAGCTTTCGCACAAGATCGTGTTTTAAATTTATAAAAGTGATTTCTACTAAGCTAAACACACACAAAATAGCCAACTATACCTATCGTATATGTAGAATGCTATTGGTAAGAACCAAATATCGATCCGTGGACACAAATGTTTCTAATAATGAATCCTCGTTTTAGTTTAATCGGAGAGTTTTAATAATTTTGGGGTTGGTTTTTAAATTTTTTATAAAATAGAATTACTTATATATATATATATATATAATATGTAGGTGATAAGAAGAGAAATTCTTAATGAGTAAATCAATTATATGGTTTTTAAATTTTTATAAAATAGAATTACTTATATATATATATATATATATATATATATATAATATGTAGGTGATAAGAAGAGAAATTCTTAATGAGTAAATCAATTATATGAGAGTTACCATCTAAGATCAAGAATCCACTCCATTCTTTCGTAATGATAATTAAGTAAACATGTGATACACTTGCCCTAATAATATATGACAGAATAATCCCTCATTTCTAAGTGAACATATTCTATGACATAAAAGAAAGTAGCATGCACATTTTCAAGTCTATCCTTGCTTTCTCATACTACAACGAGAATGTCAATTTAAGTAGGCAAGTAGTTTAGTAAAGTAGAAAGATTAGGATTGACTTCGATTTCTCAAATACCAATTCTAACAATTCGGATTATTGTAGTTAACTCACACAACCCCCCCTGGTTGATTTAATTATGTTATAATTACACATCCCATTAACATATGATTTCTTTAACTAGCATGATAACCTAAACAATCGTGTTAACAATGCTATTTCAAAATTATTAAAACTAGCTATAGAGAAATAGATCATAACTTATATCTCATCATTTCTAAGTATAATATAAGGATCCATGTTTTATCTTGAATAAGTTATTAATGTATTCTTTTTATCATTTCAAGTTTCCAAGAACATGAGTGAATCATGAATGATTATTAATCATCAACCTTGATGTATTGACTTAAAGTGATAAAACTTTTCTTCATCAAAGGATAATTGCAAAATAACCATGTGCTTTACTAAACTAAATCACATGTTCAACATAATCATCAAGTAAAACAAAGATTCTTCATAGAAATTAGATGGTAAATGAAGTTTAGCTCATAATGAGCATGGTTATGAACATTAAAATAGATGAAGATAACAAACAGATGATCAAACTAGAACAATCTAACCAAATGTGAAGGCATCTCCCTTTTTCAATGGTGATGGATGATGATGTCCTCCAAGCCTTCAAACTCCCAAAAAGACCATCAATATGAGTGTAAAGTGGGTGTTTTTATATGAGAAACCCGCATAGAAGTTTTCTTCAAGCACGCCAAATGAGTGCAACATGCTCCTCTATTTATAGGTTGTCTGGGCAACTAGGCACGGGGCATTTAATGCTATGTCAGATCGTATATGATGACTCACCACGGGGGCGTGCTTCATGAGGCACGGCCTCGTGTTTCTGGTGATTTGTTTATATTTCTTTTGTTTTTTTCTGAAAAGTGACCACGGCCCCATGCTTATTGGGGCACGGCCCCGTGTCTAGTTGTCTAGTATTTTATCTTTTCTTACAGATTTTTGTCTTTTCTTGCATAGAAAAGCATGGGGGTGTGTTTCAGTGTTTTCTTGGATTTTCTTTGGCTTTTCGTTCATTTCTTCGTTTGAGGCTTGGGTTACATGAAAATACATTTTAGCATGATAAGTAGCTATTTGAAATATACTATTTGATAGAAGTTGCAGCTTTTAGAGATTATTTGATGCTAAAAAGATGCATAATTTTATATACATCATTATCGTACACAAGAGTTTCACAAAACAAAATAATTCAATACATTGCATCAAATTCCAACTAACAAATTGTTCTTTGTTTTTATTTAACCTAAGGTATAACTAATGTCTTGCATCTTCAATCATCCCATTTAATCACAAGTTTTGAGATATATATAATGATAAAAATGACATTACTTGCGATAATGTGTATTACGTCAACTAGAAAAACATAAAATAAAGTGTCTTTTCAACATGCCACTAGATTCGGACATGTTTACTCAGACGACGCATGATCATACTATGTGGATGAGGATGAGATACCAACCAACCATAAAACTGTAAACACATATAGTGATATAACATTTAGCAACTAATCAAGCAATATCACAATATTCAAATAGTGTAATTGTGTTTGAGCATATACTTGTATAATAATAAAAAATAAAAAATGTGTGCACGCATAAAGTTCCCAAAACAAAAATAGAAAACAGGGAGTGTGATTACTCATCTTGATTAGTGAATGGAAAGATGGGGTATTTGGTTAAGCTTGGGTGAGTCCTGATGAGTAATTCCTAAATCCAAGTAATCAAGACTTCTTTAGAAATTCTTGGATAAATAAAGGTCAAAGAAACATATAACACAACTAGAAGTTAAAAATAAACAAGAAAAACGAAATCAAGTTTTGGATAGATTTCTGTTACTGATTGCATATATGTTTAAACATATCAATAAATTCTCAAAAATTATAAAATCTCCAGTCAAATAAATAATTAATGTGTAAGGAACAACTTTTCTTTATAAAGTTTGCCCAATTCGGACCTGAGAAAGGCTAAAATAATTGATCTGCATAGAGGGTACAAATCTGCGCCGTAGTTTTAAAATAATGATTGTGAAGCCACACGAAAGAACAAATATACAAATAAATAGTTGTTAGAACCGTAACTCAATAAAGTTAATGATATGACTTTTCCTTGCATCGTTCCAATTTGTTATGAACATGTTATTGCTCGACCTTTGTCGAACAATTCTGTTGTCAAATCTGGAACATTGTAAAGTACAATGTTTTTGATGTTTTGGAATGAATTTTTATAAAGAAAATTATGAACCACTTGTGGTATAATAAATATAACACGTTTGTTCATGTATCATCAAAATCCTAATGGTTCTTGGATTAAAATAAATAAAACAAACAAAAAATTAAGAATGTAGGAACTTGTTAAGGTTTAACAATTAATGACCATCTTGCAACCTTATGTTCTTTGTCTCCTCCACCCTATACATTGTAGTGTATATATTAGGTGGGAACATAAATATAATTAGGTGATGGTCTTACAACTATTATAACAATAAGAAAATATGAAGAAATAAAGAACAAATATAAGAAAATATAGACAAAACTTTATGCCTACCTTGTAATCTTAAGATGAACAAACACAAGAAGATATAAATTATAAACTCCATTGGAAGAATTATATTGGAGAGAGAAGAAGAAAAATAATGACCAAAGGAAAATGATGACAATGAGTGGGTATTTATAGTTGTTATTAGAAAATGGGGGGGGGGGGGGGTAAAATAGGTAAGTTTTGAAGAGAAAATTGTGTTTGGAATATGCTAAAAAGATGTTTTTCTTTTAATAAAAGATGTCATATAAAATACTTAGGATAAAAATTAATTTAAAATAACCATAATTATTAGTGTTACATGTTAAAATATTAATCTAGTCAAACCTGGTTCAACATGTCAAATTAACGACTACACATGTATACAATGAAATGAGCATAGATCAAAGTATGTGCACATATGAAAATAATGCTAATAACTTAAAATGAACTATTTATGATTCAATAATAATAATAACAACAATATAGCATTGAAATCGAGTTGTAACTTAACAAATACAAATCAATGATAAATATTATAATAAAAAAATAGTCTTTCATGAAAATAAAAATTTTAAACGGGTTGGATTTTCGGGTTTGAAAAGTAGCAAATGTTAAATCTACTCTCTTTAATTTCACTTTTAACCCAAGCCCCCATGATTTTGAAACGATCATAATTCTTTCGTACATTAATATATATATATATTAATTCGCACCATAAAAACGCGCGTTTTGTTCTCTTTAATTTGAGTATATGATATTACCATAGTTTGTTTCAATCAAAAAAATAACATTTTATGTATAAGTGTTTGTGGTCTGGTTTCGATGATTTTGAATTAAACTGTGAGCCAAACCGTTACTAATGATATTTTGTTGTAGAAAACTAAAACGTACCGTTGAAAATTGAAACTAACCAAGCCGAATGATTACTAACGGTTTTCTTTCGATTTGGTTTGTACTTCGATAATAAATGAGTTTAAATTAAGAAATATTAATCTACTTACACCAACAAACAGTTTCACAATTTATAACACAACAATAAACAATCATAAATCTATTACGTGATTACCAAGGTTTTCTAGTTGATCATATGGGCACCAATCTAGTATATATATATATGTGTGTGTGTGTGTGAAATTTAACGTATAAACTAAAAAGGCATGCTAACTGTGTCAATAAAGTAATGTAATTTTATATGCAATAAAAAGGCATGCTCATACACACTTATGTCAAACCTCAATGGCGGATCCCAAAGTCATTCCTTCTCATATACATATATAATTTTAGTCTTTTTAATAAGGTTCGTGCATGTTTGTTGTTGTGAAAGAAAATAAAGTAATCGAGAAAAAATTGAAATATGATGTCGAGCTAATGTGACAGTTTGCAAAGATTTGTTGTTGTGGATAATCTTAATTTAATTTGTATTTGATTCAAACCATACACACACACACACACACACCCATATATATATATAATATAAACGAAGACATAAAAATCTTACGTGTCGCGATGTGGTCGCTCCCCCTTTTTTGGAGTCACCAGATTTGCTTGATTTTTAAATGGAGGCTTCTCTTGCATTTGACCTGAATTTATGGGTATGGGTCTTACCAAACCCATATATTTCTTAAACGGGTTATAACATCTCATTAAATTAAAAATTATTCTCAACAAATTATTTATGTAAAAATACTATAAAATAGGATATTATAAAAAATAATATCTTATTTATTTAGAAAAAAGATATATATATTATTTAAATTAAAAAAATAATTTGATAGTGAAAAAATAAATGGGTCTTGGGTCTCATCAAATCATAAGTATATTATTAACTTTCATAAATATTATTTATAATTAAAAAACCAATTTCATAGTAAAAAAAAAATAAACGGGTCTTGGGTCTCATCAAAACCATATAGCTTTTAAACCGGGTTATAACATCTCATTTATTTGTAAAACAATTTATCATCAAACCATAAGTATATTATTAACTTTCATACAATAAAAAAATATAAATTAAAAAAATAAATAAATATTAGAACAAAAAATATAAAACAACCCCCGTAATACGAGGGATAAAAACTAATATATATATATATATATATATATATATCACGGGTTAGGATTTTTTAAAAACTTTTATGAGTTGTGAGAACTCGAGGATCTCCATTTAACTATTTTATTCATATGTATTATATGTAAATTTGTTTTATTGATAGTTTTAAATTATTATTTTTTACATCAGTCGACTATTGTATCATGTGTTATCAGAGTTACATTACGCATATGCGGGAAACTGTAACCACTCGTTACACATGGTTCAATAGTTAACTCATGCAAAAAACAATTAATTTTTTTTAAGGAAATGGAACTTACATATAATACGTATGATTTTTTTTAAAGATTGTTAAATAGAGTTCCTTTGAGCTAGGGCCGACCCTAAAGGGAGCTGGGTGGCCGACCGCCTCCGGCCCGACACCCCGCTAAGCACATATATATTTAAAAAAATTTACATATATTTTATTTATATGTAAAAAAATATGTAATTTAAATGTTTAAATTTAATTACACAACTACTAGTTTGGTTTAGTGGCAAATATGTATGACTCTCAATCAAAAGTTTGTGAGTTTTAGTATTACTTGAGTCATAAATTCTGTTTCACGCAACCAAAATCATAACCACGTAAGCCTATTAAAAAACTTAAGTGCTTAACAAAAAAAACAAAAAACAAAAAACTCTTTTATAGTAAAAGTTTTACTATAAAATATTTTCCGCATTTAAATACATCCCGGAGACGTCCTTGACAATAATAGTTTTTATAGTAAAAGTTACGAGAAATGATTGATTCACTAATTTATAACTTCGATCCACGATGCTTATTATTTGATTATACTCTCATCTACCTATATTATTAACGCAAAACCATTTTTTCATATGTCATTCAACTAGAGTAGCGAACTAGGGTGTCAACTAATACTATTACCATTTATAGAATGACTAACAAAGTTAATAATATAACTTTAAATGCTATATTAAATAAGATTTTTAGATATTTTTGAATTATAAAATTTTGGCCTTCTTGTGGGATCTTGACACTTTGACAGAAACGCTTTTCACAGGATGGAAGTTTCTTTTCATCAGATCCCCTAAAACTAATATTAAAGTAAGTTACAGAAAACGTATAACGATGAGTAGCTCTAGGTCTCACCATAAAGATCAAGGGGAGTAACTTATTGATTCCATTTTACTTTTTCTTTACAGAAATTGCTTTTCTTGCTGGATTTTTTAGTTAGATACAAGGACATTAGTTTATTAAAAATCATATAAGATGAGAATCCAGAAAACCGCTTGGGTCATTCATTATATATTTTGTTATTAGCTGCGGATAGCATGATATTTTTTTAATCTCTGACTCTAAAATCCCAAAAATCTATTGAGAAACTACTATTGATGAAGTTCCACACACTCTCTTCTATCATTCGGACACTACAAGAAATTCCGTCATTAAAGTTAGTAATACAATGACGTCATATATATGTATTAGTATTAGCGGCGACAATTTAAATTAGTGTTAGCGGCTTGGCCACTAATACCTTAAAATGACGTCATATATAGTATTAGCGGCGATAATTGTCGCCACTAAAAC